>NC_056747.1:413272435-413583324 GCF_019279795.1 Protopterus annectens | reverse complement strand
AGCTGGCAGCTTGGATGGTATGATCCTAATCCCACAGGACCAGCTGTTCAATAAGGATGTCTTGCATATCTTGAAAGAGACCAGAAGACCCAATACTAGAAAATCTCACACATCAAAATGGAAAAGATTAAGTATGGTGCAAGTCAGAGGGGCAGTAAACATTGTTATACTGTTTTCCTTTGGTACTTTCCTACCTGGCGGAATTGTTCTGTAAAGGAATGTTCTACTCTCTCAAAATTCATGTCTCTGCCTGCCTTTACATCTACCATAGTTCTCACACAGCCCCTTGGTAAATGTATTGGAAAAGCTTGGGAAAGCAAATATTAAATTTTTCTGTCTTGGAAAATTTTTGGTAGCCATCACATCAGCTAGAAGAATTTCTAAGATGCAGCCATTGATGTGTATAAGATCCTTTTATTGTGTTTCATCAAGACAAAGTTTCCCAGAGGACAAATCTTTCTTTCATGTCTAATGTAGTTTCAGAACTGTCTTTGAACTAGTTCCTTGTGATGTTATTCTAGTGCCATTTTGCAGTATTCATCACAAAAGGGTTTTCTTCTCTTGCTACTCTAACATCCGGCCATTATACAAAAGTTTTTAGTCAGTGTATGATGCGTGGGAAGTCTGACATGGCTAGCACAGTGTGGGCCATAAAAGTGATGTCTGCACACACCAGCCCTCAGATCTTCTCAGCCTCCAATCGAATGTTAGGTGTTCCTGCCAATCCTGGCTGTCTGATTATGAGAAATCAGATAAGTGCCCTGTTGGAGAAACGTTGTCATTTTTATTTTAGTTAATGCCTGTTCGTGTCATCTAGAAAGGGCAAGTGTAAGTGTGGCCATCAGATACCCCACAAGGATGCTCACGATCAGTGTCTCTTCTGTTTAGGTCAGTCGCATGACTACAAGGCCTGCTCCATTTGTCAGGTGTTTGTGGCCAAAACCTTTCGCAGCTGTCTGCATGTGCTCAAACTGTACCTAGAAAATCAACAACTAAAGCAAATAGCCTTGGGTATGGAGGCTTCCACTGACATACCTGCTGAACTGCCAAAAAAGAAGACCAAGACTAGCAGGCCTACCTGTACCGCTGCACCTCCTGTGGCTGACATTGGCCTGGTAGAAAATCCCGGCTCTGCCGCTTTGTGTTTAGTGGGTACCTCCATGGAAGCCGCAGAATCCTGTGCAGAGGGCACACCCATTGCGGCTTTATGGACGTCCGTCTCCGATGCCGGGGGGAATCCAGAGATTCCAGTAGGTCCTTCAGATCCCCCCAGTTCCTTACAGTCGCCTGATTTTCAGGCCTTCCTCCCTTCAGATGCCTGCCAGACTTCTCAAGAGAAAGGAAAAAAGGAAACACATCTCTTCTCCTCTTGAAAGGATGCCTGATTGGCAGGCCTTCAGCCAAAGTTTATTTAATGCCTCCATGGCCTTACAGCCTTTCACTACAGGGACTTCTACGATGCCTCATCCTACTCTGAGCCCAAGGCCTCAAACATCTTGACCCATCCATAAGGGAAGAAGAGAATTTTTTCTAATTCATCTGAGGAATCAATCTCCTATACCTCTCAGCTTCCTTGTCTCTTTGGGTATGGCTCCCCAGAGGAAGAATCCATTGACCCTGACTCCCCATCTGAGTATTTGCCCTTTGGGGTAACCATTGCCAAGATGAAAGAACATTTTAAGTTGGAATCCTCTGAAATGACTGAAGTTCAAAAAAAGGTGTTATGACCTTGTTCAGATGGATTCCCCAACCCCTACTGCTGTCCCTCCAATTCTGCCTGCCTTCCTGGATGCCTTCTCAGCATCCTTGTACCCTGATTTACACCCCCCTGCTTCATGCAGGCCTGACCGATTTTATAAAGTCCCTGAAACTGCCAAATGTCTTGTAAAGTGTTCCATCAGACCCAGCCACAATTTCCATAGTCACAGATAAGGCATCTAAATTATTGCCCACCATCACCATTCTCCCTGCTGAGAAAAACAGCACAAATCATGGACCGTCTGGGTAAGGAAATTTACACTTCTGCTACTCTGGCCTTTAGGGCTACAAACTACCAGACACACATGGCTAAAATATGCCTTACTTCTCCCGGAGAAAGCCTCCAAGAAATTGTCTGATGCACCAGATTTTGCTGCCAAAGCTTCACTGTCTTCCCTTTTGGCTGTCACATCCCAAGTCACCATGCACTCCATAAAGTGCAGGTACAATGAATGCTGCTGAGGCCTCAGCCAGGTCAGCAGCATCATTATCTGCCTTGAGGAGATACTCATGGCTAAGTCTCCAGCCCATTCCAGATGACTTTAGGGCAAAGCTGATTGATGCCCCTCTGGACAGCACAGATGTTCTTCATTCCACATTGCTGCAGTCCTAACTATTGGGGTAGTCCGCTGTCCAGTCGGCCCGAATACCAAAGTATATGGCTGACGTCGGTCAGGGCGCATTAGACTGACGTCAGTACGTCAGGGTACTAATGCGCATGACCGACGTCATATCCTCAGTCTTTTTTGCCGCATGGTCCGATGCAGAAGCAATTTTGCGAGTGCAGGTTGGCGTTCTGAAAGTTTCTGAAGCCAGAGTTTCAGACCGAATCAAAGTTGGCTAAGTACCCGTTGGGGAATATTTTGGTTTTTCTTGCCTCAGTATTTAACCGGATGTCAGAAAAAGTGAATAACTGTATTTCTTGTGGGAAACAGATACCTCATAGGGATTACCATACTTTGTGTATACCTTGTTTAGGGCCTGAGCACGGCGTTGTTGGATGCCGCTCTTGTGCTAGATTTAACAAACGCACTATTAAGAGAAGGTTAGACTGTGCCAGGTTAGTGTTTGGGAAGCGTTGTAATTATAAAATGCCGCCGGATGCTCCGGCCGGCTTCGCTAAAAACGCAAGGACAAAACAGCAAAGCCTAGAGTGGAAGAACCGACAGTCCCAGGACGTCGGTTCTTTAGAGGGCTCTGTGTAGCCGGAGGTTCTGCCAGGTGTTTCTTTGGAGTCTCAGGAGAGACTTTACTGTTACAGGATGTCTCCTCTCAGGAAGTAGGCCAGGCTGAGGGGCTTCTCAGGTGGCTGTTCTTCCCTCTCTTCCTAAGGTGGTCAGAGCCTCCCCTTCTGTTTCCAAGGCTGCTTTGAGGGGCAGGCCGAGTTTTGCTTCAGTGGGGGTTTCTTCTAGTGCTTCAGGGTCTTTGCCTAAGAAACATATGCTTAAAATGGCAGAGGATTTGATTACTATGATAAGGGGTTCTATGCCCCCTCCTGATAAGAGGCCTAGGGTGGAAACTGAGTTTGAGAGTTTTGAGCATTGCTCGGAGGCTTCTGAGTCTTCGGCTGAAGACTTGCAGGAGTACCCTCCTTATTCTGATTCTGATGTGGATGATTCTACTCCTTCAGCTTCCCCTCCTGAGGATTTTTCATTTTCAGAGACTCTGCATTCCATGAGGGAGCATTTTAAATGGGAAGGTCAAGATTTCTCTGATTCCAGGAAAAGGCTTAGGGAATTCTTGTTTTTACCCCAGCATAGGCCTTTAGCTATACCTCCTGTTTTGAATGTGGTGGAAGATGTTTTTGCAGAGGCTTCCTTGAATCCTGATTCTTTGCCTCCTGCCCCAGTTAAACCGGATAGGTATTATAGGGTGCCTGAAGCTCATAAGTATCTTTTAAGAGTCCTAGGGCAGACCCGAAACTGTTTCTCAGGGGCCTAAAGGTGTGAAGGCCTCACTTGTAAAAAATCCTGTCCCTCCTGATAAAGAGGCAAGGGCTTTGGATAGATGGGGAAAGAAAGTGTATACTTCTTCCACTTTAGCCACGAGGCATTGAATTGTCAGTTTCACATGTTAAAATATCAGAATTATCTTCTTTCACAGTTGAAATCTAAGGTGGATGCTCTGGCAGAAGGTATTGAGTGTAAAGAGTTGCAGGATTTAGTTCATGTGTCTGAACAGGTGGGTAAACATTCCTTGCAATGTGGTTTTGATGCTGTGCAGGCCTCCTCCAGGGTGGCTGCCACTGGTTCTGTTCTTCGTAGGCACGCCTGGTTGAGAGATCAGAATTTAGCTGAGCATGTTAAGACACGGATTTTGGATGCTCCCTTGCAGTCTGATGTGTTGTTTGGTTCGCCTGTAGAAGCAGTTTTGAAGAAAATGGAGGACAAGGCTAAGTCTATGCAAACTGTTAAAGATTTTTGCAGGTGCAGCCTCCAGTTCAGTAGAAATTGGCCTGCTAAGGGATGGACTTATCCTGCTTATGATTCCCAGTCTAGGGGTAGGTCTAGACGTGGTAGGGGCAGAGCTCAGGGTTCCTTTAGGCCTAGAACAGGGAGTTCCCCTGCTCAGACTTCTGCTGAGGGCAGGGGTCAGTCCTTTCGTAAGCAGACCCAATGACCTGCCTTTTCAGCTGCCAGTTCATTCTCGCCTGGCAGCACCGTTGGGAGGAAGACTGTCTCTTTTCAAAGAAAATTGGGATTTAATTACCCAAGACAGATGGGTTCTGGATATCATTCACCACGGTTACAGGTTTTATTTCCATACCTTGCCTCCTTTCAAAGGCATGCCAGACATTCCTCCTCTACAAAGACAAGAGGCTCACAAGCAAATTTCTCAGTTACTCCAAATAGGGGCCATTCAGCCGGTTCCTGTGCCAGAAAGGGGCCAAAGGATTTTATTCTCGCCTGTTCCTAGTACCGAAGAAGGGGAACACGTGGAGACCAATTTTGGATTTATCTATCCTCAACACTTATCTGGACATTCCCAAGTTCAAAATGTTGACGTTACAACAGCTTTTACCTCTGCTGGGCAAAGATCACTGGATGGTAACTTTAGATCTCAAGGAAGCTTACCTTCATGTGCCTATAAGGCTAAGTTGCAGAAAGTATCTGCGTTTTCGAGCTGGAAATTCTCATTATCAGTTCTCTGCATTGCCCTTTGGCTTATCTACTGCGCCCAGAGTATTCACAAAGGTTCTGGCTCCAGTGATAGCTTACTTCAGGCTAAAAGGAATTCAAATCTATCCTTACTTGGACGATTGCCTGATTCTGGCTCAAGAAAAGGAAGACCTTCTACAGCATTTGGAATATGTCATAGCAGTGCTAAGATGCCTAGGGTATTCTGTGAACGAAATAAAGTCCAGTCTAGTACCCTCTCAAGACATGTGCTTTCTGGGTGTGAGACTGAATACAGCAGCCCAGATGGCCTTTTTAACCCCGGACAAACAAAAGAATCTTTCCAGTTATTTCCATCAACTATCTCTTCAGTCCGGGCTGACTGCAAGGACAGTCCTTCAAGCCTTAGGGTTCATGGCATCTTGTATTCTGGTGCTTCCCAATGCCAAACTGCATATGAGGAAGCTACAATGGTATCTCAAAATGTATGGACACAGCACTGCCAGGATTTGGACACTGTCATTCAAATAATACCTTGCATTCAAAAGGAATTTTTGTGGTGGGCTCAGGAATGTCACCTAAACAAGGGACTCTCTGTGACCCGGCCAGAGGCGAGTCAAATTCTAACGACAGATGCCTCAGACATTGCTTGGGGAGCTCATCTAAATGGAAAGTGGATACAAGACAAGTGGCCTGCCAGACTACAGCATCTACATATCAACATGAAGGAGATGTTAGCAGTCCAGTTTGCATTAATGGCTTTCAAGGAGTTACTTCTTCCAGGGCAGGTGTTGATTCTAACAGACAACACGACTGTCATGTGGTACATCAACAAACAAGGGGGAACACATTCTTACCCATTGTGCAGGCAAGCAATGATTTTATGGGAGACTGCGCTCAGCTTGCAACTAACTCTTCAGGCAAGGTTTCTGCCGAGCACAGAACTCCTTAGCAGATGTGTTAAGCAGACAAATCATGGATCCCCACAGTGGAAACTGGATCTTCATGTATTTCAAAAGTTGACAGTGTCCTGGGGAACTCCAGACATAGATCTGTTCGCTTCTCCACTAAACCACCAGCTGCCAAAGTTTTGCACAAAGAGGTTTCATCACACAGCTTGGAAAGTGGATGCTCTTTCTTTCAGTTGGAAAAATCTTCATGTGTATGCGTTTCCACCTCTGCCTCTTCTTCCAAAGGTGCTTCTAAAGGTCAGACAAGACAAGCCAAGGATGATTTTAATAGCTCCAGATTGGCCTCGGCAGCTCTGGTACCCATTACTGAGGAGTCTGGTAAAGAAGCCTCCATGGCCTTTACCCTTGATTCCACATCTGTTGTCTCAGAAGGACGGTCGTCTGCTCAATGTCAAGCTTCACTCTCTTCATCTAACAGCCTGGCATATAATGTTTTGAAAGACAGCAGGTCTCAACTTCCTCAACAAGTTTTAAATGTGATTATGGAAGCCAGAAGACCTAGTACAAGGAAAGTGTACAGAAAATGGAAGAGATTTTTATTTTGGACTGCAGCAAAGAATTTGGAGATTTCAGAGCCTAATTTGAGTGTGGCTCTTCAATATCTTACTGAGTTATTGGACAAAGGTTTGTCTTTCTCTTCCATTAAGATTCATGCTGCAGCAATTTCAGCTCACTATGATTGTGACCCACCATTGTTTTCACATCCTTTGTTCAAGCAATTTCTTAGAGGGGCAAAGAATATAAGACCCCACGTGAGCTCCTACTCCTGCTTGGGATCTCAATTTTGTGTTGGAGAAACTTACTCTACAACCTTTTGAGCCTGCAGCTACTGCTGAACTGAAATACTTGTCATGGAAGACTGCTTTTTGTTGGCCATTACTTCTGCAAGAAGGGTTTCTGAGTTACAGGCCCTTATGGCGGTTGAGCCTTTTTTGATTTTTCATAAGGATAGGGTATCATTACATACTAATCCTTCCTTTATGCCTAAAGTGGTTTCTAGTGTGGCTTTAAACCAAACTATTCATTTGCCTACTTTTATGCAGATCCCCAAAATAAAGGGGAAAAGATTTTGCATACTTTAGATGTACACAGGCAATTGCGTTATTATTTGAGCAGGACTAAGGATTTTAGGCAGTCTCAGCAGTTGTTTGTTTCTTTTGCTTTGAGTTCTCAGGGCAAGCCTGTGTCAAAACAAACTATTTCTAGATGGATTGGGTGTTGCATTACATTTTGTTATTCCCATCATGGCAAGGAGATTCCAGCTGGGATTAGGCCTCATTCCACTAGGGCTACTGCCACTTCAACAGCATTTCTGAGGGGTGGCAACTAAGGATATTTTGGAGGCAGCTACTTGGAGTTCAGTGCATACTTTCTCTAAGCATTATCACCTTCCTCTCTACTCTAAGTCTAGGGCTGGTTTTGCCACAGCTATTTTGCAGGGCATGTTGTCAGTTCCTGCTTCCTTATGATTTGCCAGCCTCCCTTACCTCTGCTTTGGGATTCTACCCAATAGTTAGGACTGCAGCAGTGTGGAATGAAGAACATAGTACAGTTTTGTACCTACCATAAATGTAGATGTTCGAGGATCCACATTGCTGCAGTCCAATTTACCCTCCCTCCTTCCCCTCTGTGTTTAGGGGTGGTTGTGTAGGTGAGGTCATATTCTGCTAATTTTGTATATTTTGTATATATATATATTTTGGTGCAGGTATGTTGGGAGTTTTTGGTTTTTGGCCTTATCTTTTCAGGGTCTTCTGACATCTGGGGCAAGAAAAGACTGAGGATATGACGTCGGTCATGCGCATTAGTACCCTGACGTACTGACGTCAGTCTAATGCGCCCTGACCGACGTCAGCCATATACTTTGGTATTCGGGCCGACTGGACAGCGGACTACCCCAATAGTTAGGACTGTAGCAATGTGGATCCTCGAACATCTACATTTATGGTAGGTACAAAACTGTACTTTTTGTTTGATGCTAAAGTGGCTGATTTATTTACATCAGTACAGCAAAAGGGGAAAGAGATGCATGATTTAAAACACCTGCTAGTCTCCCTTATCACAAAATTCCAAAGGAATTACCCTGCTAAAACTCAGTTTATTAGAAAGCACTCCCACCCTGCTGCTCCCACTAGGTCTAGAAAAACAACCAGGAAGCAACCCATCCTGCTAGACCTTCCCTCTCCTCTAGCCAGAGGCGGCCCTTCAAAGACAGGGCAGGTAGTAGTTTACTTCCTGCCATCTCTGAAACCCCTGACCCCTTCCTTCTCTATCTGTCAGTTTGTGTCTCTCACTGTCTTCTTGTGTGAACATCCATCACATCAGACAAATGGGTCCTTTCATGTATTCAAAGTGGGTAGTTCATGACCTGGCTTATGCCCCCAAAGTGATGGGATATACCACAACCTCCAAAACAGCAGCTACATCTATTGCAGCCATTCGTAAGAACCCTGATGGACCAAGGCACCATCGAAACAGTGCCACTGGCTGCAAAAGGGATAGGATTCTACTCGTGGATTTTCCTAACCCCAAGAAAAGACCATCCTTGGAGACCAGTCTTGGATCTCTCTTATCAACCTCTTCCTTCACGGTCCTGCTTTTAGGATGTTGACCTTACCAACTCTTTTCCCACTATTACTTCCCCAAGGATTCATGGCCACCTTAGGTATAAAGGATGCCTGTCTTAACATCCCCATTAAGCTCAGTTTCAGGAAATACCTGAGGTTTTCCATGGGCCCTTCTCACTTTTAATTCTCTGCCTTGCCCTTTGGGCTCTCCACTCCACCCAGGGTATTCACCAAATGTCTGGCTCCAGTTATTGCCTTTTGCAGAACAAAAGGAATCCAGATATTTCCCTATCTGGATGACCTGCTTGTTCAGCCAGACTGCAAGGTGATTCTCCAGCAACACGTACTCTTTAGCACTTCCCTCCTACAGTCCCTGAGATTTCAGACCAGCTTCCCAAAATACCCCTTGGAACCTTCTCAAGACATTGTCTTCCTGGGGTGTAGGATTCACACAGACATCATGAGAACCTGCCTTCCCCAACAAAAGGTGGAAAGCTTGACAGAACACCTACTAATGGTCCTTCAGATGACAGAATTGACAGCAAGGCAGTACCTCAGGTTGCTGGGCTACGTGGCAGCCAGTATATCCCCACGTTACCATTACCAAGACTCCATATGGGAAAGTTGCAGTGGTACCGGAGGTCATTCTGGACTCAGCACTCACACCCCTTGGAGTACAGGATTCCCCTCCTGCCTTGCCTCAAACTAGAAATCCAGTAGTGGACCTCAACCCAGGTCTTCACCTCCAACCACCCCAACCCAAACAGATCATGCACACAGTTGCCTCATACTTGGGCTGGAGAGCAACTCTGGGCCATATGAAAGTGCAGGGACTGTGGCCAGAGCCACACAAAAAAGAACACATCAATGTCTGAGAAATGAGGGCAATTCTCCTGGCTCTTTGAGCCTTCCAAACTAATTTACAATAGGGACCTCTAAAGAGCTTTACAGACAATGTCACAGTGCTGTGGTATCTCAACAAACGGGGAGATCCAAATCTTACCTTGCAGACTAGCTCTCCTAGTTTCGGAATTGGCCACCTCCCAGGGAGTTTCCCTGCAGAGGCGGTCTGCATTGCTTCACTGCAAAATGCCCAGGCAGACTCTCTTAGCAGATCCATCACAAACCACCACAAATGGGTGCTGCACAGGGATGTTTTCCTGAACCTGGTCCACTGGTATGGGTACACCTCAAATAGACCTATTTGCCTCCTCCATCAACAGGCAAGTTCCTTACTTCTGCACCAGGCTTCCCCACCCTCAGGCAATGGCAACAGATGGCTTCACAATCTCTTGGAAGGGGAAGTTTCTCTATGCATTCCCCCCTTCCCACTTGTACAGAAGGTCCTGCTGAAGATTCAGCAGGACAGACCAAAAATCTTGCTGGCAACTCCCTATTGGCCAAGACAGCATTGGTTCCTCCTACCACTACAACTGTTCAAGGACAATCACCACAACTTACCCCTCGGAGTGGACCTTCTCACATTGCACAAGGGATCCCAAATCCACCCACAGTGGCAGCTGGTGCATTTCACCCTGTGACCGATAGAATTCTGATATCTTTCAGACACCTTTACAATGAAGACGTGCTCACTGTCTTGCAGGAGGCTAGGAAACTAAATACAAAAATAAATCTTACCTTTCTAATTGGAAGAGTTTTTCTATATAGTGTCTGAAAAAGACAGTTGGACCAACCTGCTAGTAACACCCCTCTAATTCTGTCTTACTTGTGTAAACTATTGCAGACAGGTTTGGCCTACACTTCCATTAAAGCTCACTTGTCTGCCATTTCAGCATGCCTTCCTGTGGATCCCCCCCCCCCCCGGTGTCCAGACTACCAGCCAAGTTATTCCTTAAAGCGGTCCTTCACCTGAGACCCCCCTGCCCAGGAAGCCATTTCCTCCCCCATGGGATCTCAACTTTGTTTTGGAAAAGCTTACACTTCCTCCTTTTGAGCCAGCAGACAAAGCTTTCCTAAAACACTGTACATGGGAAATGGTGTTACTCATTGCCTTGACCTCAGCCAGAAGAGTCTCAGAGCTACAAGTTCTCATGGCTATTCCTCCGTTCCTGGTATTCCACACTGATAAGGTTACTCTTAGAACCAACCCTTCCTTTATGCCCAAGGTAGTGAATGATCTTTCCCTAAATCAAGCCATCCACCTTCCTACCTTCTTCCCTAACCCACAGGGGGGGCATTGAGAGAGTTCCCCATTCCCTGGATGTGCACAGACAACTCATATTTTACCTGCACAAAACCAAATCCATCAGACGGGCTGACCAGCTCTTTGTCTCCTTCCATCTTAGGGCCCTAGGGGAAGGCAGTAACCAAACAAACTATTTCAACCTGGATTTCTAAAGCTATCACCTTCTGCTACCAGTTCCATGAAAAATCCCTGTAGGGTACTGTTAAAACACGCTCCACCAGGGCTGTGGCCTCCTCAGGAGCCTTTTTCAGAGGTTTGGACACCTCTACTATTCTTGAAGCAGGCACACCTTCACCAAACACTACAGGTTAGACCATGTTTCCAGACCTGGGGGAGGTTGGCTTTGCAAGGGCTATCCTTCATGGATTCCCAGAAACTGCCTCTAGACCATCACCCCCTTCCTCACAGTTAGCTTTGGCACTCCCCCATATGTCATGAGTACTGCAACATGGGAATAGAAAGACATAGAAAGGTTGTGTAAAATCTTACCATAACCATAGATGTCCTTCTCTTCCATGTTGCAGATGTTCTTCGTGTTTCACTGTTGCAGTCATCACATTAGGGTTGTCTGCTTGCAGTAGCCCTCAGTCGGCCTGATTAACAAAGTCTTGGGTCCTGCATCGGTTGCTGTCCCATCTTCCATGACGTCAAGTCGTCAGGGGGTATAAAACATGCAGCCGACGCCATTACATCTGTCTTTCTTGCCATGTGGTACCTGAAGCAGAAGTAGTTCAGAAGTGCTGGTCGGCCGACTGCTGAAATTTTCGTTTTCGAGTTTCAGAACCGAAGTCTTCAACTGAAAGCTAAGTACCCCTTTGGGGAAACTTTTTCTTGCCCTACACCGATGTCAGTAAAAATAAATAATTGGATTACTTGTGGAAAGCAAATACCACATAAAGATTTTCATTCGTACTGTATTCCTTCCCTAGGCCCTGACCACGACGTACCTCGCTGTCGGTTTTATGCATTATTTAAACCACAAACTATCTGTCGTCGGTGTATTTGCTTCTAAATATTTTGGTGCTCGGTTCAATTATCCTGATGATCTTAGTGTTTCACTGTTGCAGTCATTACATTTGGGTTATCTGCTTGCAGGTAACCCTCAGTCTGCCTGATTAACAAAGTCTTGGGTCCTGCATTGGTTGCTGTCCCTTCTTCCATGGCGTCAGGTCATCAGGGGTATAAAACATGCAGCCAACGCCATTACACCAGTCTTTATTGCCGTGCGGTGGACGAAGCAGAAGCAGTTCGCAAGTGCCGGTCGGCCGCCTCCTGAAATTTTTCGTTTTCGAGTTTCAGAACCGAAGTTTTAAACTAAAGCTAAGTACCCCGTTGGGGAAACTTTTTCTTGCTCCTTACTGATGTCAGTAAAAGTTAATAATTGCATTACTTGTAGAAAGCAAATACCTCATAAAGATTTTCATTCGTACTGTATTCCTTGCCTAAGCCCTGACCACGACGTACCTTGCTGTTGGTTTTGTGCTTTATTTAATCCGTGCACTATCTGTCGTCGGTATATTTTTGCCTCTAAATATTTCATTTCTCTGTTTAATTACCCAGAAATGTCATCTGTTAGCTATCTGACTACCGGGATTCCAAAAAAATGCAAAGATAAAGACAGAGACAAGTCACTGAGGTCCAAAACTGCCTATGACGCTTCTCTTAAGCCAGTCGCTAGTTTGCTGGTACTCAGTGAGGCGCTTTTGCAGCCCCTGATACCCGCTACTTCTGATTGGCAGGCCTCTACTGAGACCCATTCGGAGTCCGGTATGCTGCGAGATGCTTTAACTATGGAACCCGCGGATGTCTCTACCTTGGATGGGTCCAGAGCCGTTGTGCAGGCACTGGCTTCTGAGGGTATATTCAGGCCTACGGGCTTGCATATTAAACCAACGTCTCCTCCTTTACTTAGTCCTAAATCTCGACCCATGCCCAAAAAACTGATGGCCAGGCCACATGCTCAGGCCTCTATGCCTAAAAAACAAATGATAATGGCTGAAGATCTAATAACTCTAATCAGGGGTAGCCAACCCCCCCCCCCCTTTCCCTCTAAGAGGCCTAGGACAGGAGTTGATTATGAATCTTCTGATCAGGATTCTGTTTTTTTCTGATTCTTCTGATGATCTGGATTTACCCTTATCTACTTATGAAGATTCTGATGCAGAGGACTCCATTCCCTCTCCTTCCCCTCCTGAGGATTTTTCTTTTGGGGAAACCTTTCATACACTAAGGGAGCATTTCTACTGGGAAAGCCAGGGTTTTTTCTGATTCAAAAAAGAGGCTTAGGGATTTCCTTCTCCTACCTCAGCATAGGCCTTTAAGCTATTCCTCCTGTACTAGACATTGTTGTTGATGCTTTTTCTGATTCCCTGCCTCCTGCTCCCAGAAAACCTGACAGATACTACAGGGTCCCGGAGTCCCACAAGTTCCTTTTTAAAAATCCTTTTGCAGATCCAGAGGCTATTTCACAGGGGCCCAAGGGCATTAAGGCTTCTTCTGCTAAAAATCCTACCCCTTCTGATAGAGACTCCAGGGCGCTGGATAGATGGGGTAAGAAGGTTTGCACATGTCCTTCATGGATGCATCTGCAGTCATAACATGTGGGTTGTCCTGTCGTCAGGCAGCCCTGCAGTCGGCCGGATTCCAAAGTCCGGGTCCGGCTTCGGCTGATGTCGCACTCCACCCGACGTCATCTCTGTTGGTCTTCGGGTATAAAAGCATCAGCCGACGCCATTTTCCTCAGTCTTTCTTGCCGTGGCCAAGCAGAAGCTGTTCGCAAGTGCCGGTTGGTCGGATCCAGAGATTACTTCTACCGAATACTACTTCAAGACTTCTAAAGCTAAGTACCCGTTGGGGACTCTTTCTTGCGTCAGCCGATGTCAGAAAAAGTTTACAATTGTTTAACCTGTGGGAAACAAATACCTCATAAAGATTTCCACTCTTACTGTCTGCCTTGTTTAGGCCCAGCCCACGACGTAGCAGCCTGTTCGGCCTGTGCCTCTTTCAACCGATCAACGCTTAGGCGTCGGTCGGAGTTTGCAGAACAGTTTTTGGTACTGATTTTGCGTACATTATGCCGCCGGATCCTCCGACTACCCAATCTTCCAAAACGCAAAGATAAAGACCGACACTCGCGGTCCGCGGTTTCGCCGAAACCACGGCAAAGCAAATCGAGTGTCTCGGTTTCGCGAAACCGAAAACTGCTCAAAGTACAGCTGAACCTATTCTTACAACTGAGGCCCCTGCTACAATTCTTGAATCGACCTCAGAAATTTTACCCACTACGGTGGTTGACTTATCAGACACCATCCCCTTGGATGTCTCTACCCCAGCACGTGGTGCTGCTAGGCCTCCAGCAGCCATGTCCATTAAGGCCTTCGCCAGGGCTAAAGCAGCCAAGACTACTAAATCAGTGCCTGTTAAACCCTCCTCATCCAGGCCCTCTTCTAGTTCTCAAATGCTTTCCTTGGCAGAAGATTTAATTTCTTTAATTAGAGGATCTCAATCTCACCCAGACAGGGCCTCTCAGCCCCCAGAGAAGAGACCTAGGGCAGAGCCCCCTGAACCAGTGTCTTCTGATGATTCTGCTGATGAATCAGACATAACTGACCAGCCTGAGGCTCCCTTCTCCAATTTTGAAGATTCTGATGCTGAAGAATCCATTCCAGCTGCTTCCCCACCAGAAGAATTCTCCTTTGGGGAAACCTTGCATGCCATGCGAGAACAGTTCCAATGGCAGCAACAGGATTTTTCAGACTCCAGAAAGGGAAGCAAGGTCACTAGACAGATGGGGTAAAAAGGTCTACACTTCAGCTACTCTCTCAGCTAGAGCTTTAAACTGTCAGTTTCACATGATACAATACCAAGAGTTTATGCTTGATCAGTTAACTAAAAAACTAACTACTGATGAATCTCTTGATAAGAAATATGTATTAGAGATGGTAAATAACATACAACAGGTTAGCAACCATTCCTTAAAATGTGGCTATGATGCACTGGAGGCTTCATTTAGATCAGCCATGACAGGCACAGTGATAAGAAGGCATGCATGGCTAAAGGAACAAGCTTTACCGGATCATGTTAAAGCTAAGTTGCTAGATGCTCCTATGGACAAGACAAGTTTGTTTGGTACACCTGCCCAGCAGGTTATGAAGAAAATGGAAGAAAAGGCAAAATCTGTTCAAACTGTTAAAGATTTCTTGCAGGTTCAACCCCAAGGTTTAGCAGGAACTGGCCTGCCAAAAATTGGTCCTTTCCTGACTCCACAAAATTTCAAAGGGGCAGGAATAGACGTTCCAGAGGCAGAAACCAATCCAGAGGAGGTGCCTACAGAGGCGACAGTGGCAAGGTAACAACAGAGGCACAGACACAGCCACTGCCACTACATCAGCACAACCACAGTGACTTAATCCTAAATCCGCCTACCAGGGAACAAATAGCAGCTCCTCTAGGCGGAAAGTTAACCTTATTTTCAAAGAACTGGCACTACATAACAAAAGACAAGTGGATTTTACAAACCATAGATCAAGGTTACCGGTTTCACTTCCACACTTTACCAGTCAAAACAGGAATGCCAAATCTACCTCCAAATCAAAAAACAGAGGCTCTACCAGATAATGGAGTTAGCAAACATGAGAGCTGTGGAAAGAGTGCCAACAG
The DNA here is from genome assembly GCF_019279795.1 of Protopterus annectens. Classification (NCBI taxonomy): domain Eukaryota; kingdom Metazoa; phylum Chordata; order Ceratodontiformes; family Protopteridae; genus Protopterus; species Protopterus annectens. Next base: position 413,568,047 of record NC_056747.1, on the reverse strand, counting down.
CAGAACAAGGAAAGGGGTTCTACTCCAGGCTATTCCTAGTTCCAAGAAAGGAAAAAAGTTGGAGACCAATTCTCGACCTGTCCACCTTAAATACATACATCATTGTCCCAAAATTCAAAATGCTGACCCTACAGCAACTTCTTCCCATGCTGGGCAAGGAGTCTTGGCTGGTAACTCTAGATCTCAAGGAGGCATACCTGCACGTCCCCATTCGACCAATCTGCAGAAGATACCTCAGATTTCTTGCAGGATCAGAGCACTATCAATTCTCAGCATTGCCCTTTGGCTTATCTACTGCGCCCAGAGTATTCACAAAATGCCTGGCATCAGTAATCGCCATTGCAGACTACAGGAATTCAAATTTACCCATACCTGGACGACTGCCTGCTACAAGGGGACAACAAAAGCAAGCTGACAACAGATTTACAAAGGGTCATTTACTTGCTACAAGGACTGGGATACACAGTCAATTTACAAAAGTCAAGGCTGATACCATCCCAAACAAGGACATTCTTGGCTGAATTGGACACAGTACAACAAATGGCATTCCTCACTACAGAAAAACAAAAGAACTTCCTCTTTACTTCTTGGCACTAACAAAACTGAACAAGTTAACAGCAAGAAAATTTCTACAGGCCTTGGGCTTCATGGCATCATGCATAATCTTGGTCCCATTTGCCAGACTACATATGAGGAAACTACAGTGGTACCTAAAGAATTTATGGTCCCAACACAGACACAGTCTAGAAACAGAAATCCCACTAATTCCATGCTTAAAACAGGAGTTCCTATGGTGGGCTCAGGCATGCCAGTCAAACCCAGGCCTGCCCTTCCGCAGATGTCAACCAAGCCAGACCATCACAACAGGCGCTTCAGACCTAGGATGGGGCCCACATGCTGGACAAATGCGTGCAAGGATTGTGGACACAGGATCAACTTCACCTGCACATCAATCTAAAAGAAATGCTGGCAGTAAAACTGGCAATCCAAAAGTTCAAACCATTCCTCAAAGAGGGCCAGTTGATGATAAGGACAGACAACACCACAGTCATGTGGTACATCAACAAACAGGGAGGCACTCATTCATACCCACTATGCAGAATGACCTTGGAGCTGTGGACCCTGGCACTCAGCTACAACATTCAGTTACAGGCAATATTTGTACCGGGAAAGACAATACTCTAGCAGACATACTAAGCACAACCACTTCGGATGCCCACGAATGGAAGCTGCACGCGGACATCTTCAAGACCATCTCAAAGAAATGGGGAATGCCACAGATAGACCTATTCGCATCACCTCTCAATCACCAGCTCAAAAATTCTGCACAAGGACATTCCACCCACTAGCATGGAAAGTGGACTCACTCTCCTTCAACTGGAAAGGCCTAACAGCATATGCATTTCCACCACTTCCTTTGATACACAAGGTACTACTAAAAATCAAGGAAGAACGTCCAAGGATAATCCTGATAGCCCCAAACTGGCCAAGACAACACTGGTACCCACTACTGAAGAGCATGTCTCGAACAACATGTGGCCAATACCCTGATGCCTTTGATGTTAACTCAGAACAACTACAGCATCATACATCCAAACCTAAAAACGCTGCAACTGACTGCATGGAACATCGCATAGCAGCAGCTAATCCAGAACTTTCCCAAAGAGTTAAAGACATTATTCTTGAAGCACGCAGACCTTCAACAAGAAAGAACTATGCTGGAAAATGGAAAAGGTTTGTCATTTGGAGTACCGAAGAGGAAAAGATGTGTCAAACATAGATATGCCTAACATTCTGGAGTATCTGGCCGAACTTCTTCATTCAGGACTGTCCTACTCCTCCATCAAGATACATGCATCAGCTATTTCAGCAGAATACAGCTTTGATCCTCCTGTTTTTTCGCACCCTTTGCTCAGGCAGTTCCTCAGAGGAATCAAGAATGTAAAACCTCCAAGGAAACCACCATTACCAGCTTGGGACTTAAACTTTGTGCTAGAAAAGTTGACACTAGCACCCTTTGAACCAGCAGCAACAGCAGACCTACAACACCTGTCATGGAAAACTGCTTTCCTAATGGCAATTACTTCAGCAAGGAGGGTTTCAGAACTACAGGCCTTAATGGCAGTGCAACCCTTCCTAATCTTCCACCAAGATAGAGTGTCCTTGAGGACTAATCCTACATTTATGCCTAAGGTGGTATCCAGAGTATCTTTAAACCAGGCAATCCACCTACCTACCTTCTTTCCCAACCCACAAAACAGAGGGGAAAGAATACTGCATACCTTGGATGTACATAGACAGTTACGCTACTACTTGGACAGAACAAAAAATAGCAGAAAGACTGACCAACTTTTTGTAGCCTATGCAACAGGAAGGGAAGGAAAAGCTATTTCCAAACAGACAATCTCCAAATGGATAGGAAATTGTATACGATACTGTTACTCCTTCCATGGCAAACCAACTCCACAGAACATAAGACCTCACTCTACAAGGGCAACAGCCACTACCACAGCCTTCTTACGAGGAGTGGCAACCAAAGACATTATTGAGGCGGCTACTTGGACCTCCGTGCATACATTTGCCAAGCATTATAATTTGCCTCTTTATTCCAGATCCTGAGCAGGGTTTGCCACTGCTGTACTGCAAGGGATCTTAAACACACCATAATCTACCTTTATCCTCCTCCCCTAGTTGGCTATGGTATTCTACCCACATGTTATGACTGCAGATGCATCCATGAAGGACATAGTACAGTTTTGTACCTACCATAAATGTAGATGTCCGAACTGGATAGCATCTGCAGTCAGGATTACCTCCCTCCTTCCCTCTGTGGTACTCCTAGGGTGTTTACCCTCCTAATAGCTAGCTGTTGGGGGGGGAGTCTTTTATGGTGTATTTGTTTGTATATATGTACATATATGCTTATTGTTGTGTTTACCTCTATCTATTTGGAAACATTGGCATCTATCCAAATTTTACCCTGCAAGAGGGCTACTGGCATCTGGGGCAAGAAACACTGAGGAAAATGGCGTCGGCTGATGCTTTTATACCCGAAGACCAACAGAGATGACGTCGGGTGGAGTGCGACATCAGCCGAAGCCGGACCCGGACTTTGGAATCCGGCCGACTGCAGAGCTGCCTGACGACAGGACAACCCACATGTTATGACTGCAGATGCTATCCAGTTCGGACATCTACATTTATGGTAGGTACAAAACTGTACTTTCTGCAACCTTGGTCATTAGGGCTTTAAACTGTCAGATGTTCATCGTGTTTAACTGTTGCAGTCATTACACTTGGGTTATCCTGCTGGCAGGCTACCCGCAGTCGGCCTGAATTCCAAAGTCCTGGCCGGTGTCGGTTGCTGTCGCCTCTTCCCTGATGTCAGTGCGCCAGGGATATACAAGATTCAGCCGACGCCATTTTCTTCAGTCTTTCTTGCTGCGCGGTGCCCGAAGCAAAAGCAGTTCGCAAGTGCCGGTCGGCCAACTCTGAGATTTTCGAAATTGAATTTCAGATCCGAAGTCTTCAATAAAGCTAAGTACCCCGTTGGGGAAACTTTTTTCTTGCTCCAGACCGATGTCAGAAAAAGTTAACAATTGTATTTCTTGTGGGAATCAAATACCTCATAAGGATTTTCATTCTTACTGTATTCCTTGCCTAGGCCCTGATCACGACGTTGCTAGTTGTTGGTTTTGTGCTAGATTTAACCAACGCACTATTAAGCTTCGGTACGATTTTGCATTTCATTACTTTGGTCGAAGGTTTAACTATATAATGCCATCAGAACAGCTGACGACCGGAGTTCATAAAAAGTGCAAGGAAAAAGAAAAGGACAGGCATCCGAGGTCCAAAACCAGATGACGAAGCCTCCTCTATGCCAGTCGCCAGTTCGCCGGTTCTCAGTGAGGCGCTTTCGCAGCCCCTGACACCCGCTACCTCAGAGCCACAGGCCACCTCCGACTACCACGTGGAAACAACTAGGCCTCTGGATACTCAAGGTATTGGGCCTTTGGAAGCTAATCCCTCAGATGGGTCCGGAGCCGCTGAGCAGGCATCGGCTTCTGATGGTGTTTTCAGACCTACACAGCTTTATATCAAGCCAACCTCAGCATCCAAGACAAAGACTAAAACAGCTTTAAAGACAAAGAAACAAGTACAGCATTCTCCTGGACAGACTTCCATGCCTAAGAAACATTCTCAAAATGGCCGAAGACCTAATTACTTTGATCAGGGGTTCCCATCCGCCTCCTGATAAATGGCCTAGGCAAGACACTGAATACGATTCCTCTGATCAGGTTTCCATTTCATCTGACTCCTCTTCAGCACAGAAACTATATCTCGGGGTCCCAAAGGGGTCAAGGTTTCCACTGCAAAAAACCCTGTCCCCTCTGATAGGGATTCAAGGGCATTGGACAGATGGGGGGAAAAGTTTACACCTCTGCTACCTTGGCTGTAAGGGCTTTAAATTGCCAGTTTCATATGCTTAAATGTCAGCAATGCCTAATGTCTCTGCTAAAACAGAAAATGCTGACAAACTTTGAATGTCCTGAAAACAAGGAAATACAGGATGTCCTTCATGGATGCATCTGCAGTCATAACAACTGGGTTGTCCTGTCGTCAGGCAGCCCTTCAGTCGGCCGGATTCCAAAGTCCGGGTCCGGCTTCGGCTGATGTCGCACTTCACCCGACGTCATCTCTGTTGGTCTTCGGGTATAAAAGCATCAGCCGACGCCATTTTCCTCAGTCTTTCTTGCCGCGTGGCGCCCGAAGCAGAAGCTGTTCGCAAGTGCCGGTCGGTCGGATCCAGAGATTACTTCTACCGAATACTACGAAGACTTCTAAAGCTAAGTACCGGTTGGGGACTCTTTCTTGCCTCAGCCGATGTCAGAAAAAGTTAATAATTGTTTAACCTGTGGGAAACAAATACCTCATAAAGATTTCCACTCTTATTGTCTGCCTTGTTTAGGCCCAGCCCACGACGTAGCAGCCTGTTCGGCCTGTGCTTCTTTCAACCGACGACGCTTAGGCGTCGGTCGGAGTTTGCAGAACAGTTTTTCGGTTCTGTTTTGCGTACATTATGCCGTGGATCCTCCGACTACCCAATCTGCCAAAACGCAAAGATAAAGACCGACACTCGCGGTCCGCGGTTTCGGCGAAACCATGGTTAAGCAAACGCGAGTGTCTCGGTTTCGGCGAAACAGAAAACTGATCAAAGTACAGCTGAACCTATCTCTACAACTGAGGCCCCTGCTACCACTCTTGAATCGGCCTCAGAAATTTTATCCACTACGGTGGTTGCCACTGACTTATCAGACACCATTCCCTTGGATGTCTCTACCCCAGCACGTGGTGCTGCTAGGCCTCCAGCAGCCATGTCCATTAAGGCCTTCGCCAGGGCTAAAGCAGCCAAGACTACTAAGACAGTGCCTGTTAAACCCCCCACAACCAGGCCTTCTTCTAGTTCTCAAATGCTTACTTTGGCAGAAGATTTAATTTCACTAATTAGAGGATCTCAATCTCACCCAGACAGGGCCTCTCAGCCCCCAGAGAAGAGACCTAGGGCAGAGCCCCCTGAGCCAGTGTCCTCTGATGATTCTGCTGACGAATCAGACATAACTGACCAGCCAGAGGCTCCTTTCTCCAATTTTGAAGATTCTGATGCTGAAGAATCCATCCCAGCTGCTTCCCCACCAGAAGAATTCTCCTTTGGGAAACCTTACATGCCATGCGAGAGCAGTTCCAATGGCAGCAACAGGATTTTTCAGACTCCAGAAAAAGACTTAGGACCTTTCTGCACCTCCCACAGCACAGGCCCTTAGCTATACCTCCTGTTTTCTCTGTGGTGGATGATGCTTTCAATGATGTCTGCTCCGCTCCAGATTCTTTACCCCCAGCCCCTGCCAAACCAGACAGATTTTACAGGGTGCCAGATACTCATCACCACCTTTACAAGGCCCCACTTGCAGACCCCGAAACTATATCCCAGGGTCCCAAGGCAGTATCCGCGACCATAGCTAAAAACCCTATTCCTTCTGAAAGGGAAGCAAGGTCATTAGACAGATGGGGTAAAAGGTCTACACTTCAGCTACTCTCTCAGCTAGAGCTTTAAACTGTCAGTTTCACATGATACAATACCAAGAGTTTATGCTTGATCAGTCAACTAAAGAACTAACCACTGATGAATCTCTTGATAAGAAATATGTATTAGAAATGCTAAATAACATACAACAGGTTAGCAACCATTCCTTAAAATGTGGCTATGATGCACTGGAGGCTTCATTTAGATCAGCCATGACTGGCACAGTGATAAGAAGGCATGCATTGCTAAAGGAGCAAGCTTTACGGATCATGTTAAAGCTAAGTTGCTAGATGCTCCTATGGATAAGACAAGTTTGTTTGGTACACCTGCCCAGCAGGTTATGAAGAAAATGGAAGAAAAGGCAAAATCTGTTCAAACGGTTAAAGATTTCTTGCAGGTTCAACCCCAAGGTTTAGCAGGAACTGGCCTGCCAAAATTTGGTCCTTTCCTGACTCCACAAAATTTCAAAGGGGCAGGAATAGACGTTCCAGAGGCAGAAACCAATCCAGAGGAGGTGCCTACAGAGGACGACAGTGGCAAGGTAACAACAGAGGCACAGACACAACCACTGCCACTACATCAGCACAACCAGAGTGACTTAACCTAAAAACCGCCTACGAGGGAACAAATAGCAGCTCCTCTAGGCGGAAAGTTAACCTTATTTTCAAAGAACTGGCACTACATAACAAAAGACAAGTGGATTTTACAAACCATAGATCAAGGTTACCGGTTTCACTTCCACACTTTACCAGTCAAAAGAGGAATGCCAAATCTACCTCCAAATCAAAAACAGAGGCACTACAACAGATAATGGAGTTAGCAAACATGAGAGCTGTGGAAAGAGTGCCAACAGCAGAGCAAGGAAAGGGTTCTACTCCAGACTATTCCTAGTTCCAAGAAAGGAAAAAGTTGGAGACCAATTCTCGACCTGTCCACCTTAAATACATACATCATTGTCCCAAAATTCAAAATGCTGACCCTACAGCAACTTCTTCCCATGCTGGGCAAGGAGTCTTGGCTGGTAACTCTAGATCTCAAGGAGGCATACCTGCACGTCCCCATTCGACCAATCTGCAGAAGATACCTCAGATTTCTTGCAGGATCAGAGCACTATCAATTCTCAGCATTGCCCTTTGGCTTATCTACTGCCCAGAGTATTCACAAAATGCCTGGCATCAGTAATCGCCCATTGCAGACTACAGGGAATTCAAATTTACCCATACCTGGACGACTGCCTACTACAAGGGGACAACAAAAGCAAGCTGACAACAGATTTACAAAGGGTCATTTACTTGCTACAAGCACTGGGATACACAGTCAATTTACAAAAGTCAAGGCTGATACCATCCCAAACAAGGACATTCTTGGGCTGAATTGGACACAGTAAAACAAATGGCATTCCTGACTACAGAAAAACAAGAACTCCCTCTTTACTTCTTGGCACTAACAAAACTGAACAAGTTAACAGCAAGAAAAGTACTGCAGGCCTTGGGCTTCATGGCATCATGCATAATCTTGGTCCCATTTGCCAGACTACATATGAGAAAACTACAGTGGTACCTAAAGAATTTATGGTCCCAACACAGACACAGCCTAGAAACAGAAATCCCACTAATTCCATGCTTAAAGCAGGAGTTCCTATGGTGGGCTCAGGCATGTCAGTCAAACCCAGGCCTACCCTTTCGCAGATGTCAAGCAAGCCAGACCATCACAACAGACGCTTCAGACCTAGTATGGGGGGCCCACATGCTGGACAAATGCGTGCAAGGATTGTGGACACAGGATCAACTTCACCTGCACATCAACCTAAAAGAAATGCTGGCAGTAAAACTGGCAATCCAAAAGTTCAAACCATTTCTCCAAGAGGGCCAGTTGATGATAAGGACAGACAACACCACAGTCATGTGGTACATCAACAAACAGGGAGGCACTCATTCATACCCCTATGCAGAATGACTTTGGAGCTGTGGACCCTGGCACTCAGCTACAACATCCAGTTACAGGCAATATTTGTACCGGAAAAGAAAATATTCTAGCAGACATATTAAGCAGAACCACATCGGATGCCCACGAATGGAAGCTGCACTCGGACATCTTCAAGACCATCTCAAAGAAATGGGGAATGCCTCAGATAGATCTATTCGCATCACCTCTCAATCACCAGCTCAAAAGTTCTGCACAAGGACATTCCACCCACTAGCATGGAAAGTGGATTCGCTCTCCTTCAGCTGGAAAGGCCTAACAGCATATGCATTCCCACCTCTTCCCTTGATACACAAAGTACTACTAAAAATCAAGGAAGAACGTCCAAGGATAATCCTGATAGCTCCAAACTGGCCAAGACAACACTGGTACCCACTGCTGAGGAGCATGTCTCGGAACAATATGTGGCCAATACCCCTGGTGCCTTTGATGTTAACTCAGAACAACTACAGCATCATACATCCAAACCTAAAAACGTTGCAACTGACTGCATGGAACATCACATAGCAGCAGCTAATCCAGAACTTTCCCAAAGAGTTAAAGACATTATTCTTGAAGCACGCAGACCTTCAGCAAGAAGGAACTATGCTATAAAATGGAAAAGGTTTGTCATTTGGAGTACGGAAAGAGGAAAAGATGGGTCAAACATAGATATGCCTAACATTCTGGAGTATCTGGCCGAACTTCTTCATTCAGGCCTGTCCTACTCCTCCATCAAGATACATGCATCAGCTATTTCAGCAGAATACAGCTTTGATCCACCTGTTTTTTCGCACCCTTTGCTCAGGCAGTTCCTCAGAGGAATCAAGAATGTAAAACCTCCAAGGAAACCACCATTACCAGCTTGGGACTTAAACTTTGTGCTAGAAAAGTTGACACTATCACCCTTTGAACCAGCAGCAACAGCAGACCTACAACACCTGTCATGGAAAACTGCTTTCCTACTGGCAATTACTTCAGCAAGGAGGGTTTCAGAACTACAGGCCTTAATGGCAGTGCAACCCTTCCTAATCTTCCACCAAGATAGAGTGTCCATGAGGACTAATCCTACATTTATGCCTAAGGTGGTATCCAGAGTGTCTTTAAACCAGGCAATCCACCTACCTACCTTCTTTCCCAACCCACAAAACAGAGTCGTAAGTATACTGCATACCTTTGATGTACATAGACAGCTACGCTACTACTTGGACAGAACCAAAAATAGCAGAAAGACTGACCAACTTTTTGTAGCCTATGCAACAGGAAGGGAAGGAAAAGCTATTTCCAAACAGACAATCTCCAAATGGATAGGAAATTGCATACGATTCTGTTACTCCTTCCATGGAAAACCAATTCCACAGAACATAAGACCTCATTCTACAAGGGCAACAGCCACTACCACAGCCTTCTTACGAGGAGTGGCAACCAAAGACATTATTGAGGCGGCTACTTGGACCTCCGTGCATACATTTGCCAAGCATTATAATTTGCCTCTATAGTCCAGATCCCGAGCAGGGTTTGCCACTGCTGTACTGCAAGGGATCCTAAACACACCATAATCTACTTTTATCCTCCTCCCCTAGTTGGCTATGGTATTCTACCCAGTTGTTATGACTGCAGATGCATCCATGAAGGACATAGTACAGTTTTGTACCTACCATAAATGTAGATGTCCGAACTGGATAGCATCTGCAGTCAGGATTACCCTCCCTCCTTCCCCTCTGTGGTACTCCTAGGGTGTTTACCCTCCTAATAGCTAGCTGGTGGGGAGTCTTTATGGTGTATTTGTTTGTATATATGTACATACATGCTTATTTTTGTGTTTACCTCTATCTTTTTGGAAACATTGGCATCTATCCAAATTTTAGCCTTCAAGAGGGCTGCTGGCATCTGGGGCAAGAAACACTGAGGAAAATGGCGTCGGCTGATGCTTTTATACCCGAAGACCAACAGAGATGACGTCGGGTGAAGTGCGACATCAGCCGAAGCCGGACCCAGACTTTGGAATCCGGCCGACTGAAGGGCTGCCTGACGACAGGACAACCCAGTTGTTATGACTGCAGATGCTATCCAGTTCGGACATCTACATTTATGGTAGGTACAAAACTGTACTATTTATTGCATGCAGCTGAACAAGTGGGAAAGCATACTTTGCAATGTGGTTTTGATTCACTAGAGGCCTCTTGCAGGGCCGCTGTTACAGGCTCTGTCATTCGAAGGCATGCTTGGTTAAAGGAACAGAATCTGCCTGATCATGTTAAAGCAAAATTATTGAATGCTCCATTACAGCATACTTTGTTTGGTGTTAAGGCAGAAGAGGTGTTAAAGAAAATGGGGATAAAGCGAAATCTATGCAGACAGTAAAGGATTTCTTACAGGTTCAGCCACCCAGATTTAGCAGGAACTGGCCTTCTAAGAATTGGTCCTTTCCAGTATCAGACAGGCCACAAAGAGGCAGATCTCAGCCTCAAGGCTCATACAGGCCTAAATAATGGGGTGCTTCTACCTCCAAAAGCGGAGAAGACAAATCACAACCATATAGGAAACAGTCCCAATGACTTCCCACTGCCAGTGCCAAGCACTTATCTTTTGGCAGCACCTTTAGGGGGAAAGCTAGCACTTTTTTCACAAAATTGGCACATGATCACCCAGGACAAATGGGTACTGAATATTGTTTCTCCGGGCTACAGGTTCCACTTTCACACCCTTCCAAAGGCAAAAGTATGCCAGACCTGCCACACAATCAATGGGCAGAGGCACAAAAACAAATTTCATCTCTCATGGACATGAGGGCTATTCAGCAAGTACCACAGCAAGAGCAGGGACAAGGATTTTACTCAAGGCTTTTCTTGGTACCCAGAAAGGACAAGGCCTGGAGGCCCATACTAGACCTTTCAATTCTAAATACTTACCTGGATATTCCGAAATTCAAAATGTTGACATTACAGCAGCTTCTACCCATGCTGGGCAAGAAGGCTTGGTTTGTTACTCTGGGCTTCACAAAGGCATACCTGCATGTCCCTATCAGACAAAATTGCAGAAGATACCTCAGATTCAAAGCTGGTACAATGCACTACCAATTCTCTGCACTGCCCTTTGGCTTATCTACTGTGCCCAGGGTCTTTACAAAGTGCCTGGCACTAGTAATTGCATTTTGCAGACAAAAAGGAATTCAAATATATCCATACCTGGACGACTGCCTCATTCAAGCAGAGACAAAGGACATTCTTCTACAGCATCTGGCATTTGTAAAAAGGTTGCTAATTTCTCTATGGTACACAGTAAATGAAAAGAAGTCAAAACTAGTGCCCTCACAACAGATTATATTCCTGGGTGCCAGCTTAAATACAACAGCCCAGATGGCTTATCTCACGCCAAACAAACAAGTTCAACCAACTCAATATTTTCAATTACTGGCAAAAAAGTCCCATCTCCCTGCAAGAAAAATTCTGCAGGCCCTGGTATTCATGGCATCCTGCATACTACTAATACCATATGCCAGACTGCATATGAGGAAATTACAATGGTACCTAAAAAGTGTTTGGACTCAACACTCTCACAGTTTAGAAGCAGCAATACCAATGATTCCCTTCCTACAACAGGAGTTTCGATGGTGGGAACAGGCATGTCACCTAAACAAGGGTCAGCCTTTTACCCTACCCACAGCCAGGCAGACTCTAACAACAGATGCTTCGGATTACGCCTGGGGAGCACACATGGCAGGAAAATGCATTCAGGGCAAGTGGACCACAGACCAGACGCATCTTCACATCAATCAAAAAGAGATGTTGGCTGTTCAAAATGCCCTAACAGCTTTCAAGGACCTTCTGCATCCAGGACAATTATTATTAAAGACAGACAACACCACAGTAATGTGGTATATAAACAAGCAAGGGGGCACTCATTCTTATCCCCTATGCAGGCAAGCCATGACCTTGTGGAACACAGCTGTAACATACCAAGTTGATCTGCAAGCACAATTCCTGCCAGGAAAGAAAAATACTTTGGCAGACTATCTAAGCAGAAATATCATGGATCCTCATGAATGGAAATTGAATCCACAAATCTTCAGCATGGTAAGGCAAAAATGGGGATGCCCAGACATAGATCTTTTTGCTTCCCCACTGAATTGCCAACTACAAAAATTCTGCACAAGGACTTATCACACACAAGCATGGAAAGTGGATGCTCTCTCGTTCAGCTGGAAAAGCCTAAAAGTTTATGCCTTCCCACCACTGCCTCTCCTTTCAAAGGTACTCCTAAAAGACAGACAAGAAAAAACACAGATGATCCTGATTGCTGCAGACTGGCCACGCCAGCACTGGTACCCAGTCTTAAAGAACTTAGCTCAAGGCCCACCATGGATTTTGCCTCAAATTCCACACCTTCTGACTCAACAAAACAATCAGATCCTGCACGCTCAGCTCAAAACCCTAAACCTGGCTGCATGGCAGATTCATTAGTCAAACAGGCAACACCTCTCTCTAAAGCTGTTAGGGGTGTCATTTTGGAGGCCAGGAGGCCTAGCCACCAGGAAAGCTTACTCAGAAAAATGGAAGAGATTCTGCGCCTGGAACCAGGCTCAAAGCCCCTTTGACCCTCTTGTCCCAAACATTCCTCAGATTTTACAATACTTAACTGAGATGCTGGACAAAGGCCTATGCTTCTCATCAATTAAGATCCACGCCTCTGCCATTTCAGCACATTACAACATGGATCCTCCTTTATTCTCTCATCCCTTGCTAAAGCAGTACTTCAGAGGGGCTAAAAACATAAGACCGCCCCGGAGAGCACCAACACCAACTTGGGACCTCAGTTTCATTTTGGAAAAACTGACCCTGCCACCTTTTGATCCAGCCAATACAGCCGATCTAAAATTTTTATCATGGAAAACAGCTCTGCTCCTGGCAGTAACTTCAGCATGAAGAGTCTCAGAGCTACAGGCATTAATGGCAGTGGAACCTTTAATAATTTTTCATCAGGACAGAGTTTCTTTAAGGACAAACCCTACCTTTATGCCAAAGGTGGTATCTAGTGTGGCTCTTAACCAAACCATCCATTTGCCAACTTTTTATCCAAACCCCCAGAATAAAGGGGAGAAACTTCCACACTCTTTGGACATACACAGGCAGCTACGCTTCTACTTGGACAAAACAAAAGCTTTCAGGAAAACTGAGCAACTGTATGCTGCAGGATCACAGGGCAAGGCTATCTCAAAGCAGACTATATTCAAATGGATAAGACACTGTATTAGTTACTGCTACACACAGCATAGAAAATCAGTCTCTAATAACATTAGGCCACATTCCACCAGGGCAACAGCCTTTCTCAGAGGAGTACCTACCAAGGAAATTTTGGAGGCTGCAACTTGGAGTTCAGTGCACACCTTTACCAAGCATTACCACTTGCCTCCTTACTCTAAATCCAGAGCAGGATTTGCCACTGCAGTTCTGCAGGGCCTCGTAGCCAATCCTAACTCTTTATAGACCAGCCACCCAACGTTAGCTTTGGGATTCCACCCAAGTGTAATGACTGCAGCAGTGTAACACGATGAACATAGTACAGTTTTGTACCTACCATAAATGTAGATGTTCGAGTGTTCACACTGCTGCAGTCCAGGTTACCCTCCCTCCATCCATCCCTTCTGTCCTAGCTGGACTTATCTATACCTTTCTATCCTATACAACCTTTGTGGTGTATTTGCTTGTAACTGAAGGTATTGTTTTTATTTTATATGTATATTTTTTATTAGCAATATGTATTGCCTACCTTCTTGGGGGCACCTGACATCTGGGGCAAGAAAAACTGAAGAAAATGGCGTCGGATGCATCTTGTATACCCCTGGCGCACTGACGTCAGGGAAGAAGCGACAGCAACTGACGCCGGACCAAGACTTTGGAACTCTGGCTGATTGCAGGACCGCCTGACGGCAGGATAACCCAAGTATAATGACTGCAGCAGTGTGAACACTCGAACATCTATGTTTATGGTAAGTACAAAACTTTACTTTCTCTGCTCTGCCCTTTGGCTTATCTACTGCGCACAGGGTATTCACAAAGTGACTAGCTCCAGTTATTGCATTTTGCAGGCAAAGAAATATTCAAATATACCCATACCTGGACGATTGTCTAATTCAGGCAGAAAGCCAGGACATACTTTTGAATTATCTGACCTTTGTACAGAGGGTGCTAACTTGTCTGGGGTACACCATAAATGAAAAGAAATCACACCTGGTGTACCCTGTCAACAAATTATATTCCTGGGAGCAAGCTTGAATACAACTTCCCAGATGGCTTTCCTCACACTAGCGAAACAAATTCATTTGACAACCTACTACAAACAAGTGGACACAAAAACCCTGCTATCTGCAAGACAAATACTACAAGCCTTAGGGTTCATGGCCTCCTGCAGTCTTCTAATTCCATATGCAAGACTGCATATGAGGAAACTACAGTGGTGTCTAAAAAGCCTATGGTGTCAAAATTCTCAAGACCTGAAAACAATGATTCCTATCATACCTTGCCTATGCCTAGAGTTCCTTTGGTGGGCAGAGGCCTGCCACCAAAACAAGGGACTACCATTCACACTTTCCCCTGCCGCCCAAACCCTAACAACAGACGCATCAGACTATGCATGGGGGGCTCACCTGGCAGGAAAGTGCATTTAGGGCAAATTGAACTCAAGTTAAATGCACCTGTATATCAATCAAAAAGAAATGTTAGCTGTACAGAATACTCTGACAGCCTGCAAGGACCACATTCTTCCAGGACAATTTATGGTAAAGACGGACAACACTACTGTTATGTGGTACATAAGCAGAGGGGTACACATTCTTACCCCCTCTGCAGATTAGCCATGGCATTGTGGAACACAGCCCTCTGCTACCAAGTGCATCTACAAGCTCAATTCCTGCCAGGAAAACTAAACACACTGGCGGACAAACTAAGCAGAATCCTCATGGACCCACACGATTTGAAACTGGAACCAAGGATTTTCAACATGTTGACAAGCAAATGGGGGAGCCCAGATATAGAACTGTATGCCTCCCCCCAGAACTATCAATTGGACAATTTTTGCACAAGGACTCCCCACAAACAAGCTTGGAAAGTGGATGCTCTGTCCTTCAGCTGGAAAAGCCTATCAGTTTATGCCTTTCCTTTTCTGCATCTGCTCTCCAAAGTACTACTAAAGATCAAACAAGACAAACCAAAGACAATTTTGATTGCACCGGACTGGCCACGCCAACACTGGTACCCCCTCTTGCGCAGTGTGTCACTGTTGACCCCATGGCACCTGCCTCAGACTCCTACCCTATTGTCTCAGCAGGAGAACCAGATTCTGCACCCTCAGCTTCAAACACTGAACCTAGCAGCCTGACTAATTACCTGATCTCTCCTTTACCATCCCTCAGTAAACCAGTGATGGATATCATTTTTGAGGCAAGGAGGCCTAGTACTAGAAAATCTTATGCTGAAAAATGGAAAATATTCTGTGCCTCGAACCAATCTCAAGGGATGAGCACAGTTGTGCCCAATTTACCTCAGATTTTGCAATACTTAACTGAGATGCTTCACAAGGGCCTGTCTTTCTCCTCCATCAAAAGTCATGCCTCAGCTATTTCAGGTCATTATAACACAGAACCTCCCCTCTTCTGTCATCCACTGCTCAAGCAGTTAATCAGAGGGGCCAAATATTTACAACCACCCAGGAGAGCTCCAACTCCAGCCTGGGACTTTATCTTTGTATTGGAGAAACTCAGTCTTCCTCCTTTCGAGCCAGCCTCTACAGCAGACTTAAAATTCCTTTCTTGGAAAACAGCTTTCCTTTTAGCAATCACTCCAGCAAGAAGGGTATCTGAATTATAGGCCGTTATGACAGTGGAGCCCTTTCATCATCATTCATTCGGAGAGGGTGTCCCTTAGGACCAATCCCTCCTTCATGCCCAAGGTGGTATCCAGTGTGGCCCTTAATCAGTCCATTCATTTGCCATCCTTCTTTCCTAATCCACAGAACAAGGGGGAACGGATACTGCATTCATTAGATGTGCACAGACAACTTAGATTCTACTTGGACAGGACTAAACCTCAAAGGAAATCTGAACAATTGCTGGTGGCATTTGCTGCAGGGGCAGAGGGGAAGGCTATTTCAAAGCAAACCATTTCCAAATGGATAGGCCATTGCATTCTTTTCTGCTACAAGCACCATGGAAAACCTATCCCACAGGGGATCAGAGCCCAGTCAACCAGAGCTGCATCTACCTCTACAGCCTTTCTCAGAGGCGTCCCTACCAGGAACATCCTAGAAGCTGCTACCTGGAGTTATGTACATACTTTCACCAAGGATTACCATCTGTCAATTTTCTCTAAATCCAGAGCTGGCTTTGCCACTGCAGTCTTGCAGGGCCTTATAGCTGGTCCTATTGCTATCTAAATTCCTCCTCCCATACTTAGCTTTGGGAATCTACCCAAATGTAATGACTTGCAACAGTAAAACACGAAGAACTTAGTACAGATGTTCTTCGTGTTTCACTGATGCAGTCATCACATTTGAGTTATCTGCTTGCAGTAGCCCTCAGTCGGCCTGATTAGTAAAGACTTGTGTCCTACGTCGGTTGCTGTCTCCTCTTCCATGACGTCAGGGGTATAAAACATGCAGTCTTTCTTGCCATGTGGTGCCTGAAGTAGAAGCAGTTCATAAGTGCCGGTCGGCCGACTCCTGAAATTTTCATTTTCAAGTTTCAGAACCGAAGTCTTTAACTAAAAGCTAAGTACCCATTGGGGAAACTTTTTCTTGCTCTAAACCGATGTCAATAAAAGTAAATAATTGCATTTCTTGTGGAAAGCAAATACCTCATAAAGATTTTCATTCGTACTGTATTCCTTGCCTAGGCCCTGACCACGAAGTACCTCACTGTTGGTTTTGTGCCTTATTTAAATCATGAACTATCCATCGGTATATTTTCGCTTCTAAATATTTTGGTGCTCGGTTCAATTATCCACATATGTTTTCGGTAAGCCATCCGACTACCAACATTCTGAAAAAAACGCAAAGATAAAGACAGAGACAGGCCGCCGAACCGCCGGTACTCAGTGAGGCGCTTTCACAGCCCGGTACCTGCTGCTTCAGATTCGCAGGCCTCTACTGAGACCCAGTTGAAGTTCGGTATGCTGCAAGATGCTTCAACTGTGGAACCTGAAGATGTCTGTACCGTAGATGGGTCAGGAGCCGCTGTGCAGGCACCGGCTTCTGAGGGTGTATTCAGGCCTACGGACTTTTGTATTAAACCAACGCCATCTTCTTCTTCAAGGCCTGAAACTCAAACCATGCCTAGAAAACTGACGCCCAGACCGCATGGTCAGGCCTCTATGTCTAAAAAACAAATAATGACTGACTATCTTATAACTTTATTCAAGGGAAGCCAACCTTTCCCCTCTAAGAGACCTAAGACTGAGTTTGCTTATGAAACTTCTGACCAGGACTCTGAAATTTGTTTCCTCTGCTGACCAGTATTTACCCATATCTGCCTATGAGGATTCTTATGCTGAGGACTCTATTCCCTCTGCCCCCCTCCACCCTACAGGGTTTCTCTTTTGGTGAAAGCTTGCATACTCCCAGGAAGCATTTTCATTGGGAAAGTCAGGATTTCTCTGATGCTAAAAAAAAAAAAAAAAAAAAAAAAAAAAAAGGCTTAGGGATTTCTTACTCCTGGCCCAGCACAAGCCTTTAGCTATACCTTCTGTACTGTACTGGACATTGTTGATGATGCCTTTTCGGAATCTAGCATGGCCCCTGACTCTTTACCTCCTGCTCCCAGAAAACCTGATAGATGTTATAGGGATGTTCTTCATCTCACATTGCTGCAGTCCTTACACTTGGGGTAGTCCGCTGTCCTCGGTCGGCCCGAATATCAAAGTATAAGGCTGACGTCGGTCAAGGCGCATTTGACTGACCTCAGGACGTCAGGGTACAAATGCGCATGACCGACGTCATATCCTCAGTCTTTTTTGCCGCATGGTCCGATGCAGAAGCAGCATTGCAAGTGCCGGTTGGCGTTCTGAGATTTTTCGATTTCGAAGTTTCAGACCGAGTTCAAAGTTGGCTAAGTACCCCGTTGGGGAATATTTTAGTTTTTTCTTGCCTCAGTCATTTACCGGATGTCAGAAAAAGTCAATAATTGCATTTCTTGTGGGAAACAGATACGCATAGAGATTATCATACTTTGTGTATTCCTTGCTTAGGGCCTGAGCACGACGTTGTTGGCTGTCGCTCTTGTGCTAGATTTAATAAACGCACTATAAAGAGAAGGTTGGATTGTGCAAGGTTAGTCTTTGGGAAGCGGTGCAATTATAAAATGCCGTCGGATGCTCCGACGCCCGCTTTTTCGAAGAAGCGCAAGGACAAAGCAGTTAGGCCTAGGCTAGAAGAACCGTCTGTACCGGACG
Source organism: Protopterus annectens (assembly GCF_019279795.1). Taxonomy (NCBI): domain Eukaryota; kingdom Metazoa; phylum Chordata; order Ceratodontiformes; family Protopteridae; genus Protopterus; species Protopterus annectens. The sequence goes on along the minus strand of NC_056747.1, from coordinate 413,549,561 downwards.
CCGGTTCTTTAGAGGTGTCGGTGGAGCCGGTGGCTCCACCGGAGGTTTCTTTGTGTTCCCAGGGTGAGACTTTATTATTGCAAGATGTGGCCTCTCAGGAGGCAAGTCAGGCTGAGGGGGCTTCTCAGGTTACTATACTCCCCTCCCTTCCCAGGGTGGCTAGGCCCTCTCCTTCTGTTTCAAAGGCTTTTCCCAGGGGCAGGCCAGGTTTGGCTTCAGTTGGTGTTACCCCTAGCTCTTCAGGAACTGTGCCCAAGAAGCATATGCTTAAAATGGCAGAAGATTTGATTACTTTGTTTAGGGGTTCTATGCCCCCTCCTGATAAGAGACCTAGGATGGAGCCTGAGCTGGGGGGTTTTGAGCAGGCTTCAGATGTTTGAGTCTTCGGCTGAAGACTTGCAGGAGTACTCTCCTTATTCTGATTCTGATGTGGATGATTCTACTCCTTCTGCTTCTCCTCCTGAGGATTTTTCTTTTTCAGAAACTCTTCATTCCATGAGGGAGCATTTTAAGTGGGAAGGTCAGGACTTCTCTGATTCCAGGAAAAGGCTTAGGGAATTTTTGGTGTTACCCCAGCATAGGCCTTTGGCTATACCTCCTGTTTTGGATGTAGTGGAAGATGTTTTTCAGAGGCTTCTCTTAATCCTGATTCTTTGCCTCCTGCTCCTGTTAAGCCGGATAGGTATTACAGGGTGCCTGAAGCTCATAAGTATCTTTTTAAGAGTCCTAGGGCAGACCCAGAAACTGTTAGCTAGGGGCCTAAAGGTGTTAAGGCTTCTGTTGTAAAGAATCCGGTTCCTGCAGACAAAGAGGCTAGGGCCTTGGATAGATGGGGAAAGAAAGTTTATACTTCTTCCACTCTTGCTATGAGGGCTTTGAATTGCCAGTTTCACATGTTGAAATACCAAAACTATCTCCTTTCACAATTGAAGTCTAAGGTTGATGCTCTGGCAGTAGGTATTGATTGTAAAGAGTTGCAGGATTTAGTACATGTTTCTGAACAGGTGGGTAAGCATTCTTTGCAATGTGGTTTTGATGCTGTGCAAGCCTCGTCTAGGGTGGCTGCCACTGGGTCAGTTCTTCGCAGGCACGCCTGGCTAAGGGATCAAAATTTGTCTGAACATGTTAAAACAAGGATTTTAGATGCTCCTTTACAATCTGACGTGTTGTTTGGTCCTCCTGTTGAGGCAGTTTTAAAGAAAATGGAAGGCAAGGCTAAGTCTATGCAGACTGTTAAAGATTTTTTGCAGGTCCAGCCTCCAAAGTTTAGTAGAAATTGGCCTACTAAGGGGTGGACGTATCCTTCTTATGATTCCCAGTCTAGGGGTAGATCTAGACGTGGTAGGGGCAGAGCTCAGGGCTCTTTCAGGCCTAGAACAGGGAGTTCTCCTGCACAGTCTTCGGGTGAGGGCAGGGGTCAGTCCTTTCGTAAACAGACCCAATGACCTACCTTTTCAGCTGCCAGAGCCTTCTCGTCTGGCAGCACCTTTGGGAGGAAGGTTGGCACTTTTCAGAGAAAATTGGAGTTTACTTACCCAAGACAGATGGGTATTGGATATCATACACCACGGTTACAGGTTTTATTTCCATACCTTGCCTCCTTTCAAAGGCATGCCAGACGTTCCTCCTCAACAAAGAATAGAGGCTCACAAGCAAGTTTCTCTGTTACTCCAAATAGGGGCCATACAGCCGGTCCCTATGCCAGAAGTGGGCCTAGGATTTTATTCTCGCCTGTTCCTAGTACCAAAGAAGGGGAACACGTGGAGACCAATTTTAGATTTATCTACCCTCAACACTTATCTGGACATTCCCAAGTTCAAAATGTTGACGTTACAGCAGCTTTTACCTCTGCTGGGCAAAGATCATTGGATGGTAACTTTGGATCTCAAGGAGGCTTACCTTCATGTTCCTATCAGACTAAGTTGCAGGAAGTATCTGCGTTTCGAGCTGGGACTTCTCACTATCAGTTCTCTGCATTGCCCTTTGGCTTATCTACTGCCCAGAGTATTCACGAAAGTTCTGGCTCCAGTGATAGCTTTCTTCAGGCTAAAAGGAATACAGATCTATCCTTATTTGGACGACTGCCTGATTCTGGCTCAAGGAAGGGAAGAGCTTCTTCATCATTTGGAATATGTGATAGCAGTGCTAAGATGCCTGGGGTATTCTGTGAACGAAATAAAGTCCAGTCTAGTACCCTCTCAGGACATGTGCTTTCTGGGTGTGAGACTGAATACAGCATCCCAGATGGCCTTTTTAACCCCGGACAAACAAAAGAGTCTATCCCTTTACTTCCATCAGCTATCTCATCAGTCCGGGCTGACTGCAAGGACAGTCCTTCAAGCCTTAGGGTTCATGGCATCTTGTATTCTGGTGCTTCCCAATGCCAAACTGCATATGAGGAAGCTGCAATGGTATCTCAAAAATGTATGGACACAGCACTGCCAGGATCTAGACACTTATTCAAATAATACCTTGCATTCAAAAGGAATTTTTGTGGTGGGCTCAGGAATGTCACCTAAACAAGGGACTCTCTGTGACCCGGCCAGAGGCGAGTCAGATTTTAACGACAGATGCCTCAGACAAAGCTTGGGGAGCTCATCTAAATGGAAAGTGGATACAAGACAAGTGGCCTGCCAGACTACAGCATCTACATATCAACCTGAAGGAGATGTTAGCAGTCCAGTTTGCATTAATAGCTTTCAAGGATCTACTTCTTCCAGGGCAGGTGTTGATTCTAACAGACAACACAACTGTCATGTGGTACATCAACAAGCAAGGGGAACGATTCTTATCCTCTATGCAGGCAAGCAATGATTTTGTGGGAGACTGCTCTCAGTTTACAGCTCAATCTTCAGGCAAGGTTTCTGCCAGGAGCACAGAACTCCTTAGCAGATGTGTTTAGCAGACGAATTATGGATCCCCACGAGTGGAAATTGGATCCTCATGTATTTCAGAAATTGACAGTGTCATGGGGAACTCCAGACATAGATCTGTTCGCTTCTCCACTAAACCATCAGCTGCCAAAGTTTTGCACGAAAAGGTTTCATCCCACAGCTTGGAAAGTGGATGCTCTTTCTTTCAATTGGAGCAATCTTCATGTGTATGCCTTTCCTCCTCTGCCTCTCCTCCCAAAGGTACTTCTAAAGGTCAGACAGGACAAGCCAAGGATGATTTTAATAGCTCCAGATTGGCCTCGACAGCACTGGTACCCATTACTGAGAAGTCTGGTACGGAAGCCTCCATGGCCTTTGCCTTGATTCCACACCTGTTGTCACAGGAGGACAGCCATTTGCTGAATGTCAAACTTCACTCTCTTCACCTAACAGCCTGGCATATTCTGTTTTGAACCATAGAGGGTCTCACCTTCCACAACAAGTTTTGAATGTGATTTTGGAAGCTAGAAGGCCTAGTACAAGGAAAGTGTACGCAGATAAATGGAAGAGATTTTTATTTTGGAGTGCAGCAAAAGATTTTGATGTTTCTGAGCCTAATTTGAGTGTGGCTCTTCAATATCTTACTGAGTTACTGGACTAAGGTTTGTCTTTCTCTTCTATTAAGGTTCATGCTGCAGCAATTTCGGCTCACTATGATTGTGTCCCACCATTGTTTTCTCATCCTTTGTTCAAGCAATTTCTTAGAGGGGCAAAGAATATAAGACCCCACGAAGAGCTCCTACTCCTGCTTGGGATCTCAATTTTGTGTTGGAGAAACTCACTCTACAACCTTTTGAGCCTGCAGCTACTTCTGAGTTGAAATATTTATCATGGAAGACTGCTTTTTGTTGGCAATTACCTCTGCAAGAAGGGTTTCTGAATTGCAGGCCCTTATGGCGGTTGAGCCTTTTTGATTTTCCATAAGGATAGGGTATCATTACGTACTAATCCTTCCTTTATGCCTAAGGTGGTTTCTAGTGTGGCTTTAAACCAAACTATTCATTTGCCTACTTTTTATGCAAATCCCCAAAATAAAGGGGAAAAGATTTTGCACACTTTAGATGTACACAGGCAGTTGCGTTATTATTTGGACAGAACTAAAGGGTTCAGGCAGTCTCAGCAGTTGTTTGTTTCTTTTGCTTTGAGTTCTCAGGGCAAGCCTGTGTCAAAACAAACTATTTCTAAGTGGATTGGGTTTTGCATTGCTTTCTGTTATTCCCATCATGGCAAGGAGGTTCCAGCTGGGATTAGGCCTCATTCCACTAGGGCTACTGCCACTTCAACAGCTTTTGAGGGAGTGGCAACCAAGGATATTTTGGAGGCAGCTACTTGGAGTTCAGTGCATACTTTCTCTAGGCATTATCACCTGCCACTTTACTCTAAATCCAGGGCTGGTTTTGCCACTGCTGTTTTGCAGGGCATTTTGGCAGCTCCTGCTTCCTTGTAGTTAGCCATCCTCCCTTACCTCTGCTTTGGGATTCTACCCAAGTGTAAGGACTGCAGCAATGTGAGATGAAGAACATAGTACAGTTTTGTACCTACCATAAATGTAGATGTTCGAAGATCCACATTGCTGCAGTCCAATTTACCCTCCCTCCTTCCCCTCTGCAGTTAGAGGTGGTTGTGTGGGTTGGGTTGTACATATTGTGTATATTGTATATTTTGTACATATAGTTAGTGCAAGGGTGGTTTGTTGGTTGTTTGCTGTCTTTTGGTTTTGACCTTTATTTTTAGGGTCTTCTGACATCTGGGGCAAGAAAAGACTGAGGATATGACGTCGGTCATGCGCATTTGTACCCTGACGTCCAGCCTTATACTTTGATATTCGGGCCGACCGAGGACAGCGGACTACCCCAAGTGTAAGGACTGCAGCAATGTGGATCTTCGAACATCTACATTTATGGTAGGTACAAAACTGTACTTTCCTGACTCTCAGAAGTTCCTTTTCTAAAATCCTGCTGCGGATCTTGAAACCATTTCACAGGGACCCAAGGGCATTAAAGCTACTACTGCCAAAGATCCTACCCCCTCTGACAGACTCCAGGGCGATGGATAGATGGGGTAAGAAGTTACACACTTCTGCAACTGGCCATTAGGGATTTGACTTGCCAGTTTCATATGTTAAAGTATCACCAACGTATTATTGGATTGCTTAAACAGAAAATGATGTTGATTCCTGATTGTGCTGAAAATTAGGATTTACAGGATTTAATGCATTCTGCTGAACAAGTTGGTAAACATACATTGCAATGTGGTTTTGATTCACTAGAGGCAAGAGGCATCTTGCAGGGCTGCTGTAACTGGTTCTGTACTTAGAAGGCATGCTTGGCCAAAGGAGCAATCCTTGCCAGATTATGTTGAAGCGAAATTACTGGATGCTCCATTAAATCAGGACCGCCTGTTTGGGAACAAGGCAGAAGTTGTTCTTAAAAAGATGGAGGAAAAAGATAAATCTATGCAAACCGTTAAAGATTTTTTATAAGTACCATCTCCAAGATTTAATAGGCATTGGCCTTCTAAGAAGTGGTCCTTTTATGCCTCTTCCAGACCTCCTCAGTCCAAACCCAGATCCAGCAGAGCATCCAGGCTTCAGTCCCAGGGTATGCACAGGACTAAGCAGTGGGGGGCCTCCATGTCCAAATCTGGGAGTAATAAAACTCCCCCTATGGTAAACTATCTCACTGACTTCTTTTTAAAACTTCCAAGCACTTCTCAACTGACTGCCCCTTTGGGGGGAAAGATTGCACGTCATGCAAGAAACTGAGGACTCATTACCCAGGACAAATGCATTTTAAATATAGTGTCCCAAGGATACAGATTTCACTTCCACACGTTACCAACTCCAAGCGGTTTCCTGGATCTACCTCCAAATCAGTGGGCGAGGCCCAAAAGCAAGTACTCTCTCTCTTAAGCATAGGGGCTATTCAGTTAGTGTCAGAAGAGGAAAAGGGACAAGGTTTCTAGTCGAGACTTCTCTTGGTACCTAGAAAAGACAATTCATGGCATCCTATCCTGGACCCGTCTGCTCTAAACACCTTTTTGGTGATTCCAAAATTCAAGATGCTGACTCTTCACCAGTCGCTTCCTATGCTAGGCAAAGATGCCTGGTTGGCAACACTAGATTTAAGGGAAGCATACCTGCACATCCCAATCAAGGAATCTTGCAGAAGATACCTACGCTTCAAAGCAGGCTACACTCGCTACCAGTTCTCTGCACTGACCTTTGGCTTATCTACTGCGCCCAGGGTATTCACAAAGTGCCTAGCTCCAGTCATTGCATTTTGCAGGCAAAGAAATATTGAAATATAGACATAACTGGACGATTGTCTAATTCAGGCAGATAACCAGAACATACTTTTGAATCATCTGGCTTTTGTACAAAGGGTGCTAACTTGTCTGGGGTACACCATAAATGAAAAGAAATCACACCTGGTACCCTGTCAACAAATTATATTTGTGGGAGCAAGCTTGAATACAGCTTCCCAGATGGCTTTTCTCACGTCAGAGAAACAAATTCACTTGACAACCTAATTCAAACAAGTGACCACTAAAACCCTTCTATCTGCAAGGCAAATACCACATGCCTTTGGGTTCATGGCCTCCTGCATTCTTCTAATGCCATATGCAAGACTGCATATGAGGAAACTACAGTGGTATCTAAAAAGCCTTTGGTGTCAACACTCTCAGGATCTAGAAGCAATGATTTCTATCATACCTTACCTATGCCTGGAGTTCCTTTGGTGGGCAGAGGCCTGCCATCAAAATAAGGGACTACCATGCACACTCCCCCTTGCAGTCCAAACCCTAACAGACGTGCCAGACTATGCATGGGGGGTACACCTGGCAGGGAAGAGTGCATTCATGGTAAATGTAACCCAAGTCAAATGCACCTGCACATTAATCTAAAAGAAATGTTAGCTGTACAGAATGCTCTGACAGCCTTCAGGGACCACATTCTTCCAGGACAATTTATGGTAAAGGCGGACAACACCACTGTTATGTGGTACATAAGCAGGGGGTACACATCCTTACTCCCTCTGCAGACTAGCCATGGCATTGTGGAACACAGCCTTGAGCTACCAAGTATATCTACAAGCTCAATTCTGCCAGGAAAACTGAATACACTGGCAGATGGACTAAGCAGAAATCTCATGGACCCACATAAGTGGAAACTGGAGCCAAAGATTTTAAACATGTTGACAAGCAAATGGGGGAGCCCAGATATAGACCTGTTTGCCTACCCCCAGAACTATCAATTGGAAAAATTTTGCACAAGGACTCCCCACAGACAAACTTCGAAAGTGGATGCTCTGTCCTTCAGCTGGAAAAACATAACAGTTTATGCCTTTCCTCCTCTGCCTCTGCTCTCCAAATCACTTCTAAATATCAAACAAGACAAACCAAGGACGATTTTGATTGCACCAGACTGGCCACGCCAATACGGGTACCCCCTCCTGTGCAGTGTGTCACTGTTGGCCCCATGGCACCTGCCTCAGACTCCTACCCTCTCAACAGGAGAACCAGATTCTGCCCTCTCAACAGGAGAACCAGATTCTGCACCTTCGGCTTCAAACACTGAACCTAGCAGCCTGGCTAATTACCTAATCTGTCCTTTACCATCCCTGAGTAAACCAGTGATGGATATCATTTTAGAGGCAAGGAGGCCTAGTACTAGAAAATCTTATGCTGAAAAATAGAAAAGATTCTGTGCATGGAACCTATCTCAAGGGATGAGTACAGCAGTGCCCAATTTACCTCAGGTTTTACAATACTTAACTGAGATGCTTCGCAAGGGCCTATTTCCACAATAAAAATTCACACCTCTGCCATTTCAGCTCATTATAACACAGAACCTCCCCTCTTCTCTCATCCACTGCTCAAGCAGTTCCTCAGAGGGGCCAAACATTTAAGACTACCCAGGAGAGCTCCAACTCCAGCCTGGGACCTTAACTTTGTATTGGAGAAACACCCTTCCTCCTTTCGAGCCAGCTGCTACTGCAGATTTAAAATTCCTTTCTTGGAAAACAGCTTTCCTTTTAGCAATCACTTCAGCAAGAAGGGTATCTGAATTGCAGGCCCTTGTGGCAGTGGAGCCTTTCATCATCTTTCGTGCGGACAGGGTGTCCCTCTGGACCAATCCCTCTTTCATGCCAAAGGTGGTATCCAGTGTGGCCCTTAATCAGTCCATTAATTTGCCAACCTTCTTTCCTATTCCACAGAACAAAGGGGAACAGGTACTGCACTCCTTAGATGTGCACAGATAACTTAGATTCTACTTGGACAGGACTAAATCTCCAAGGAAATCTGAACAACTGCTGGTGACATTTGCTGCAGGGACAGAGGGGAAGGCTATTTCAAAGCAAACCATCTCTAAATGGATAGGCCAGTGCATTAATTTCTGCTATAAGCACCTTGGAAAAAGTTATCCCACAGGGGATCAGACCCCACTCAACTAGGGCTGCATCTACCTCTACAGCCTTTCTCAGAGGCGTACCTACCAGGGACTTCCTAGAAGCTGCTACCTGAAGTTCTGTACATACTTTCACCAAGTATTATCATTTGCCAGTTTTCAGTAACTCCAGAGCTGGCTTTGCCACTGCAGTCTTACAGGGCTTTATAGCTGGTTCTAATGCTATCTAAATTCCTCCTCCCATCCTTAGCTTTGGGAATCTACCCAAATGTGATGACTGCAGCAGTGAAACACAAAGAACATAGTGCAGTTGTGTACACATCATAAATGTAGATTTTCGAGTGTATTCACTGTTGCAGTCCTGGTTATCCTCCCTCCAGCCCCCTGACTTTTGGCTATACTGCTTCCCTCCTTTACAATGCTTAAAAGCTTTTTGGTTTATTTGCTTTTTTTTGGAGGTATAACCTTGTATATTTATAGATTTAATTGCTTCCCATTAGAAGGGCATCTGACATCTGGAGCAAGAAAAACTGATGTAATAATGTTGGCTGCATGTTTTATACCCCTGACGTCACAGAAGAGGAGAGAGCAACCGACGTAGGACCCAAGACTTTGTTAATCAGGCCGACTGAGGGCTACTGCAAGCAGATAACCAAAATGTGATGACTGCAACAGTAAATACACTCTAACATCTAGATTTATGGTAAGTGTACACAACTGTACTTTTTCCTTCCCACTCACCTACCCCTTCTGTTAAGCAGCATTTCCCTTTCCTAGTAGCACAGGGCAGGCATTGTCCTTGCTAGGACTGGTTCCGGCGGGCTTACAGTTCTGAGGGATGGTGCATGCAGACGTCATTTTTATGGCCCACGTTGTGCTAGCCACATCAGACGTCCCATGCACCATACAGTGACTGAAAACTTTGGATTACTGACCAGAAGTTCTAGTAGCAAGAGGAGAAAACTCATATGTGATGAATACTGCAACGTGGAAGAGAAGGACATCTATGGGTTTGATAAGATTTTACACAACTTTTCTTTCTATCCCAATCCTTAGAGTAGGAGAAAAGAAGTCTACATTAATTGGATGCATGCATGCACACACCTCAGATTTTATTTACAGAGGTCCAGAACCATCAGAAAATCTGGTTTGTTACATAACTCACATCTGCTACTTTTCTCTTATTCTCACACTATTCTGTCTGGTGTCCATGTCTCTCAGAATTTTCCTTCTTACCTCTACAGTCGTCATCTTTTCTTTGTTTATTCCTGAAAGCCTGATTGTCCTGCCACAACTCCTGTATCACTTTCTTAAGACACTCTTTCTAAACATACTTCATTAGTCATATGTGTACCCCTGGTATGACTGTGACATCACTATTTTCACCTGTCAGTCTTTCCAACAGAGGAGAAGGGACCACTGCCTTTTCCTTTACCTTTTAACTGACATTCAGATCACCACCCTCTTTTGGCTGACAGATTGTGACTGATCTTACCTTCTACCACACAACAGCCAGAGCTTTCATTAGTACTTCAAAAGTCTATATTAGTAGCTGGGTCTAATCAAGCTCAGTGAAAAACCAGTCTGTTATAAAACCCATTGTTTTATATGTTGTGCCTTTCTTCTTATTCTCAACATAATTTATTCTAACATGTCAGACTCTTCACATGTACATTGTATGTCAGCATCCACATTTCAAGCTGGAACTTTCAGTATCCTTTAAGTTGAAAATAAATTTTCTTGCAAACATCACATTTTTGAGTTTACACATTTAATTAAGGTCATGTACTTCATCTGTTTGAACAGTTCTCTCAGCCATTCCTTCCCCAGTGTGTATTCATCTGCTGACATTTTAGACTCCACGTATCTGCTATGTAAGTAACTCTTTTTAGCATTGTTGGATATTACGTTCACACATACAGGTTCAAAAGACTGATCTGTTCAGACTTTGCTGTCATACTGCCATTTAGTTAATTACTGTCGTTTAGCAATCCAAGTAAGTTAAATTAACATGATCTGAGAAGTAAATCTGTCCAATTTTTTTATATTTATTAACTGTCTGATGCATGCAGAGATTTAAGACCATCGTCTGTTCATCACTTTCTTGAAGTGGGTGTTGGTACATATAATAATCCTATATGCCTGCTCAGTTTATACTATTCAAATTATGCAGTGATGAAAATTATTTTCTGGTAAATCTCCAGTCACAGTTCCTCTCTTAATTACTCTTTCACACATATTGTGCCATTAAAACATCCACTCAAACTATTATAATTAAGTTATAAGATTGAATAATTATAATTGACACAAGTGAAAAATATAGTGCAAGTTTAGTGACATACTGCTCATTTTTGAAAGTCCCCAAAATGAATTAAATATCGCAGATTGCCCAAGGGCGAGAGTATGACTGAACATTTCCCCATCACAGGAGGCTGTGCCTTTCATGGAGGAAGCTTTAAACCTGCTGACATTGTGCTATTTTTATTAGGAAATATGTCAAAATGTGAATTTTTGTCTAGCAAACCTTTGGTTATTTACTTTGAGTAAATGTTCAATATTTGCAATAAAAAAGTTTGTCGTGCTGCTTTTCTCAGCTGTGTGGACACAAAGACCCTCTATAACAGAGAGTTTTGCTGAGGGAGACCTATTCTAGTTTTCCAAGCTGCTATAAAATTAAACCTATTTCAGTAGGCATTTGTCCAGTTTACTGCTTCAACAGATTTATCAGCTAGAGTCTTTTGCAGAGGATGTCATGGGACTGTTGAGTGAAACGCAGTATGCAGGACAGCAGCAAGGGTTGGGTGAACTGCCAAAGAGCAGTATGGTGCAGGAACTGTTGCATTCCCTCGCTGCATGTTCAGGCATGCCATTTAACCGCTTACTACACCAGGATGATGTTTTGTGTGACAGAATGTTAAGTATTTAAGATAAGCAAGAGGTAAAACTGCATTAGAGCAGTATGGTTTTCTTTTTGGAATGCGAGTAAAGTCCAAGTCGGCCAGTTATTGCAGTAAGTTGCAGGTTACTGCTGAATCCTCTACTGTTTTGTCCCATAAACAAGATGTTTAATTCGGGTTGGACATGGCCTTGTATATCAGGCACATGTCACCTGGAGCCAGGCGGTATGCGCGACCCAAACAATAGGGGCCAAGGGACCGAGCCCTGTGGGACACCACCACTGACGGCGGCTTGAGTCTGACACAGCCAGCACTCTAACCCCCTGTGGGTTCTGTGGTCCTTGTTTTTTGCACTTGTGATTGTGACATATGGGTTTTATTTTAAGCTGGTGTTTTTTTTTCTACAATTTGTGGGGGGTGTTGCCTTTGTTAGCAAAAAGGGGGCTGTATGCTGTGCCTCTGCCTTTCCCTCATCAATGGCCTTGGTTTGAAAGTTCAAAAGAAGTTCAAAGTTCAAAAAAAAGAGGATTCAAGCCAGGTGAAGTCAATGTCTCCAATGTCCAACAAGTCCCCATCCCCTATCTTTGTTGTTTAGCTCCTCCCCTTCCCTCTCATTGCTTTGCAGACTAGACTTAAGCTTATGGTGATGGGGCGTAATTACTCGGGGGTTGGGCGCCACCTTTGGACCATGGGACCCCAGTTGCGCCACGCCTTGGGTGGGTATCCTATCCTGTAGTGAGGCTGAGATTAAACAGGTGCCTTATGTGCCGCTAATAATTCCTCATTTAGCTCACTGCAGCACACATCCCATTGATGCTCATTTTCGCTTGTTAGATGCTTTGTTTTTAGCTTTTTTAGAGCAGCTTTTTGATGGCTGGGATAGTTTGCCAGTGACTCATTCAAAGGTGCTTGATACACAAAATTCTTTGCCAGATGCTCATAAAAATTCAGAAATTTTCTTAAGTAGAAACAATACATGATACTCATACTTTTAAAAATTAGAGTGGGTCATATTGGCCCGATATAACAGTTTAGAGTAAAAATGCAGTTGTATCTGACATAACTAAGTAGCCTACATGTATTCAGTACTCCAAGCAATTAAATACCTTATAACAATTGAACACAATGTCAGGAGAAAATGGAGACGTAATTGTAGTCACAGTTGTTAAATATACAAATTGCAGTTATCCTTGAATATAGGTTAGTCATTAATTAGCACAGTTATTCAAGAAAATACTTGAGCTGTTTTCAGAAGACCTGGGTAGGCAGCAGATGGAAATGGACACTCTGGAATTATAAATAAACTCACTAAACTAGGTATAAATCCCTATGTCACAAGATGTGTTGCCAACTGGCTTACTGATAGAACCCACACTGTAAAAGTAGCAGACTCCAAATCAGACTTCAGACAAGTGGAGTACCACAGGGTTCAGTCCTGGGTCCCCTCCTGTTTGGTATCTACTTCTCTGAAGTACAGGCTAACACAGAAGGTCTTTGGCTAACTAGGTTTGCAGCCATAATCGAAACTCCTAACGATGTGGACATCCTACAAAAGGGCCTCACTGACACAGATGCCTGGTGTTAAAGCCATGGTCTCAAGCTCGATGCCAAAAAGGGCATTGTCATCCCCTTTGGTAAAAACTCTGTACCCATGAACTACCACATAGGCGGTAGTCTACTTAACACTGAAAGTGTGATGAGACCTTGGGACACAGGTGGACAGTAGTCTCTCTTTTGATAATCGCATCACCACAGTGGTCAGGAAATCCTTCTACATGGCACACTTCATCACAAAAGGTTTCTCTTCCAGAAAAAAAGAGGTCATTGTTCCCCTCTACTCATCACTCATTAGACCCATTATAGAGTACAATGCCCTTTTTCATATGTACCTCACAAGACATCTACAACAACTAGGAAGAAACTAGTACAGAAAAGAGTAAAATCCCAGGAAGGGAAGACATCCCTGATCAGTATCAGCAAGAAACTACGATCCCTCAAAATCATCCAAGGTGAGTTTCGAAAGAAAAATTGCCATGGACTCCCAAAGATAACCACAAGGCATTCTTTAGCTATGTCAAGAATCTAAGTAGCAATGCTCAGATCTGCTCGGAGTTAGTGCAGAATGGTACAAAATACACTGAACCGACATTGCCAACATCCTGGCAGACAGGTTCAGTACTGACTTCACCCCCAAAAGGGCCCATAACCATACCAGAAGAATGTAGACCTCCTGAAATCAGACACTCGGGTTAAAACAGCCCTCTCCAAAGCCAAAAACACAGCGTCAATGGGACTGGACGATGTCTCAGGCTGCGTCCTACACAAATTCAGCCTAACCCCTCACCTAAACACACTGTTCAAACTCTGCCTCTCCACAGGTTACGTACCCATACAGTGGCGCACAGCAATGGTTATTCCGCTCCACAAAGGTGGCGCCACAACAGACCCCAGGAGCTATCGCCATATACGCCTGACTAGCTTGGTCTGCAAGGCTATGGAGCGCATCATGGAACTCCTTAACAGAGACATTGGGAACCTCCAAACACCTGGACCCTACCCAGTTCGGCTTTAAGGGCAGATCATGCCTCCTAAACCTGGTGGACGACTTTGAGACTGTTGCCGAGGTTATAGACTAGGGAAAGGTGGTACACACAGCCTACCTAGACCTCGCAAAGGCCTTTGACACCATTCCCCATTCTGGTATTATAGACAAGCTCACCAGCCTGAACATAAACCCCTATGTCACAAGTTGGGTTGCCAGCTGGCTCACAGACATAACCCACATGGTAAGAGTTGTGGGAGCTAGGTCCGACTCTAAACCGGTTACAAGTGGCATTCCCCAGGGCTCAGTCCTAGGACCCCTCCTGTTTGGCATATACTTCTCAGAGGTACAGTCAAGCACAGGATGACTATGGCTGACCAAGTTTGCAGACTACTGCAAACTAGGGGCTATAATTGACTCTCCAGCTGAGACAGACATCTTCCAGAAGGGTCTCACTGAGACGGACACCTGGTGTCAAAATCATGGCCTCAAGCTAAATGCCAAAAAGTGCATGGTCATCCCCTTTGGAAAAACAAAGTACAGCCAAACTACCACATAGGTGGTAGTCCCCTAAATATGGAAGACGTAATAAGGGATCTGGGGACCCAAGTAGATAGTAAACTCTCCTTTGACCACATTGCCAAAGTGGTTAGAAAATCCTGCGTGGCACACCTTATCACAAAAGGGTTTGCATCCAGATCAAAAGAGGTCATTGTGCCCCTGTACTCATCGCTCATCAGACCCACCATAGAGTACAACTCCCCATTTGGGATGTATCTTACAAGACACCTGCGACAGCTGGAAAGACCACAGAAATACCTCACCAAGAGGATCACTGCCCTCAAATAGATGGCCTATGCAGCTCTACTGAAGAAACTCCAGCTGTACTCTTGCATACCGCCTACTCAGAGGTGATCTCTGCCTGACATACAAGGCTGTCCAACTCAGAACTGATGGACATGCTCCACCTAAAGAAAAGCTTATCCCCTTGAGTCACACGCCCTAGGGATCTAAACCACACACAAAAGAAAGTAGGACGTGCTGCTGGAATAGATTCCTGTCAGAGACTTCCCATGCTTTGGAAAAATTACAATCTACATTAGGCAGAGCTCCTCGCTAACACTCTTCAAGAGAAACCTTGATGAGTGGATGGGAAACAGTTTACCCCGGGGATCATTTCAGTGGCTCTGTTGGACAGAGGCACAGGGAACTAATCTAAGGGGGCGGTGAAAGCCAACACATTCTGGCTAGGCTTATAAATGCCTTCGGGCAGATAGCCTAGTACCTACCTATGGAAAGGCTGCAGAAATGCCTCACAAAGAGGATTACTGGCCTCAAACAGATGCCCTACGCAGACCGTCTCAAAAAACTCCAGCTTTACTCTGTTACATATCACCTACTCAGAGGCGATCTCTGCCTAACATACAAAGCTATGTCAAACCCAGGGCTGTTGGACATGCTCCACTTAAAGAAATCCCAATCCCTCTGAGCTACACGCTCTAGGGACCTAAACCTTGTCCCCACAATAAACAGAACATGCTGGAGGGATAGATTCCTGTCCCAGAGACTTCCCATACTCTAGAACAGAGTACCTATCTATATCAAATAGAGCTCCTCATTAGCACTCTTCAAGAAAAATCTTGACGATTGGATGTGTAATAGGAAATTCACCCTGGGGATCACTTCTGTGGCTCTGCTTGACAGGGGCACAGGAAAATAATTTTCTTGGGTGGCGAAAGCCAGGGTACCTTTTTGGCCAGGCTTGTATAGGCCCTAGGGCCAATAGCCTAGTACACATCTATGGATGTGATTCACCGTTTGAGTTAATCTACACCTGGCATTAATCATACTGTGATGGTTCATTTTGTTTTTAGCCTACCAAACAGAAATTCAGTGCTTCATGTTGCTCTGAAAAATGCGTTTTATGGTAAATCAAGCCACAAGACCTGCTTTCTTCCAGTAGTAACAGCAAGAAATGTAGAGCTCCCTAATGCCAGTAGTACTGATCCCAGTGTTTGCCATTTCCCTCTCGCAGCACTAGTTGTAGTGTTCTGATGTAATTTTATTATGGTAGTGAATTTTAAACATTGTGTCACTGTGAAGCTCATTAGATTTGAGAAAATTGCATGGAACAGAAAATGCAAAAAGAAAAAATGTTCAATTAAAAAAATTGTCACATTTCTTCTATTTTTTACTTTCATCTGTAGGTGATAATTGCCCAGCTGGCTAACAGGAATGTGATTCTAAGTGACTGCTGGCTGACAGTAGTGTGTTAAATCAACTGCCCATCGAATAGGTATTTAAGCATATTTTGTAGGGTTTGCTTAAAACTTGATGATTCGTGACATGTCCAAAACTGTTTCCAATTCCTCGGCTTATCTTTTCAGCCACCTCCGTGAAATATTAGGTTGTAGTAAGATTTTTGCAATCTGTTTAATATATAAAAATACCTGTGGTGGGCACTCCTATGTGAAAAAATCTAAACTGCTTTAATTTTGGTAACGTGTAGAAGCCAGACAAATGTCATTTCCCTTTTCTAGGTGTACAGAAATTTTCCCTTCTCAGTCCTTGTCAACTTTTCAAAAAATGTTTTTATTCAGATATTTTTATGCTCTACCAAGTAATTATTTTTAGTCAAAATTCTCATCTTCTCTGTCAAAAATTATGCTAGGGGTCAGATGGCGATTTAATAAATAGGGCAATGGTAGTATTTGTGTTCCAAGGTGGAATATGGTTAAGAAAGAGGATATATGAAGGGTCAGATGCAAGAATTAAGGTGGAATAGTTTATCTTAGACAAGCTGTATTTGAACAAAGGAACCAGGTAGGAATGTCCTCTCTCAATTTCAAAGATGCATTTGATATGGTAATAAGGAAAAGGTCAGCTTTAGTTGCAGGTGTTATTTTGTACTTAAGAAATCCATAAAAAGGACATTTCAATGTTATAGAACATTTAAAGATAGATTCAGTTCTTTCAGGATACAAAATACATGAAGATGAAACAAAGGCTGTAGTAGTAAACTGTGTATCCACACATGAATTGATTTAGCAATATCCATATTTATCAGAAGATAGGTGTATGGTAGCTAAGGATATGCGTGAAGAGACTAAAAATATAATTAAAAAAAAAACTGAGAAGCTGGAAGCTCATGATTGTGGGTATGGATAGCAAGGTGCAAGCACTAAAGACGTTTAGTACCTTCATTTTTATGTACAGGTCAATCTTGGGTCTATCCACCAAAGGAAAAAAGTTGTAGATAATAGAGTTGAAGGAATTTATTTAGGAGAGGAAAAGGGGCAACAGTAAAGTTGGGATAAGATGAGCTTCCCTCTAGAACAAGATGGTTTAGGATTATCTGATTTGAAGGGATACTTTACAGCTACATAGTTCAGACTCGTTTAAGTTACTCGAAGAGAATGTTGTAAGTCAAAGTAGAAAGGAATGATGTTGAAATGAAGGAGGGATCAAGAAATAAGGAGAAAGTTAGAATACACAGTAATATATTTATATGGTAGCCGAAAGTATTCCAAAAACTAAGACAATTTGGGAACAGAGAAAAGAAATTTTGCCAATAAGAATGATTGCAAGTAGGTTCGAAAAAATAGGCAAGAAGGGGGCTGAAATTTAACATATAAAATAACAAAGGAAGTAATGTATTGAGAGGAGTTAACTCTGGAAGGAAATGTAATAGAGTGGGATGAGGCCAAGCAGGCATTTGGACTGCAGTTTGAGACTGCCTTTCCTATTTTAGGCATAACAAAAGGGATAGGAGTGTTGAGTAAAAGCCCCAGCTGTGTGTGAGCTTTTACTTCATTCTAGTACATAAGCTGCTATTAAAAGGGATAATTATTAGGGCATGTAAAATATGTCATATTATACAACGACCCTCCCATTAATATTCAAAAACTTGCACGCTGATTGGTCAGCATGCACATTGTAAATCAGAGTTGTAGTAATGGAAAAAGATCTGGTCGCTCAGACTTTTTCCATTACTATAACTCTTTTTTTTTTTTACAGCAACGGAGAACGCAAGATCTCCATTGCTTCGCAGTGTCTCGCTATGTTAAACTCCTTTAATATAGTGAGACAGTTTGTAAAAAGCAACGGAGATCTTGCTTTCTCCGTTGCTTTTTACAAACTGTTTCGCTATGTTAAATGGGTTTAACATAGCGTGACAGCTTTAAAAAAAGCAATGGAGTCCGTTGCTTTTTTTAAAGCTGTCTCACTATGTTAAACCCATTTAACATAGCAAAACAGCAAAACAGTTTGTAAAAAGCAACAGAGATCTTGCTTTCTCCATTGCTTTTGCCCACAGCTCTGATGTACTGCATAGGCATACGCATGCGCAGTACATCAGAACTGCTGCAGAATACCAGACAGCTGTGGAAGGGCAGCCAGGAGGCATTATACAATGCCATTATTTAAGAAAAGTAATTATTTTTTTTCTTAACTAATGTCATTGTATAATAGCAATAACCCACTTCTGGGTGTGGGTAATGGTGGATTTACCCACGGTTGGCTTTGTTTGGCCACTCGGGCTTCGCCCTCGTGACCAAACCACACCAACCATGGGTAAATCCAGCATTACCCACACCCCAGGGGTTGGTTATTGCTATATTATACAATGACTGTCTATTAATATTCAAAAAGTAACATGCTGATTGGTCAGCCCCAACCAGCATGCCCATTGTAAATCGAACATATACCAATGGAAAAAGGTCTGGATGCCCAGACTTTTTCCCATTAATATGTGCCATAAAAATTTCACTTAAAAAAAAATAAACAAACCTACAAAACCTGACACTTGAAACCAAAGACAGAGACGGGACAGAAAAATAAAAGAATAATCAGGTATGTTATGCAAAAACTAGAAAAACACATCTCATTATCCTTTTCTCTATGCCCCATGTCTCCTGTACCTTCAAAGTGTCCTAGTATCTTTTTTTAATTAAAAAAAAAAAAATGCAACGGAGATCTTCCTTTCTCCATTGCTTCCTATACACACCACAGATGTACTGCATAAACATAGGAAACAAAGTCCCATACACATGCGAAGTATTAAAAAAATAAGCCGTCGGATATCTTTGAAAAGCAGAAGAATACCACAAAATTGTCATACAATGACATTATTTAAGAAAGGTAACTAATTTTTTTCTTAAATGTCATTGCGTAATAGCAACAACTGTCCACGTGTGTGGTATATTGAAGATTCACCCACGGTTGTCTTTGTTTAATCACTCTAGCTTTGCCCTCGTGATTAAACCACAGCAACCCTGGGTAAATCTTCAATATACCACGCTCATGTCATCGGCTATTGCTGCAATAACTGTAAGACTCCTTTAGAAGAGGTTAGAAATAATTGAGATGAGAAACTGGAAGACAGATTAAAAAGGCAATTTAGAAAGAAGATGATAATTTGTGTGGCTCCCCCAAAGTCTGGAAGGCTTAGGATTTTTTGTATGGAAGTATTGTATAGGTATTTTTATACCTAAAGTAGACTTCAGTGATTTTTTTTTTTTTGTCAGGTAGATGGGGAAATGCTGGAAGTTGGAAGAGAGGAGAGAGGAAATTGGGTACATTTTGTCGGTGATGTAACAAGTTCGAAGGTGCTGTTGGTTGCCAGAAAGCAAATACTAGAAAATGTAAATTAAATCTAAACAAAACATAACTGAAATGTTAAATATTATAAAGACGATAGAAGAACTGGTATTGTTATAAAAGGGAGGAGGCAAATTACATGGAAATAACTGTAATTTATAGGAACAGTACATGCAGAACAGTAATCAAGAGGAAGACTGAAATTTAAGGAAAGACAAAAGCTGGGCAATTTATGTAATGCTGGAATGACTGAAAGTTCTTAAAAAGAAAACAGAAGTATACTGCATTAGTAATGGAATTGTTGATGTTTGTTTGATATAACAGCCTTCTGGCTTCCAGGGCTTAAGGGTCCCTTCCACATTCTCAAACCATTGACAATTTGAGCACGGCTAAAGAAAATCATTGGTTGGGTGCAAAGCTCCTCTTGTGGACTTTTGAGGACTAAAGTTCAATTGGCATTTCTCTATTGCTGGGCAGATAAGTTCACTTTAGGAAAACATATTTCCGCATTAATAATTTTTTATTAGAAACAAGTTTTTCTGTGAAACTGTTTTAAGCTAGGAAGAGTTATTTTATTGGACTGTTCTATTTTCAGTCAATTTTTACAGTGAAATGCGACACTTCCTTTTTTTTTTTTTTGTAAAAAAAAAAAAAAAAAAAAAAAAGTTAAAACTGTGATGTTATGTTGTCCTATCTTGCCTTCATTCTTGCTGGTTGGCTTTGGAATCAAGCATCAGTTCCGACTCGGCCGCATACTAAACCTTGAGAGCTCTCACTGGCTCAAGGTTACACTATATCCCATGATGCCTTGTGGCTGTTCCCCAGATCTCATTTGCCGCTTGTAGCTTCGGGATTGCTCTTTGCTGGCTCAGGCTAAGTGACTTTATTTTTTGTATTTCATTGTGGTCAGTAGTAATTTTTTAACTACATATTTCCTTTACTCGACGTAGTTACCGTTTTTCAGCAAGTCTTTCTTTCTATACCTGTTTATTGACTTAACTTGAACTTCCTTCTTAAGGGCTACTTGGCACTGCCCAGAGGAATCCATTTTAGAGGTTTTCCTCCCCCCTTTTTCCTCTTCCCATTTCGCTGTTTAAGTTAGAGGCATCTCCTCAGTTAGGGAAGTGCGCCATTTAAGTTGGAGAACCTTCTCTAACTTTTTTCTGTCATCCCAACGCCTGTCTTCCTTTAAAAAAAAAATGTGTGTGTGTATGTATATATATATATATATATATATATATATATATATGTGCGTGTGTGTGTATATATATATATATATATATATATATATATATGGGTCTACTTCATTTGCCTGACAACTCAAATGACTGACACTCATTTGCCTGACAGCTCATTTGCTCGACAAAAAGTAATCCAGGCAAAAACCTGGGATTTGCCCCCCTCCCCACTGTTGTGCGACCGTGGAGTTGTTATATATAGTTGGGGGGGGGCACAGCCCCCCACATCAGGGGGGTGTGGGGGGCGAAGCCCCCCACCTAGAAAGTTTGTCGAGCAAATGAGCAGTCAGGCAAATGAGTGTCAGTCATTTGAGTTGTCAGGCAAATGAAGTAGACCCATATATATATATATATATATATATATATATATATATATATATATATATATATATGCTTTTACTATCCTTGCTTTATTGTGAAGTGGTGTTGGTACTGTGTGTTTGTTACCAAAATAGTTATTTTTTCTTGACTTTAGTACCTTTTGTTAGTCTGGATGTCTAAAGAATTTAAGCAGTCAGGATTTAAAAAGTGTGACTCGTGCACACAGAAGATGTCTCTTACTGACTGTCACACCAGCTGTGTGTACTGTCTGGGTGCCGTCTACTTCCTGTTTGATCTGTTATGGGTTCAGTTCCAGGGTCCTGCAAGAAAGAACAAATAAACGTATTCTCGGGGGTTTATTGAAGAGACCCTTTGATATAGTAGTTGAAGGCAATCGGGCTTCAAAAAACATAAATAAAACTCCAAAAACAACTTCGGCTTTGGGCTCAGAGCCGTCGAAGAGACACGACCAACCTATTTCTTCGGAACTGATACCTAGCAGTTTCGACCGATAAAAATCTTCTACGGCTCCAACTGTGTCTTCGTAGTCAAGTAGTAAAAAAAAAAAAAGGAGCTGGTGACTGTCATTGGAACAGATTTGGTCGGTGCCGCAGTCTCCCTTCAGTCTCTGGCTGGTAGCCATAAGTCCTCCCATTCCTCTCGAAGCCTTTCGGCTGATGATGTGGACCGAGCGGTGAGAAAGTTGCTTCATACACCGGCCTTGGCAAAAATTCTTTCCAGCCCAGCCCAGAAGGTCATGGAGCCGACTCCAGTAGTGTCTTTACCTTCAGTTCCTCCCCCAGTTTAGTTGAGTTTAGAGCCAGAGTGCCTGGAAGTCCTTGTGGTGGAACCTTCAGTTCCGAAGTCTGCTCTGGAAGTTTCGGTGCAGATGTCGGCTCCGATCACTTCGATACTGTCTTCTGTCGTAGGGTCTGGGGGGCTGAAACTCCCTTGTGAGCTCGAGGGGGAGGGGGGAGTAGGACCCGGACCTTTGTCGGATCCAAGTCTTCCACTCAGAGCTTCGACGCAGGTCAGTTTGGCGTCCGCATCTGCCTCCAACCCCTCATCCTTGGTTTGGGGGAAATTTCCTGGGTCCTCGGACCAGGAGTCTCTCTTGGCTGCAGATCAAGGTGCTTTCGAGGTGATGTGTGCTTTCCTCTGAGACTGCTCCACTCTCAGCTACAGCTACTCTTCCCCCCAAAGGGCCGGTGTCAACCCCTACATCACTCCTCCAATCCCTGCATAGAGAACCAATGCCACAGTACGCCCCAATAGTTGAAGCTCTCTCTTCTGAAACCTCTCCAGAACATGCCCCCGAAGAGGTCTCTCGGAAGAGAACGTGCAAGAGGAAACCGACTCCCCCAGAGTCTGTCACGTCTGATACCAACTTAGAGGAATCTGAAGGGTCCCCACGGTCACCCTCTGAGGATGTCTCATTTTCAGACATCTTGGAGATCCTGAAACAGAAAGATGGCTGGAAAGCCCTTTCTCTTTCTGATCTTTTGATCAGTTTATTTCTTTTGAAGGTAAGAATAAGGGACAACCTTGGTCAAAACAGACCATTTCCAAATGGTTGCCTAAGACTGTTACCTTTTGTCATACTCACCCTAACAAAATTATTCCAGGCAGGGTCAAGGTTCACACTACCACGGAACTTAGCTTCATCTGTTTCTTTTTGGAAAGTTTTCGATTCTAGAGGTATTCTTGAACCTGCTTCTTGATCCTCTGTACATATACAGTGCACTGTAAGCTTTATTCCTTCTCTAGGTCTATGTCAGACTTTGCTAGGACTGTTCTTCAAGGGCTCCTGGACTCTTCTCCTTCCACCTCCCAAATGTATTAAGTAAGGGTAATCTACCCATATAGCTAAGACTACTGCAGCAGTGGTCAAAATGATGAACATAGTACAGTTGTGTAAGTAAACTTACCTTAACAGTAGATGTAGCCACTCCCTCCACCCACCATGTTTTTTTATGTAGTTTTCATCCCAGAGTGTAGACATTTTTTTTCATGTTCCTAGCATTGTCCTTTCAGGGCTCAGCCTCTCTCTCTGTGTTTCCAGCAAAGCTCTGAAAAGCTTGGTGCTGTAATTTGGCTTTTAGTCAGCTCAGTGTGAGCTGCTTGACAGTTTCAGTGCATGGGAAGGTGCCTTGAAGCTTTGGAAGCTGGCTGACTGTTATATCCTTGGCAGGATACAACTCCTGTAGCTACGGCTACTGCAGCAGTGATCATTCTAACATGTGCTGTTATGATAACTTTACTTACACAACTGTACTGTTTTCATTTTCTGCAGATACCCAGTATATTTAACAGGGAAATGATTTTGAGGTGACAACTTCTGCTTTCTTTCTTCATGTGATTGTTTGTGATTCTGAGGTGAGATGTTCATCGTGTTATACTGCTGCAGTCATTACACTTGGGTTATCCTGCCATCAGGCGGTTCCCTAGTCGGCCTGAGTTCCCAAGTCTTGGTCCGGCGTCAGTTACTGTCACCTCCTCCCTGACATCAGTGCGACAGGGATATATAAGATGCAGCCGGCGCCATTTACTTCAGTCTTTCTTGCGGTGCGGTGCCCGAAGCAAAAGCAGTTCGCAAGTGCCGGTCGGCTGTCTCCTGAGATTTTCATTCCGAATCCAGAACCGAAGTCTTCTACAAAGCTAAGTACCCCATTGGGGAAACTTTTTCTTGCCTCAGACCGATGTCAGTAAAATTTAATAACTGTATTTTTTGTGGGAAGCAAATACTTCATAAGGATTTCCATTCTTATTGTATCCCATGCCTAGGCCCAGACCACGACGTCACTGGTTGTCGGTTTTGTGCTAGGTTTAACAAGCGCACTATTAAACGTCAGTTTGATTTTGCCCGACATTATTCTGGTAGAAATTTCAATTATACCATGCCGTCGGAACGTCCGATGACCAGAATACATAAAAAGCGCAAAGACAAGGATAGGCATCCGAGGCCCAAAACTGACAATGAAGCCTCTTCTAGGCCAGTCGCCGATTCTCTGGTTTTCAGCGAGGCACCTTCGCAGCCCCTGACGACCGCTTCTGTAGAACCACAGGCCACCTCTGACTCCCACATGGAGATGGCTGGGCCTTCGGATGCACAAGTTATTCAGCCTACTGAAACTAACACTTCAGAGGGATCCGGAGTAGCTGAGCTGCCTGCAGCTTCAGAGGGTGTTTTCAGACCTACTCAGTTAAGCATTAAACCCTCTGCTAAGTCTAAACCAGCTTTAAAATCAAAGAAACAAATACAGCATTCTCCAACACAGGCCTCCATGCCTAAGAAACAAATGCTCAAAATGGCCGAAGACCTAATCACTCTGATCAGGGGGTCCCATCCCCCTCCTGATAAAAGGCCTAGACAGGATGCAGTCTATGACTCATCCGACCATGTGTCCATCTCTTCAGATTCATCCTCAGACCTAGGATATTCTTTACCCCCTTATAAGGATTCTGATGCTGAGGAGTCAATTCCATCAACCTCTCTGCCTGAGGACTACTCCTTTGGGGAAACCTTGCATACCATGAGGGAGCATTTCCATTGGGAAGGCCAGGATTACTCGGAATCCAAGAAAAGGCTCAGAGATTTCCTTTTATTACCTCAACACAGACCCCTTGCTATTCTGCCAGTGTTGGATATTGTGGATGATGTGTATACTGAATCCAGCTTAAATCCTGATTCTTTACCTCCAGCCCCAGTTAAACCTGACAGATACTACTGAGTCCCTGACTCTCACAAATTTCTGTACAAAAACCCTGTTGCTGACCCTGAAACTATTTCTCAGGGACCCAAAGGGGTTAAGGCCTCAGCCAAGAATCCAGTTCCCTCTGACAGAGATTCCAGAGCATTAGACAGATGGGGAAAGAAGGTATATACGTCTGCAACTTTAGCAATGAGAGCCTTAAATTGCCAGTTTCACATGCTAAAATATCAGCAATTTTTACTGTCTCAGTTGAAACAAATAAGTGCCTGGCACCAGTAATTGCATTTTGCAGACAGAAAGGAATTCAAAATTATCCGTACCTGGACGACTGCCTGATTCAAGCAGAGAGCAAGGACATTCTTCTAAAGCATCTGGCGTTTGTAAAAAAGTCATTAAGATGCCTGGGGTACACAGTAAACAAAAAGAAATCAAAACTAGTGCCCTCACAATAGATAATATTCCTGGGTGCCAGCTTGAACACAACAGCCCAGATAGCTTATCTCACGCCAGACAAGCAAGGACAACTGACTCAATACTTTCATTAGATGGCAACAAAGACCCAACTCCCTGCAAGAAAAATTCTGCAGGCCTTGGGTTGCATGGCATCTTGCATACTACTAATTCCATATGCCCGACTGCATATGAGGAAACTACAATGGTACCTAAAGAATGTATGGTCTCAACACTGTCAAAATTTGGAAACAGTTATACCACTAATTCCTTGCCTTCAGCAGGAGTTTCAATGGTGGGCTCAAGCTTGTCACCTCAGCAAGGGACAGCCTTTTACCCAACCCACAGCCAGGCAAACACTGACAATAGATGCATCAGATTTTGCCTGGGTTGCACACATGGCAGGCAACTGTATTCTGGGCAAGTGGCCTGCAGAACAAAGGCATCTTCACATCAATCAAAAAGAGATGCTAGCTGTACAAAATGCCCTTATAGGTTTCAAGGACCTGCTGCATTCAGGACAACTACTACTAAAGACAGACAACACTACAGTTATGTGGTACATAAACAAACAAGAGGACACTCACTCCTACCCCCTCTGCAGGCAAGCCATGACTTTGTGGAACACAGCTCTAAGCTATCAATTTCATCTGCAAGCACAATTCCTGCCAGGAGAGAAAAACAACACTGGCAGACGACTTAAGCAGAAGCATCATGGATCGCCCCAAATGGGAATTGAATCCACAAATATTCAGGATGATAACACAGAAATGGTGGAGCCCGGACATAGATCTGTTTGCATCCCCAAAGAACTGCCAGCTACAGAAATTCTGCACAAGGAGTTACCATCCACAAGCATGGAAAGTGGATGCCCTCTCATTCAGCTGGAAAAACCTACAAGTATACGCTTTCCCACCACTACCTCTCCTGCCAAAGGTACTCATAAAAGCCAGGCAAGAAGAGCCAAAGATGGTCCTGATTTCACCAGACTGGCCACGCCAGCACTGGTACCCAATCTTAAAGAACTTAGCACAAGGACCACCCTGGATTTTGCCTCAAATCCCACATCTGCTGACTCAGCACAGCAATCAGATACTACACAGCCAGCTAAAGACCTTAAACCTAGCTGCATGGACGATTCCTTAGTCAAGCAAGCAATGCCGCTTTCCAAAGCTGTTATGGATGTCATTCTGGAAGCCAGAAGACCTAGTACCAGGAAAGCCTATTCAGATAAATGGAAGAGATTCTGTGCCTGGTACCAAGCTGACAGCCTTGACCCTCATGTCCCAAACATTCCTCAGATACTACAATATTTAACTGAGGTGCTGGACAAAGGCCTCCTTCTCATCCATCAAGATCCACGCCTCTGCCATCTCTGCTCATTACAACACGGATCCACCAATTTTCTCTAATCCTTTGCTAAGACAGTACCTCAGAGGGGCTAAAAACATAAGACCGCCCCATAGAGCACCTACTCCAACTTGGGAACTCAACTTTGTTTTGGAAAAATTAACTTTACCTCCTTTTGAGCCAGCTAACACAGCAGAATTAAAATATATCTCTTGGAAAACTGCTCTGCTCCTGGCAATAACATCAGCACGAAGAGTTTCAGAATTACAGGCACTAATGGCAGTGGAGCCTTTCCTCATTTTCCACCAGGACAGGGTGTCTTTAAGAACTAACCCTACATTTATGCCAAAGGTGGTATCCAGTGCGGCTCTAAACCAAACTATTCATTTGCCAACTTTTTATCCAAAACCACAGAATAAAGGGGAGAGACTACTGCATTCCTTGGACATTCACAGGCAGTTACGCTTCTACTTGGACAAAACCAAAGCTTTCAGGAAGTCTGAACAATTATTGGTAGCATATGCTGCAGGAGCACAGGGAAAAGCCATTTCAAAACAGACTATTTCAAAATGGATAGAACATTGTATACGTTTCTGCTATACACACCATGGCAAACCTGTACCTAGCAGCATTAGATCTCACTCCACCAGGACAACAGCCACTTCAACTGCCTACCTCAGAGGAGTACTTACCAAGGATATTTTGGAAGCAGCAACTTGGAGTTCTGTACATATCTTCACCAAGTATTACCATCTGCCTCTATACTCGAAATCCAGAGCTGGCTTCACCCCTGCAGTGCTGCAGGGCCTTATAGCCACCCCTAATGCCTTAGAACCAGCCACCCTACCTCAGCTTTGGGATTCTACCCAAGTGTAATGACTGCAGCAGTGTAACACGATGAACATAGTACAGTTTTGTACCTACCATAAATGTAGATGTTCAAGTGTATGCACTGCTGCAGTCCAGGTTACCCTCCCTCCTTCCCCTCTTACTTGCTGGTACGTACCTATGTCTTCTACTCTTTACTACCTATGGGGAGTATTTGCTGGTAGCTGAAAGTTGTTGTTTGCTTTTCTTATGTATGTTTTATTAGCAGTTTGAATTGCCTACCTATTTGGGGGTACCTGACATCTGGGGCAAGAAAAACTGAAGAAAGTGGCTTCGGCTGCATCTTATATACCCTGTCACACTGACGTCAGAGAGGAGGCGACAGCAACCAATGCTGGACCAAGACTTTGGAACTCAGGCTGACTGGGGAACCGCCTGACGGCAGGATAACCCAGGTGTAATGACTGCAGCAGTGTATACACTTGAACATCTACATTTATGGTATGTACAAAACTGTACTTTTTTCTTCTAGTGGTCCCTTAGAAAAATTTTTTTCTACAAACACATTCAGAATGAGCCAGTTGTTGCAGTGGAAACATGATGATATTCGGGTATTAAAAAACTAAAATTTCCACAGCCCATGCCTGTTCCTCCTAAACTTCCTGCAATGTAGGATGCTTTTATTGTAGATTGTAGCATACCTGATAAGCAACCTACAGTCCCCAAGAAGGCAGATAGAATGTATACGTTACCTTACCCTTAGACATTTAATTTTTTTTCTAGTCCCTGATCTGGTGCTGCAGTGGTTCCCTTGGCAAATGCTGCTACAGCTCAACAAATTATAAATGTTATCCCCCAGCCTCACCTTTGCACTAAAAATTGGAAGCCTTTGATAGACTTCAGAAAAAGTGTATACTTCTGCCACACCAATTTTTATAATTTTTAATTGTCAAGCACACTTATTAAAAGTTTTTACTTGCATCATTTGAGAATTTGAGGAACGTTATGGGTACTTTTCCATTATCTGAAGAGATATGTTTTATAAATATATTTATTGCTTCTGTCTGTAGTGATCAAACTCTCTTGGAAGTGTGCTTATGATTCAGCTGATGTCTCTTCCAGAGCAGCTGCTACTGTAATTGTTATGAGAAAGTTTACATGGTTACAGTCTCAGTTTGCCCAAGTATATTAAAGCTGAAGTTTTGAATTATCCTTCTGATAGGGAGATTGCATGTGGACCATCTACTGATGAGCCGCGTTAAGTATGATGAGAGGGGGAAACTAATTGAAGGGGTGACTCAGATTTTTTAGACTTCCTTCTCCAGATTTGTTAAAGGTCTCACACTTACCTCAGCATCTTTTTATAAAAAGACAGATAAGCAGACCTTACCAAATGTCTGGCATGCAGACATTTAAAAAACAGTGGCACAGATGCACCAAAACGTATGTGGGAGTGTCACAGAAAGCAGGACAGTCCAGCAAGTCTGTTTGGCTATCTATAATTCTCCCTTCCCACTTTAGCAATGCATATTTTTCCCCCATGTTTCTGGATCTGCATTTCTGTTCAGTGTCTGCTGACTCTAGGGGGTTATAGAACCTGCCCCCCCAAGAATGTTTGTCCTCAATGAATCCAGAAAAGTCTCTTTTTTTAAGGAACGTAGCAATGCCAAAACAGTGAGAAAGTGCTACTTAAAGTAAGACATTCTCATAAAAAACATCTAAGTCTTGGGTAAAAGCAACCTGCTAATTCAAAATGTATGAAAAAGCAACTTTAATACTAGTGAAATTAAGTGCTTTCATCTCCAACTGACTCCACCAGCACTGATTTATCTCATTCTGAATACCATTTTTATATCAAATACTTCCCACCTATAAATCCACTTTCACCTGGAAGATTCATCCTTTTCTACTCCTAGCATTATTTAAAGATAAGGTACCTCATTGTATATATCGATACAAAATGCATACAATGCAATTAAAAGACTGTTTAAAATAGATGATCTAAAGTAATTACAAAATACCTAAAACAAGATTTCTATAATCTGTTCACAAAATATCACTTTACATTAAAGATGAACATTATAACCGTAAATTTACCTACAAAATACAATATTATTTAAGTACAACTTGGCAGCCCTTACTCTCTGAACTGGGGTAATGGAAATCTGGTCATTCATTCAGACCCCAGTGCATTAGCCCCTAGTAATAGCTGCTAGTATAATTCTCTATTTTCTAATCTATCCTCCATTGGCCTCCCTTTGGATCTCTAGGAATCTGTTCAGGTATAAAATATATAAAATGTCCTTTTTGACGATTCCTGATATCTTTAGCTAAAGCATTAGTTTCTGCATTTTTGCTGATGTCATGTATGTCCTCGTATATGTGATTTATTAAGGGCCTTTTGTTTTTTCCCCATGTAAAATGAGCAAAGAAAGTCAGCTTTTCTTGATTACCATACCATTTATATCTTTGCATTTCTGAGTCCCTGTTTTATTTGCTGAAAATGCTAAATGTAGAGCAGTATAGGGGTGAGAAAGCTCCTCTGTTTGATTCCACTATTCAAGCATAATTTAAAAGAGAGGAACCTTCTCACTTTAATTCTTGGCTCCAATCCTTCATATATCCTCCTAATTAACTTTCTTATTGTATTGGGGAATGCAAATGCTTTCATTGCTCTACTCATAAAATCTCAGCTAACACTGTCAAATGCTTTCTTTGCATCAAGACCCTCTAACAAGTGGGACTTCCAGGATGACTGCAGATTGAGTAACAGCTTAATTTCAGCTCTCCGTGTGTGAAAACATAGAAGAGAGAGACAGTAAACTCATATTTTGGGGTAGATTGTAGTAACTGGCTAGTAAGTGCACTGCCTGGATGTCAGCAAAAAAGAAATTCAAAGAACCTGAAAGAAAATCAGTCACAAAAGGTGAGGAAAAACACCGACTGAGAATAATTCTGCATCTGTTCAGCAAAAAAGCAGTGCAGGCTCCAGCTTTGGTGCAAGACGTGATTCCCAGTAACATAGAGGAAAAAATAAGCCAGATATACTGAGAGCTACTAAAAATAAATGAAACACTGATGGATATCTATATCAACTCAAATAATAAAAGGCTGGAAAAAAAAACAGAAGCTTTAAACAGGCATTCAGATGAGGTAATGTTGTGTCTTTCGGCGCCACAGCGGAACTCCGGTCCGCTAATGTTTGGTAGTGGATTTTTACGTGCCAAGTTACCAGCCCTGACGCACAACCTTCAACGAAGGTATGCTCATTCATGCATGCCTCCACACAGAAGACGCGCTAGCTGAGAATCGAACGGAACAACGTCTTGCTGTGAGGCGACAACGCTACCGCAGCACCACAGAACTGCAAAAATCAGAGGTTGAAATGAAGAAAAGGCTGGCTGAATACGAGACTTCTCAAGAAGAGATGTTTCAAAAAATAGAATTAGAGAACAGAGCACGTAGGGAAAACCTGAGATGTTCTGCTGTACCAGGAAAGCTGGAAGGAGCAGACTGTATTAATTTTATGAAAGCACAAATAAGAAACTGGACTATTATTCCACAGAAGGAGTTAATTGAAAGGGCACATTGTATGCTCCAAACCTGGCAATGAGAAAACAACATAGACCTTTGATAGTAAAGATGCAATCCTACCAGCAGAAGGAGTTGATTCTGACAAAACTGTGGCAGAAGGATGAAGTACTAAAAGTGGGAGAGAATAGAGTGTTTGTGGAAAATGGTTACTCACTGTACACCAAGAAAAAGGAGTCGGTTTATTTCACTAATTAGGGAATGTTGAGATGCAGGCATGAGATTCAAACTGCTGCACCCTACTATCTTCAGATCATTCTTTTCTGGAGGGACAAAATCATTTTTTGATGCAGAACATGATTAGGAGGAGATAAGTTTGTCCAAAAAATAAGTGAGCTATGAAACAGTTGAAGATTCTGTGTCTTGTTCTTCTGGTGATAATGACCACACAGAGACTGCCAGTGAAGCCTTTTCCAGCATTTCAATGGAAAATGATTGAGAGACAGAAAAAAGTAGAAGAGTTAACTAGAAGAACTGAAAGTATGTTGGAAATGAAGCAAAGACTGGATTTGGGAGATGGAGATAAAAAGGAATAAAACAAGCAACTCTGAAATTGACAAATATGGATTTACAGAGCATTATTTTTTTGTGAAATGCGCCAGAACAAGAAAACATGGAAATACTGAACTTTTTTTTTTTTTTTTTTACTTTGTTCAGGTTTTAGGAGACTCTAAAGCGTATGCCATACTTCATGTCATTAGTGTTTGGCAGAACACTAAGAAGAGGGGAAGAGGAGGGAGAGGGACTTAACTGAAAATAAAACAAAATTTTGTTCTTAACAGTAGTATTTTTGTAATGCTTGACATAATCTGCATGCTGTAAAGTAAAGTCTTCTGTTATTTTCAATTGTAATGGGGATACTAAAATAAACAGCTGCCCATGTTTTTTCCTTGTTCAGTTTTAAGAAATGAAGACACTGCAGCATAAAAAAGAAGACAAGTCTGGTCAAAAGAGCACCATACAAGAAAAATGTGTGCTTTTTTCTGATTCGTGCATAGGGGAATGACTGTATTAAGGGTCTTGGCTTGATCTAGTAACAAGTTCTAAAGAAAAGGCAAATAAAAAACAAGATTGAATGTAATAAAGCTTTCTTCTAGCAAATGAATGGTTGTAGAAGTAACTCTGTATCTGGTTCTCATGTCTCCATGGAGACAATCTGATAAAGAGCAATAAAAACAGAATACCTATTTCTTTTAATAGCTAGGACATGATGTTTTCTGAAAGCATTCAAGTATTTTCTCAATCTAGGAAAGCAATAGATAAGACAAAACCAGGCAGCACTTAGTAGAAGCACGTGCTATACCATGCATCTTAGCATGAATACCTTCCCTTTAGGTTAACCCAAGTTTGAGTGTAGCTGTCAGTTTGTGATAATTGTTCCTATTAGGAGGGTAAAATTTCAATATTTGAAGGTATACGTAGTTTTGTGTATTAGTATTAAGCTAATAGGTTTTAGGGAGATGTTGTAGGTGTATTTATTTTTTGTCTGAGGGTTTCAGCAAAACTCAAAGCTCTATAAGATGTGGCATAGGCTATTGCCCTCCCCAAACAGTAGTACATGCTTGTAACCCAAAAGCTGGAACTTGATACTTAAGAAAAAAGCTGTTACATGTAAGAGGTAGGAATAATTTTTTTAACATAGTGATGCTTTCTATGTTATCTTTAAATGTTAATGGTCACATGGATACATACAAAAAGAGCAGTGAACTATATTAAAAATGTAGAGTGCAAATAACTATGCTAGAGGAGGCACATTTGGAAAGAACTTGAACATGAGTTTGATTAAATAAAAAAGGTTTTCAGAACAGTTTTTCACTGGAATACCTGGGAGAAAGGAAAAGTGGAGTACTTATATTAATTGCAAGAGGAGCTCAAATAGTGATAGAAGAGGATAAAAAAAGATGATAGTGTTAGATTTGTAGTACTAAAGGGCTACTGGCAAGGGAGGAGGATTGCACTGACATGTATTTATATTCCAGCTAAAACTGCTTTAATGGAGCTTCAGAAAATTCTAAGAGAAATAATCGGCTTTCAGCAGGGAATATTACTTATAGGTAGGGACTGGAGTTTGATATGCAGCAGTGAAGATGTGTCTGGGAGTCCCATAAGGGAAAATTTAACTAAGGAGGGTAGATGTTTGAAGAAATTTATGAAAATGTTTGGCATGGAAGATGTGAATTTACATAGTATTCCCCAAGATACAAAAACTGGGCTAGGCTAGAAAAGTTGCATTTCCCAGGAACATATGCTTTTCATTGAAAGTTTTGATATGCATCCAATTACTGTTTCAGATCAAGCACCAATGACAACTAAAATAAAAAATGAGACACTGGCACTTTCCCACCTATCTGTTGAAAAGTGAGGAGTTCAGGGAATGGGTAGTGGAAATTATGCAGGAGTTATTAGAAAAGATAGAAATTTCTTCTGAAAATGTGACTAGGAAGTGGGATAAAATTTTGAGTTTTAAAATAAGGTAGAAATAAAAGAAAGAGATGTGGTTAAATACTAAGAATTGGATTCTTGAAGAAAAGAATTGCGGAGAGAGATTGGATAAACAATTCACAAAGAAACAAGGGGGTATGTGTATGTCTTCCAAATAAGCAAGAAAGTCTAGAAGATTTAGGATCTTTGCTTGCAAGTATTTACATAGGTATTTTTATACCCCAGATAGACTGCAAAAAAATTTCCTTCAGTAGACCGCAAATGTTGGAGGTGTGATGGGGAAGAAAGAGATAATTATGAACATATTTTCTGGGAGTGTAATGAGTCGGCAGACTTTAAAGATTTCTTGCAGACGACTATTTCAGAGATGCCGTGTGAGCAAAGTGATGTAACTAAGGACATTATTTTTTGAGCTATGATACAGAATCAGAATTTCCTGTACATAAGGCCTTGCTGAGGCTGCCAAAGAAGCATTTACTAGAAAATGGAAATCAAAGTCTAAACAAACTGTACTTTGAAGTAGTGAATATAGTAACAAAGATAAAACAACTGGAATTGGGATATTTAGAAAAGGGTAGGAGCAAATTTCATAGAAAAAAAGGGAATTGTAGGACCAGTAAATGTAGAGGAGGAACGAGGTTTAAAAGTCAGTATTTGAATGACCTGTGTAATATTTGACTGACAATGCCTGGATAGATTATAAGTGATGTGTATCATTTGCAACTAAAGTTGTCACTATGTGATTGGCCTCTCTCATGTGTGATAATTTAGCAAAGATGTGTTTTTAAACAAAAAAAAAAAACAGCAGGTGTGTTTTCTTAAATTCTGCTTCCCTCTCGATTATCATTTTTCTGTTACTGTATGTTTACTTCCCATCTACAAAACCACATTAATCTATATCTATAAATTTTTGCAACATCTTTGCCATTTGTAGCTAGTATAAACATTAACACTTATTGTGGTTTAAAATTGAAATGCGTGTATGAAATTGGGTCTAATGGGTGTTTCCCTTCTTTAAGTATTACAGCCACCGCAGCTTTCTTCGAAGATGTTGGTGCTTCCTCTCCTTTCAAAGTACAACTAAACAAAGATTTCTAGATCTTTATCACCTTCTTCCCTTCCTGCTTTTAGACTTGCACAGAAATACCATTTGTTTCTGGATACTTTCCTGACGATTGATTGTACATCACTGTTTCTACCCCGTTTCCTCGTAAGTGTTGGTTGTTGAGCATCATATTCTTCTTCCATTGGCATAATTTGTTCTCCATAAATCTTTCCATTTGTGGTTGTTTTATTTCCACATTTCTCTGCTTTATACAAATTTTCATAATTTTTCCAAATATCTC
The DNA here is from genome assembly GCF_019279795.1 of Protopterus annectens. Classification (NCBI taxonomy): domain Eukaryota; kingdom Metazoa; phylum Chordata; order Ceratodontiformes; family Protopteridae; genus Protopterus; species Protopterus annectens. Next base: position 413,514,902 of record NC_056747.1, on the reverse strand, counting down.
TAAAATCTCTACAGTATTTGTGATTATTTTTCTTGTTATAGATTCCCTAAGTTTGGTGATAACCCTTTCTACTTTCAGCTGTTTAAGCCATTTTTACTAAAAGTATTTCCTGTTCTGTATTTATTAAAAATAGTTGCTTAACAGCAATCTTTCTAAACTTATGCATATTATCCAGAACCCCCCATTTTCTCTTTAGTACTCTGCATTTTAGATTCTTTTTTCAATGAGATTCTGCAGTACTTTAACTTTTGTCAGCTCATCTAAGTAATTCCTGTTGCTTTTTAACCATATCTTTCTGTTTTATTTCGCCCTGCTTTTTTACTCAATTTTCATTTTAACCCACTCACTAGCCATAACTTCTGAAAATATTTAAAGTAACTTCTGCCACTAAAATAAAAAAAAAATAAAACAATTGAACAGACCCCACGCTTGTATGATTAGCTTTCGTTCCTTTATTGTATCAGAACTTCATCAGACGAAAGAATAGGGCAAAGCATTAAAAATATAACTGTGCAATAATACAACATGAATAATAAGGTGTTAACCAATGAATGTCACTGTTTAGTAAAACAAAACTTAGTATGCAGAACTCCACTTATTAACACAAGCCAATAAAATCACATAGTACATTTACCAAGGTTTTATGTAATGAAAATGTACAGGAGGTATATTGATGACATATTTTTTATTTGGGGGGGTAGTGAACATCATCTTAGTTTAAGTCACTCAGTGTTGGATTTTTGGAATTTGTTGTAGCTAGCAAAGGACTTTATCTTTTCTTCACACCTACATGTCAGTTAACAAGGACACAGGAGTACTTTCTTCCACTATCGACAGAAAACAGACTTTTAGGAATAATTTTCTTGATTTTAAAAGTCAGCATTCTTTTTTTTTATGAAACACAATGTTGTAAAATGGAAACATTAGATTTTCAAGACTGTCCAGTGAAGAGGGCACTTTTGAAAATGAATATGATTTTATGACTGAATTGTTCCTACAGAAGAATTTCCCAGCTAACTTAATCAGCTCTCTTAGAAGTCAAGTTAAAGCAGCAAGGTACACTAAGTTTGCACCTTTTCTTAAGTGTGGATTTGTCCCTTCTAACTTCAGAAACTGTGCTACCACTAACTACTCTTAGCTTTTCCCTGCCTATTTGCAGAGATGCTTCTGTCTTAAGAAACATATTAACTGAAAATTGGAAGATTATCCAAAGTGATCTTAACATTTGCAATTTGGGTACCGATCCTTGTTTTTCCTTTAAACGTACCAAGACTTTAAAATCCTGTTTTGAAAATAATGATAGTCCATTTTTTATTGTCTGTCACTAATGAGATAGAGAGACCTAAAGGCATGTTTAGATGTGGTAAATGCATGTGCTGCAATTACATTTTCATTGGCAACTCTTACACTTTCTTTCATTGCAGCTTTACAGTAGGGTTTACACATTATTATGACTGTAATAGTGTATTAGTTGTGTACTGTGGCATTTGTACACCATGTTACTATTTTTACATAGGGAAGACAATTAGGAAGCTCAGTGACAGAATTAAAGAACAGAAATTGGTGCAATAAGAAACAAGGACATGACTAATGCCTTGGGGAAGCATAGTGTAAATTGCCATAATTTTGACAATTTTTTTTTTTATTATTTTGGAGCAAGTTGATGATTTTTTCGGAGACTCTGATGAGGTTATTGCAGGTGAGAGAACTGAAGTGGCAGTTATGCATGAGAGCTGAATTTTTTCCACGTCTGACTGACACCCTGAATTTGAAATTTGCTAGTAAATGGCTTCAGTGACTGTTCTTTTTATACATTCTAATACACTCTCATACACTTTCATTGACAGGACTGTTATACAGGTTGTTCCAGCACTTTATAGTTAATATATTCTGTCAAGTGTGATTTTATTGGCTTGTGTTAATAGGTGGAGTTAGGCATACTAAGTTTTGTTTTACTAAACAGTGACATTTGTTGGTAGTTGTCACCTTATTATTCATGTTGCATTATTGTACAGTTATATTTTTGAATTTGAAATAATGCTCTTAAATGGCTTCAGTGACAGTTTTGTTTAATACATTCTAACACATTCTCATACACTTTAATTGACAGAACTGTTATACAGTTTGTTCCAGCACTTAATAATTAATATATTCTGTCCATTGTGACTTTATTGGTTTGTGTTAATAAGTGGAGTTCTGCATAGTAAGTTTTGTTTTCCTAACCACGACATGTATTGGTGTTAACACCTTCTTATTATTCATGTTGCATTATTGTATAGTTGTATTTTGAATGCTTTGCCCTGTTCTTTAGACTGATGAAGTTCCAATGCAGTAAAGAAACAAGAGCTAATCATACAAGCGTGGGGTTTGTTCATTCGTATTATTTTTTTTTTTTTTTATTATTTTTTTTAGTCGCAGAAGTTACTTTTATTAATAATTCTCTTCTGGTGTTTTTCGGTCTGTGTATAATAATTCTGAAAATATTTGTTTTGCCTCAAATGTACCTTTGTTTTTTTATTTCCTCTTCTATCACCATTGGAACTCCTAGTGCTCCCCTTTTTCTTTTGTTCCTGATATTCTGTTGAATATTCTTCCTGAAATCCTTTTTGTAAAATTCGCATGGTCATTTATTTCCAAATGTATTTACTGCAGCATTTGCTATATGCTCTGCTTTTATTAATATAATTCCATGCTTTTTTGTCTGTACATGTAAGTCCCTTTATGTTACAAGATAATGTGAATAGCATAGCCACTGTGATAAAAAGTTTAGTCCCATTTATTATATGCATCGTTTTTTAAATGCATATGTCCAGCTTTCATGTTGCATACATACTGTGTTTGATAGGGTGAACTGTTATACAGCTGTTACTTCTCATCTCCATTTAAACTTGTCACACTTTTCAAGACTTTTTCTTTTAATGAATACCCTCAAACAAAAAGCTCAGTACATTTTCAGAACTCCCCAATCCCATGCTAACTTATAGGAACCTTTTGTTCTGAGTGTGCACATCAGGTACTGTAGGAGGCAAAGAAGTCATGCCTCCCAAAATGCATATTTATTGGCTTATGCAAAGATTTTCTAGAGCCACATTAAGAATCAAGAACTTTTTAAGGTAACAGTGTCTCTGGCTGTAAAATGTGTGAGAGTTTTTATCCTCTGGCTTTTCTTATTTCTGTATCAAGGTCAGTCTTTAGACCATTCCAGCATGTCTGTCCATAGATTCTCTTATTTCAACGCACTCTTATTTTAGTTGTTTTGAAAGCGGTTTATACATGTCTGTCCATCTGTAAGACAGGTGTATTGTGTTTTGAAAGTACTGTCTATTGTTTAATTTGAACCCTGGTCTTCAAGGTGATTTGAGTCTCTTAATGATGAACATATTACTAATTGTGCTGACTTCTGCAAGAAGTGTGTCTAGTTACAGTTACTTACAGTGATTTATTCTTATCGAATTGTCTTCAAAGGTTGGATTTCCTTGAGAGCACCATTTATGCCTAAAGTGGTATCAGAGTTAACTTTGAGCCAAGCTATCCATCTCACTGTCTTCCTTCCAGAAAAATATGTGGCAGAAATGATCCTCCTAACTCTAGATATTAACATACTATTCAGATGCTACCTTGACAGCACTAAAACCTTCAAAAATATTGACCAGTTATCCATTTCTTATGAAGGTAAGAAATGAGGACAACTAGTCCAAAACAGATAATTTCCTATGGTTGTCCCATACTATTTAATTTTGTTTTTCCCCCCTATTGTAGTCAGTCAATTGTAGGCAGGGTCAAGGAACACTCCAGTACGGCCTTGACTTCTTCAGTGGCTCTTTGAAAAGGAGTGGACTTGAAGAATTCTAGAGGAAGCGTTTTGGCCCTTTGTACATACTTTTGAAAACTGGACCCCGTTTTCAGTTGTAGAACAGGCTTTGCTAGGTCCATTTTCCAGGGGCTCCTGGACCCTTATCCTTCCACTTCACAAGTTTTACAACTATGATATTTTCCCATACAGTAAGGCTTCTGCAGTATTGATCAAATGATGAGTAGAGTACAGTTAGTACACTTGTGTAAGTAAACTTACCTTAACTGTAGATGTTCAAATGACCCCTGCCATAGCCATTCCCTCCCTCCTTCAGAATTATTGTATAATTTTTAATGCCAGGGTGAGGACTTTGGATTTTGCTTACCTAGCATAGACTTCTTTCAGGGCTCTAACCTCCCTCTTTCAGTTGGAATTAAATCTCCGAAGGGCTTGGCACCTAAACCTTTGATTTTCTTTATCTCCGCTCAAGCTGTCAATAGTTTTTCATTGCGTAAGGTGCCCGTAAGCTCTGAACTGGCCGTGTATTATACCTGTCCAGGATATAACCCTTATAGCTAAGGTTACTTTTAGTGGTGATTATTCGAACATCTAGTGTTATGGTAAATTAAAACTGTACTTTATGGAGTATTTTCTGTTACTGTATCTGTACCCATGTTTTTTAAAAAATATATATTTAATAAAGTTTAATGAACTGTACTAGTGTTTAAGCTTGATTCATTTCCTGGTTATAATCTGTTTCCTCTGCCTGAAGAGCCAAAATCATTATTTTGTCATTTGAATGAAGAACAGGCTTTCTAATTTGATAAATCCCACAAAATTGATGTCTCCCTACTCTTTATTGCTCCCAAGATCTTGACTGTATGTTTTTTTAAAATCCATTCTACTGCTATATTTTCAACTCTTCCTTGTCATTGTGCAAACCCTGTTTGAAGGAGTTCTAGTTCCTATCCCTTTATTTCCTTATAGAGTGTAGCAGTGTGTAACTTTGACTGTGCTCATGCTGTAGCTTGCACAACAGATTCAGGAATGTGCATACTGAAAATGTTATGGCTCTGACTGTTCTTAAAGATATGCTTAGACCTTTCCAACTGCCCCTCACTGTGATATGGTTGTTTTTTTAATTAGTCCTCACAGGATCTTGTTGAGGATATTTGAGAAAAAATGGGTGCAAACCACCAAGGGGGAGGGTCTTTATGAGGCGCCTGCCATCTTACTGCTGGTCCAGCAACCGTAGTCTGTGCTTTTGTCCAGGGCTGCCCATGGACATGTGGATGTCGGAGTTTACATCAGCTTGGAGAGCCATCACATAGGATCTTTAGATGCTAAATGTGGCCAAAGACAGACACTTAGAATTTTTCAGTCTTTTTTGAAATGCTCATGATATCTTTTCAGAGCTCTTGAGACTGGCCCAAACTGTGTTTTTGTGCCTGTAGAGGCCCCCCTTCAATTGAAAAATAAGAAACAAAGGCTTCTCCTGTTAGTTTATTCATTTTGTCTAGTTTATTCATTCATTTATTCGTCATCTCGTGTCTTCATCCTGCTCAGAGTCCCAGAGGATACAGAGCTTACCCTTGAAAGTAATACATGTAAGGGCTGTATCATTCTTTGTTGGAATAGACTTTGCCCATTTGACTCTAAATAGGATAAAGTAGATATTAGAAAAATGAAAGAATGATTTGATTGTTCCTTTTAAGAGTACTTAATATAAATAATGCAAGTCAAAATGTAGGAAAGCAAGAAGATTTTACATTTACTTATTTGGACTGCAGCTGCCAGTGATGGTCGTTTTTTTTTTTTTTTTTTTTTTTTGTCCCATCTGTACTTGTCTCAGTATTCTGGTATTGATTTTGAAAGTGGTTAAATAAAGTCTGTGCTGACAGCATAGAGAGAGCCCTGACTACAGCCATGTTGATGAGAGTTCACTTAGAGGCTCAGGTGCTTGAAGAAACATGCAGGTTGGAAAGTGATATGGCTATCCTAGGGTCAGAGGGAGTGTACTGATGTGACAGGTCAGTTGTATGCTCTGGTGTAAACCATGACTGGAGTGTTTGCTAAGCTGTAGTGGCAGGATTACTGAAGAGCCATGACTGCTGTTAGGTCAGGAAGGGCACATCCTCAAAGGCACTCTTCATTGCCTGTCTAGCCTTTCTTGAATACAGGGAGTAAGGCTAGAAAACAAATCTCAGTTTAACTGCAGTGTGACTACTGTGGCTACTGTCCTACTCCACCTCACAGTCTTATGGGGAATCGTGTGCATGATAGTTACTAAAGCTGATGTCCTTCAAGAATGCAACTGCAGTCCTTACATATGGGTTGTCCTGCCTCAGGCAGCCCTTTGGTCGGCCGGATTCCAAAGTCTGGGTCCGGCGTCGGCTGATGTCGCCTCTTCTCCAACGTCAGAGTGGCTGGGGTATAAAAGCATCAGGCGACGTCATCTTCTTCAGTCTTTCTTGCCGCGCGGTGCCCGAAGCAGAAGCAGTTCGCAAGTGCCGGTCGGCCAGCTCCTGTGTTTTCAGATCCGAAGTCATCAAAAAGCTAAGTACCCCATTGGGGAACCTTTTCTTGCCTCAGCCGATATCAGATAAAACTGCAAAAGTTAATAATTGCTTGTCTTGTGGTAAACAAATACCTCATAAGGACTTCCATTCTTACTGCCTTCCCTGCCTCGGCCCAGACCACGATGTCTCGGCCTGTGCTGCCTGTGCTCGCTTTAATAAGCGCACACTTAGGCGCCGGGCAGAATTTGCTGAAGACTTTTTTGGGGAAAATTACTCCTATATCATGCCGTCGGAACAACCGACAGCACATATTTCCAAAAAACGGAAGGACCGGGACCAACATTCACGGCCCGCGACTTCCACCGACACCTCGCTAAAGCCTACCGCGAGTGCATCAGTCTCTCCGGAGGCGGTAATTCTACCGCTCCAGGCCGACGACACCGCTTTACCGCACACTTCGGTCCCGGAGGCTCCCCCGGTGCCGGTTGTTGACTTTCCGACTGAAACCGTAGCCCAAGATTTGCCTGACACCATACCGGTGGACAAAGTTACTCCAGCACGTGGGGCAGCTAGGCCTCCTGTGTCTGTCTATCAAGGCCTACACACGTGCTAAGGCTGCCAGCCAGGTTAAGTCTCACCCTCCTAAATCTTTTTCACAGGGTCCCACTTCTGATAAACAGATCATGACTTTAGCTGCAGATCTAATTTCTTTAATCAGGAGCTCTCAGGCTCATCCAGACAGAGGTTCTCAGCCGCCTTCTAGCAAAAGGCCTAGGGTTGAGCAGGCAGATACCCTTTCTTCAGATGAAGCCTCTGGTGAGTCAGGCCTTTCAGACTCCCAGGAAGAATCCTTCCCGGCCTACGAGGATTCTGATGCTGATGAATCCATTCCCTCTGCCTCTCCTCCTGAGGATATTTCTTTTGGGGAAATTCTCCATTCCATGAGAGAGCATTTTCAGTGGCAGGGCCAGGATTTCTCTGACTCCAGGAAAAGGCTTCGGACCTTCCTTAAGTTACCCCAGCACAGGCATTTAGCTATACCCCCTGTGTTAGAGGTATTGGATGATGTGTTCGCAGACTCCAGTACTTCTTCTGATTCTCTCCCTCCTGCTCCTGTCAAGACAGACAGATATTACAGGGTTCCTGAAACTCATAAACATCTCTTTAAGGCCCACTCTTTTGATCTAGAAACTATTTCTCAGGGGCCCAAAGGAGTGGCCACTTCCACGGCCAAAAATCCTTTGCCCGCAGACAGGGAATCTAGGTCCCTGGAGAGGTGGGGTAAAAAAGTTTATACCTCATCCACCCTTGCCATGAGGGCACTTAACTGCCTTTTTCATATGTTTCAGTATCAGGATTTCTTGATGGCTGATTTGCAGAAAAAGTTAGCCGCTCCTGAGCTTTTAGATAGAAAGGCATTGCAGGATTTGGTTCATAATACTCAGCAGGTTAGCAATCATTTTCTTCAGTGTGGTTATGATGCATTGGAAGCTTCATGTAGGGCAGCTATGACAGGGGCCGGGAATCGTGTGCATGATAGTTACTAAAGCTGTTCTTACCCACAAGGAAACCTGCCCAATGAAGAGACCTGTCAGGGTACTCCTCATTGTGGAGGCCTTGAGAGGGAATAAGCAATATCAGAAATCAGAAAAGAAAAAAATAGTTAAGCCAGTTAAAAGCTTTATCATAAATATTCAGATATTTAGTGACGCCTGACATGTACTAGTCAAAGCATTTCTTTAATGTGATCATTAAATTTGTTTATGTAATTATTAAAATCATTAGGAGGTAGAGATACAGTTTGAGGTGAATCCACAGTCTTTTTCTTGATATTTGTAGAAATCAGCTTTAACATCATGTTTTTTTCTTTTTCAGGTTTTTTTCCAGGCACCTCTCAGGGATGTGATGCCTTTCTACGACACAAGATGACACTTATTTCACCATCTATCTTGAAGAAGTATGGAATCCCTTTTGATCGGGTATGTTTCATTAAGCTATTAGGTCTTTTCAAAAAAACGCATCAACACTGGAGATTCAAGTCAAAAGAGACTCACTTGTGCTTTATTTCATCCCAAGTTGAAACTTTTTCAGAAGTGATGAATTCATTTCCTTTTTGAGTTCCTTTGTTGTAAAAAAAAAATTCCAGGCAGTACTTTATTTGGCCTTTCCCTTGATTTGAACAAATAAGTGGTGTAAACAAAACTGGGTAAAATCCAGTTACTGGTTAGTCACTACACTGCCTTGATGTATGAAAATAAGAAGAAAACAAAAGTAGAAAAGAAGAGTAAAAAGCTCTTGTGTGAAGTTCCTTGTAGTTCAGCAAAAAGCAGTTCAGGGTCAGATGTTCATCGTGCATACAGCTGCAGTCATAACAGATGGGTTCTCCCGCCGTCAGGCGGGTCCTCGGTCGGCTGAATTCCAAAGTCTAGGTCCGGCGTCGGTTGTCGTCGCTTCTTCCCTGACGTCAGTGTGACAGGGGTATAAAAGAACCAGCCAACGCCATTTTCTTCAGTCTTTCTTGCCGCCCGGTGCCCGAAGCAGAAGCAGTTCGCAAGTGCCGGTCGGCTAGCTCTTGAGATTACTTAAAATTTGGAACCGAAGTCTTCTTAAAAGCTAAGTACCCCGTTGGGGAAACTTTTTCTTGCCTCAGACCGATGTCAGACAAAGTTAATAATTGTATTTCTTGTGGGAAGCAAATACCGCATAAGGATTTCCATTCCCTCTGTATACCTTGTTTAGGCCCAGACCACGACGTCTCGGTCTGTCGCTTTTGTGCTACATTCAACAAACACACTATTAAGCGTCGGGCGGAGTTCGCCCAGCATTATTTTGGGAAAGCATTTAACTATACTATGTCGTCGGATACTCAGACTCTGGATTTGTCTAAAAAACGCAAAGACAAGGACCGACACTCGAGGTCCGCGTCCTCTACCGACACCACGCCAAAGCCGACTACACGGGGTCCGGTTCTCAGCGAGGCACCTACGCAGCCCCTGATTACCGACGACACATCTTTGGCGGTGTCTCCTGTACCTGAGATCGCAGGCTCCTCGGCCCACACCCCACACCCTGACTACAGATACCGAAGCCACGCTTGGAGTTGAAACACAGAATGTGGACAGGTCCACCTCCACTCAAGGTGTCTTCAGATCTTCCTCTTCTTTCTCCATCAAGGCTTTCACCAAGTCTAAAGCTACCATGCACCCTAAGAGACCAGCTACACAGGGCCCATCTCCAGGCCCCATGCCTAAGAAACAGATGCTTAAAATGGCTGAGGATTTAATTACTCTAATCAGAGGTTCTCAGCCACCTCCGGACAAAAGACCCAGAGTGGAGGAAGATTCCCCCTCCTCTGATCTCAGGGCTCCATTATTTCAGAGCACTCTGATTATCAGGAACAGTCTTACTCCCCTTTTGAAGACTCTGATGCAGAGGAATCTATTCCTTCTGTATCCCCCCCCCCGAGGATTACTCATTTGGTGAAACTCTGCATACCTTAAGGGAACACTTCCACTGGGAAGGCCAGGATTATTCAGATTCCAAGAAAAGGCTCAGGGAATTTCTTTCGTTACCCCAGCACAGGCCTCTGGCTATACCTCCTGTCCTGGACATCCTAGATGATGTTTACTCGGAGGCCTGCCCTAACCCGGACTCTCTTCCTCCAGCTCCAGTTGAGCCTGACAGGTACTACAGGGTTCCTGACTCACACCAATTTCTATACAAAAGCCATGCTGCTGACCTAGAAACCATCTCACAGGGGCCCAAGGGAGTTAAGGCCTCCATTGCCAAAAACCCATTGCCTTCCGAGAGAGATTCCAGATCCTTAGAAAGGTGGGGGAAAAAGGTATATACCTCGGCTATCTTATCCATGAGGGCCTTAAACTATCAGTTTCATATGCTAAAATACCAACAGTTTCTGTTATCTCAATTGAAAAGTAAAATGTCACAACCTGAACAACCAGACATGAAGGAGTTGCAGGATTTGATGCATAGTGCAGAACAAGTGGGTAAACATACCTTACAATGTGGTTTTCATGCTCTAGAGGCCTCATGTAGAGCTGCTGTTACAGGCTCAGTCATACGTAGGCATGCCTGGCTCAAGGAACAAGCCTTGCCTGATCATGTCAAAGCTAAATTACTAGACGCCCCTCTTCAAAAGGATGTACTATTTGGGGCAAATGCTGAGGAAGTATTACGGAAAATGGAGGAAAAGGCTAAATCAATGCAAACAGTGAAAGAATTTCTGCAGGTTCAACCTCCACATTTTAGTAGAAATTGGCCTTCCAAAAACTGGTCCTTTCCTGCCACAGACAGACGCCAAAGAGGCAGATACAGGCGCCCGAGGGGCAGGGGACAAACACAAGGCTTGTACAGAGGCAGACAATGGCAAGCTCCTACACAAAGAGGTGGTGAGGACAACTCGCAATCTTTCAGAAAGCAAAACCAATGACTTTCCCCTTTGCATGCCAACCAGGTCTCAAATGGCAGCCCTCTTAGGAGGAAAGCTGGCACTATTTTCAAAAAATTGGCATATTGTCACAAAGGACAAATGGATCCTGAACATTATAAACAGAGGCTACAAATTCCATTTTCATACCCTTCCAAAAATGAAAGGCATGCCAGACCTGCCACACAATCAAAGGGCAGAGGCACAAAAGCAAATTTCAGATCTTGTAAACATGAAAGCTATTCAAGAGGTACCTACACACGAACAAGGTCAAGGTTTTTTTTCCAGGCTATTTCTGGTGCCAAGGAAGGGAAAAGATTGGAGACCTATTTTGGATCTTTCCATCCTAAACACATTCCTACTCGTACCAAATTTCAAGATGCTCACTCTACAGCAACTTCTTCCCATGCTGGGCAAGGAGTCTTGGCTGGTAACAGTGGACCTCAAGGAGGCATGCCTGCATGTCCCAATCAGACAAAATTGCAGAAGATACCTCAGATTTCTTGCAGGTTCAACCCATTATCAATTCTCTGCATTGCCCTTTGGTTTATCTACTGCGCCCAGAGTATTCACGAAATGCCTGGCATCAGTAATTGCCTACTGCAGACTTCAAGGGATACAAATATACCCTTATTTGGACGACTGCCTGATCGAAGCGACAGCAAGCACATTCTTCTGAAACATCTGACTTATGTAATAATGTTATTAAACTCTCTAGGATACACAGTCAACAAAGAGAAATCAAGACTAATACCGTCTTGGAAGATAATTTTCCTGGGTGCCAGTTTGGACACAAACACCCAGATGGCCTACCTCACGCCACAAATGCAGGGGCAACTAATTCAATATTTCAGAACACTGGCAAATTGCACCAGGCTGACTGCAAGGAAAATCCTGCAGGCTCTGGGATTCATGGCATCTTGCATCTTACTAATCCCATGTGCAAAGCTGCATATGAGAAAACTACAATGGTACCTAAAAAACATATGGTCTCAACACAGCCACAGTTTGGAAACAATAATACCACTAATTCCATGTCTGCAAAAGGAATTTCTGTGGTGGGCTCAAGCATGCCAAACAAAAACAGGTCTTCCATTCAGCAAGCCTCAAGCAAATCAAGCCATCGCAACAGACTCCTCGGACTACGCATGGGGGGCGCACATGACAGACCGGTGCATTCAGGGCAAATGGACCCAAAAAGAAAAGCACCTTCACATCAATCAGAAAGAAATGCTAGCAGTGATAAATGCTATTACAGCTTTCAAGGACCTTCTACAACCAGGTCAGCTATTGATAAGAACAGACAACACCACAGCTATGTGGTACATAAACAAGCAGGGAAGAACACATTCTTATCCCCTATGCAGACTGGCCATGTCACTTTGGAACATGGCCATGGACTTACAAATGGAACTACAAGCACAGTACTTGCCAGGCAAGGAAAACACACTGGCAGACAACCTAAGCAGGAATATGACAGATCCACACGAATAGAAGTTGCATCCAAAAGTTTTTACAGAAATAATCCAAGAATGGGGAAGGCCAGACATAGATCTCTTTGCCTCCCACAAAAATCATCAATTGACAAAATTCTGCTCAAGGATCTTCCATCCAAAGGCCTGGAGAGTGGACGCTCTCTTTCAGTTGGACATCAATGACAGTTTATGCCTTCCCACCTCTTCCTCTGCTGCCCAAAGTCCTATTGAAGACCAGAGCAGACAGACCAAAGATGATCCTCATTGCTCCGGACTGGCCAAGGCAACACTGGTACCCACTCCTGAGGAGCCTGACGCATTCCCCACCATGGATCCTGCTTCTAATGCCTCTTCTTCTGACTCAGCACAGCTTCAAAACTCTTCACAGTCAGTTGAAAACACTCAATCTAGCCACATGGAAGATTCCTTAGCATCGCAGCAGGCCCTGCTCTCCAAGGAAGTGCAGGATGTCATTTTGGAGGCCAGAAGGCCATCAACTAGAAAAGCTTACTCTGCAAAATGGAAACGTTTTTGTGTTTGGAATGAGAAAAAGGGCCAGTGCCCTGGAAAATTGAATTTACCTCAAATACTACAATATTTGGCTGAACTGCTAAGCAGTGGACTTTCGTTCTCCTCCATCAAAATCCATGCCTCAGCCATTTCTGCGGAATACAACACTGATCCACCTTTATTCTCTCACCCTCTATTAAGACAGTTCCTCAGAGGGGCTAAGAATTTAAGACCTCCAAGAAAACAGCCAATACCTGCTTGGGATCTTAATTTCATTCTGGAAAAACTGACTTTGCCTCCTTTTGAGCCAGCTGCCTCATCAGATTTACAATATTTGTCCTGGAAAACAGCTTTCCTTCTGGCTATCACTTCAGCTCGTAGAGTTTCAGAACTACAGGCTGTTATGGCTGTCCAGCCTTTTATCATCTTCCATCAGGACAAAGTTTCATTACGTACCAACCCGTCCTTTATGCCTAAAGTGGTATCCAGGGTAGCTTTAAATCAGGCCATACATTTACCTACTTTTTATCCTAATCCTCAAAACAAAGGGGAGATATTACTGCATTCCTTGTTCATCCACAGACAACTGCGTTATTATTTGGACAGAACAAAGCCTTTCAGAAAATCAGAACAGCTTTTTGTGGCCTATGCGGTAGGAGCTCAAGGAAAGTCAATATCCAAACAGACAATCTCAAAATAGATAGCCCACTGCATACTCTTTTGCTATTCCTTTCATGGCAAAACTGTACCTAGAGGCATTAGAACTCATTCTACCAGGGCCACAGCCACCTCTGCAGCCTTCCTCAGAGGAGTTCCTACCAAGGATATTTTAGAAGCAGCCACTTGGAGTTCTGTGCATACCTTCTCTAAGCACTACAACCTACCATTATACTCCAAATCTAGAGCAGGCTTTGCCACTGCAGTATTGCAGGGCATTTTGCCTCCTCCTAGCTCCACCTAGTGCCTACCACCCCTTTCTTAGCTTTGGGATTCTGCCCATCTGTTATGACTGCAGCTGTATGCACGATGAACATAGTACAGTTTTGTACCTACCATCAATGTAGATGTTCGAGTGCTAATACAGCTGCAGTCCAGGTTTCCCTCCCTCCTTCAGCCATGGCCTGAAGTTAAACGCCAAAAAATGTATAGTCATACCCTTCGGGAAAAACAAGGTAACCCCAAGCTACCATATAGGTGGCAATCCACTAAGCACAGAAGAGGTTATCAGGGACCTGGGGACCCAGGTTGACAGTGGCCTTTCTTTTGACACTCACGTTGCTAAAGTGGTTAGAAAGACCTTCAACATTGCCCACCTGATCATGAAGGGATTCACATCCAGATCTAGTGAGGTCATTGTTCCGCTGTACTCTTCACTTATCAGACCAATGATCGAGTATAATGCCCCATTCGGGATGTATCTCACCCGACATCTGCAGCAATTGGAGAGACCCCAAAAGTTCCTCACCAAAAGGATAAAGGGACTCCAAAATCTGTCATATGCTGCCAGATTGAAGAAACTCCAGCTCTATTCAGTCGCATACCGTCTGCTCAGAGGTGACATGTGCCTGACATACAAGACCATGTCCAACCCGGAATTAATGGACATGCTCCACCTCAAAAAATCCAAATCCACCAAAACCACTAGAGCAAGCGACTTAAACCTTAGCACGGACATAAATAGGACGTGCTGGAGGGATAGATTTATCACTCGGAGACTCCCTATGCTGTGGAATAAAATCCCGGTCCATGTGAGGCAGAGCACCTCGCTGGCTCTGTTCAAGAGAAATCTTGACCTGTGGATGGGAGATCGTAGGTTTGCCCTGGGAATCATCTCTGTGTCACTGCTGGACAGAGAGACAACAAACTAATGGGCACAGTATTTTTTCATATAAGGGATGGCATAAGCCACAAAAATTTGGGTAGGCTTATAAATGCCTTAGGGCAGATAGCCTAGTATAAACCTATGAACCTATGAACCTTCCCCTCTAGGGGTCTTCTTTTATGGTGTATTTGCTTGCAACTACTGGTCTTTGTTTATATTGCATTGCATTATTACATAATGTTATGTATTGCCTTCTTTCTGGGGCGCCTGACATCTGGGGCAAGAAAAACTGAAGAAAATGGCGTCGGCTGGTTCTTTTATACCCCTGTCGCACTGACGTCAGGGAAAAAGCGACGGCAACCGACGCTGGACCTAGACTTTGGAATTCGGCCGACCGAGGACCCGCCTGACGGCGGGAGAACCCATCTGTTATGACTGCAGCTGTATTAGCACTCGAACATCTACATTTATGGTAGGTACAAAACTGTACTTTTTGGTTCAAGAGATGACTGCTAGTAATTTAGAGGGAAAAATCAAATGAATTTGGAGGTGTTTCAAATAAGTGAGATACTAGAGGGATATATAAAGTAAAATAATGGCCAGAAAGACTAGAAGAAGCTTTAAGTAATTATTAAGGTGAACCGATAAAAATGTAGAAATCAGAGTTGAAATTAAGTCTGGCAGAATGCGTTTTCAAGAACTGTTTTATAAAAATAATAGAACATGCACCGAAAACTTGAGATTCTCTAATATATCTGAGAAACTGGAAGAAACAATTTGCATTAATTTTACGAAATAAAAAAGTGGACTGGAAGAGGCGCATCATGTGTATACTTCAAATCTGACCAGAAGAATGCAACTGAGATCTAAAGTTGTAACTGTGCAGTCATTCCAACATAAAGAGCTGCTGCTGACAAAATTGTGGCAGAAGAGAAAATTATTAAAAATTTGGGACACCAAAGTCTTTGTGGAAAATTGTTTCACTTTTGCCTGGTATACAGTGAATAGAGTTTATCCTTGAAGTCAAGGGACATCGGGAGTCAGGTGTGAGATTCAGTTTGCCATACCCAGATATCTTTTAAAGATTTTTTCTATGAGGATCAAAGACTTTTTTGTAAGCAGTACAGGTTTAAGATGCAATTAAAAAGCTTACCCAACAAATAGTGAGCCAGCAAACTGAAGTAAAAAATGTTTCTTACTCTTCTGACAATAACAGACCATAGAGACAATTTGCAAGTAATTTTTTTCCTTTATTTCAAAAATGGTTAAGAAAGAGAAAATAGCCCAAGAGCTGACTAGAGAAATCCAAAGTACTTTGGAGTTGAATCAAAGACTTGGTAGGTTGGCCGAGATAATGTGAAAGAAGGCCAGCAATGATATGAAGTTGAAGGATCAATGAAAAAATTTGTTCACATTAGGTGCATTGTAGATATAAGAACTGTGGTTCTGTAAGACGTAACTAAAACAGACTGGAAGTTTGTTGACTGTGCTAAATTGATAAAAGGACTCTAAAGCAAATTCCCACTTTTTCTTAATAATGTTTAGAAGGAGCATGAAGGGACTGAAGATGAAACTTTAAGTAAAAAACATATTTTAAACGTTTTAATTTTTTGTAGATAGTGACATATAGGTACTTATGCAGTAATATAAAATAAAACAGGCCGTAGCAGACATTTTTCATTTTCAGACATGTTTTCTTTTTAACAATTATTCACTCTACCGTTGTATAAATTATTCAATTTCTACCTTCTGTTAAATCTCACTCCTCCTCCACCTGAATGCACGTAGTTTTCCCATAAATTCCATTTATTTCTATGTAATTTGCTCTCTTCATTTTCTCGACACTTCAGTTATAGTTGGCTTATATTTTGATTTCCATTTTCCAGTAGTTGCTTTTTTGGAAACCAGTAACATTAAATTTAGTAAGGCTTTATCATGTCTTGGCAATTCAGATCCTGTATTCCAACTGAAAAGAATCCTTTCCTTAGTTACATCTATTTGCCCCCCCCCAACATGATGAAATGCTTATAACCTGTCTGTCACACCTCCAGCACTTACTGTCAACCTGAAGATAAATTTTCTAAAGTCTGCTTTGGGGTATTATAATACCTTTGCAAATACATCCAAGCAAGAATGCTATACCTTCTGGACTTTGTGACATACATGGGAGTCATTCGGATGTTCTCCCATTTTTCCTTTAGATATTGCCTATCTGTTCTCTCCTCCCAGTCTTTTCCAACCTTCCCTGATTGATTCTTACAGTTATCATGAAACAGTTAATATGCCATACTAATTATTACTTTTTAAATAGCAGCATCTTCTAGTCTTAATTAAAAGCTCTTTCAGAGCTGCTGTTTCACTTAGCACTCCTTTATCTTTTTCTTCTTTTGTGTACTCTTGTTACCAATCCCTGGTAAGGAAAGCAGTCTCTAAGCTGCAGTACATCTATATGGTCTTATCCCAGTCTGTTACCTTTCCTTCTGTAGTTATTTGCTTGCAGTGTCTTTCCTAATTTTTCCAGTGTATTCTAGCTGCTCCTGCCTATGTTCAGTACCCCTACATGCAAGCTTTCTTATTGGTAAAAATTGACATTCCCCTTTACAGTGATGTCTTTATTCATAGAATGCTTTCTGCTACTGTATGAATGTTGTATTCTGTATGATTGCTTGTATCTTCCTTAAGGACATGAATTCTGCTCTCTCCCCATTATATCATACTTCCTCTTGTTTAGTCATCATTCCTGCCCACTTTGATTTATAACCTTTTGGTTGTGTTTTGTGTTTAGAACTACACAGTTAAGGTAAATTATCACTGCAAATTATGTAGTCCTAAACCACCTCGTTTTGTGGAGAGAATTAACTCATCTTACTTAGCTCTTTCCTTCTTCCCCTCCCAAATACATTTTTTTCAACTGTTTAATTGTGATCGACATCTTCTCCTCTGGTTGATAGAAATATGCCTGACCTAGGACTTCCAAGATGGCTGCACACTGAATAACAGCTTGACTGTAGCTCTCCCAGTGTGAAAACAGAAACTCAACAGATAAGGCCAGAAGAGTTTTGTGTTAATGGGTAAATTTCAGTAACTGGCTAGTAAGTGTACTTACCTGGATGCCAGGAAAAAAGAAATACAGAGCACCTTGAAAAATCACTTACAAAAGGTGAGGAAGAAACACTGGCTAGGGAAAGTTCTGCAGCTGTTCAGCAAAAAGCAATGCAAACTCCAGCTTGGACTTCCAGTGACCTACAGGAAGATATAGGGCAACTGCACACAGACCTGGTTAAAATTAATGAAAAGTGATGCAGTATATCAACACAAAGAACAAAAGGTTGAAAAAAGGAAGAAGCTTTAAACAGATATTAAGATGAGGTGATAAAGCTGCAAAAATCAGAGGTTGAAATGAAGAAAAAGATGGCTGAATGAGACTGCTCAGGAAGAGATCCTTTAAAAAATACAATTAGAGGACAGAGCACACAGGGAAAAACTGAGATTTTCAGCTATACCAGGGAAGCTGGAATGAAAATATTTCATTAATTTTTTGAAAGCACAAATAAGCAACTGGACTGGTATTCCACAGTAGAAATTGTTAGTTGAGAGAGCACATCATGTGCATGCTCTAAACCTGGCTATGAGAAAGCAACCTAGACCTTATACTTGGAAAATATGACAGAAGAAGAAAATCTGGATATATTGGACTTTTTCAGAATTTGTTGGACTTGGGAGACTCTAAAGTATATGCCCTACTTCATGTTATTAATGTTAGAAAAATGCTTTGGAGAAGGGAAGGGAGGGGAGAAAGTTAACTGTAAGTAAAGAAAATTTTTTTCTTAGAGAGTACTATTTCTGTGGTGCATAGTTTTCTTTGCATGTGATAAAGTTTTCTCAGTTACTTTTTGTGTGTAATGGAGATTTGTAAATAGATGCTGCTGTTCTTTTTTTCCCTTTCTTTTTCATTTCACTCTCTGTTCTTGTTTAGTTTTAAGAGATGTAGGCACTGAAATGTAAAAAAAAAAGCCTGGTTAAAGAGTATGACAAAGGAAAATTTAGTGTTTTGTTTTCTAATTCTTGCATGGGGGCATGACTAGATTAAGGACCTTAGATTGATTTAGTAACACCTTTAAGAGAAAGCAAGTAAGTGAAAAAGAATATTGAATATTATGAGGCTTTTTTTCTAGCAAATGAATGTATGCTTAGTAGCAATTATGTATATGGCCCTCATGTCTACAAGGAAACAATCTGATAGACAAATTGACTGTCTGGTTCTCATGTCTTCATGGAGACAATCTGATGATGAGAAATTGGTTCTCATGTCTCCATGGAGAAAATCTGGTAAAGACAAATGGTTACAGTTTGGTGGAGAGTGATTGACTGGGAAAAAAAAGAAAAGATAAGCTGGCTAGGAGATAATATTCTCTGAAAGCATTCAGGGGGTTTCCTAGCTGGGGAAGCTGTAAAGGTAAGACAAAAACAGCACTTAGTAGAAGCACAGGCTTTACCTTGGGTCGTAGCATGGATAACCTTTCTTTTAGGTTAACTCAAGTCTTGTGAGTATGGCTGTCACTTTGTGACATTTGTTCCTATTAGGAGGGTAAAATATCAGTTTTGAAGATGTGTATAGTTTTGTGTGTTAGTATTAAGTGAAAGGGTTTTGGGGGGTATTGGGGTTTGTTTTTTGTTTGAGGACTTTCAGTAAAACAAAAAGTTTTGTAAGATGTGACATGGTCTCAAATGGATATGACAAGAAATGACTATATAAAAGTTCAACCTGCCAAACAGAGTATTGCATGTTACACAAAAGCTGAAACTAGACATTTAACAAAACGTGTTGTACATAAATGATGGAATAATTTTTTAAAACAGTAATGCTTTTTGTAGTGTCTTTAAATGTCAGTGGTCTCACAGATAAATACAAAAAAGAATAATGAACTATATTAAAAATGTTGAATGCAAATCGCTATTTTACAGGCAACACTTGGAAAGAACTGAACATGTGAATTTGATGAAGAAATGTTTTCAGGATGGTTATTCAGTGGAATGTCTGGGACAAAGGAAAAGAAGAATACTTGTATTAATTTCAAGAGGAGCTCCAGTAGTGATAGAAGAGGATTAAAAAGAGTAATAATGACAGATTTGAAGTGCTAAGGGGCTACTGGCAAGGGAGTAAGATTACACTGGCTTGTATTTATATTCCACCAAAAACTGCTCTAATGGAGCTTAAGAAAGTTGTGCAAGAAATAATCAGTTTTCAGCAGGGAATACTAAGTGTGGACTGGAATTTGATTTGCAGCAGTGAAGTTGTCTGTGTCTGGGAGGCACAGAAGAGAAAGTATAACAAAGGAGGGTAGAGTTTTGAAAAAATTTATGAAAATATTTGGCATGGAAGATGTGAAGTCAGTAATAGGATTTCCAAGTAAATTCAGATATTACTCCACAAGATGTAAAAACTGGGGTAGGCTGGACAGATTTTACAATTCACAGGAACATGTGCATTTAATTGAAGGTCTTGATACACACCCAGTGACCATTTCAGATCATATGCCAATAACAAATAAAAACAGAGGGTAATGAAATAAAATTGAAACACTTGTGCTTTCCCACCTTTTTGTTGAAAAGAGAAGAATTTAAGCAGTGGGTAGTGGAGATAATTCAGGAGCTATTCAAGAGGATAGAAATTACTTCTGTAAATATAATTAGAGAGTGGGATAAAATTAAGGTGGAATTTAAAAATAAGGGTGTAAGTAGAAGAAAGGGAGCTGTGGTTAAGAAGTAACAAGAATTATTTTGAGGGACTGCAAATGTTAATGTATTACAGAATAGGGGGAATCTCAGAAGAAGAAGAGGATCAGCTGCAGAATGCTAAGCAGAAAATAAGGGATTACCTTGATAATATACACTAGTTTAGAAAGGTTGCTGTCAAGCAGCTGTTTTTTGATAGCAACACTAAAGCACAAAAACTTTTAGCACAATGGCTCATGCAACAGAAAGTAGAAAGCCCTGTCACTAAGCTTAGGGAACCTGTAACAAGGAAGGTAATAAGATCCTGTAGTTAGAAGTATGTCAGAAATTCTCTGAAAGTCTGTATAAAACAGTTGCATACGGAAATCAAGAAAAGATACAAATGTAAATGTTTATGGCAGAATTAAATATGCCAGAGGTAGAGGTAGATGAGGCTTAATTAACAGGTGGGGATAGGAGGAGATGAGATAAAAAAAAATGTGATGTATAACCGATGTGTGGGAAAGTCTCCAGGAACAGATGGTATTCCTATGGAAGTTTGGAATTTAGGAGGGAAAAACTGATAAACATCTGGAAGGTTTTGTTTAACAGTATTTTAACAGGAAGAAAAGTACCAACATCATGGAAGAAAGCAGTGGAAGCTGTAATATCTAAAGAAGGTAAATATCCATCAGATCCAGCTTCATATAGGCCCATTTCAATACTAAACCAGAGCTGTTGGACATGCTACACTTAAAGAAATCCCAATCCCTCAGAGCTACACGCTCCAGGGATCTAAACCTTGTCATCACAATAAACAAAACATGTTGGAGGGATAGGTTCCTGACCCAGAGACTCCCCAGACTCTGGAATAGATTGCCCATACATGTCAAGCAGAGTGCCTCTTTGGACCTCTTCAAGAGGAACCTTGACGATTGGATGGGAGAAAGGAAATTCACCCCAGGGATCACGTCAGTCGCCCTGCTAGACAGGGGTCCAGGAAAGTAAATAATGTGGGAAGAAATATTCAGGGAATTGTTATGGCTAGGCTTGTATAGGCCCTAGGGCTGATAGCCTAGTACTAACCTATGAACCTATTATAAAGTGTTCATGTGTATAATAGCTAAAAGAATGGCAAAAGTAATGCCAAAATTGATAGCTGTGGATCAGTGTGGTTTTGTGGAGGGAAAGCAGCTGTTTGACAACGTTAACAGAATGTTGATCTAGAGGGAAACAGAATGGCAGAAAATCTGATTGTTGTTGGTGGGTCTTGAAGCAGAGGAAGCATTTGACAGAGTAAGCTGGGTCTTTATGAGCAAGGCAATGGAAGCATTTGCATTTCCTGAAAAAAAAAAAAAAAAACGGTAAGGTTTATTTTTGAGGATATATGAGGAGTCGGAGACAAAAATTAAAATGGGTGGGGTCCTCTCTGATAATTTCTGCTTGAGCAGAGAATGCAGGCAGGGGGTGTCTTTCTCTTTTATTTGCTTTATATGTTGAACCATTGGCAAAGAAAATAGGGGTCCCAGAAATTCACGGATATAATTAGTATGGTAGTTGAGAAAAGCTGGCTGTATTTGCAGATGATATTATTTTATACCTGACAAAAACAGAAAGGCTTTACAGTGTTGTGGCAAATTTTGAGACA
Organism: Protopterus annectens; assembly: GCF_019279795.1. Taxonomy (NCBI): domain Eukaryota; kingdom Metazoa; phylum Chordata; order Ceratodontiformes; family Protopteridae; genus Protopterus; species Protopterus annectens. Next base: position 413,492,973 of record NC_056747.1, on the reverse strand, counting down.
GTTTCATATCTTTTCGGGATACAAAATTAATGAAGCTAAAACAAAGGCAATAGTGGTAAATTATGTACCCGCATATGAATTGATTCAGCAATATCCATATTTATGGGGGCATGGTAAAGTGAAGTATTTAGGAGTAGGAATTAAGACACAAGGTGCAGGATTTGATTCTCACATAAGGTAAATGGCTAGGCTTAAATTGGCCCACAAGGGCAGTTAGCTTAGTACTAATCTATGAACCTATTCCCCTGCCATAAACAAACTTTACAACAAAAGGAAGAAACTGTTGCAGAAAAGAGGAAAATCCCAGGATGCAAAAAACTCCCTTACCAGCCTCAGTAAGAAACTGAGATCGCTCATAAAATCCTCCAAAGCTAGTTAAGAAAATAAAATTACCAAAGATTCCAAAGACAACCATAAGGCATTCTATAACTATGTCAAGAATCTAAATTGCAATGCTGAGATCTGCTCTGAGCTAAAACAGAATGACATTAAATATACTGATCCCAAGGATATTGCCAGTATCCTGGCAGATCGATTCAGTGCCAACTTCACCCCCCTCTCATCCCCTAAATGGCCTATCTCAATACCGGAAGATTGTCAAATTCCAGTAATAACGGCCACACAGGTAATAAACGCACTCTCCAAAGCTAAGAATACAGCATCCATGGGACCAGATGACATCCCAGGCTGTGTACTACATCAAGTACAATATGAACTGGCACCTCACCTAAGTGTCATGTTTAATCATAGCCTCACCTCAGGTTTCATGCCCACTGAGTGGCGCAGAGCTACAGTTATCCCACTCCACAAGGGGGGATCCACCTTGGATCCCAGAAACTACCATCCCATCAGTCTGACGAGCCTTATCTGCAAGGCCATGGAGCGTATTATCATGGAACTTATAAACAAAGACATTGGCAACCTTCAAACACTGGACCCCACCCAGGTTTGGGTTTGTGAAGGGCCGATCTTGTCTTCTGAACCTCATTGATTTCTTCGAATCAGTCTCCAGAGCCATGGACAAGGGTAAGGTGGTCCACACAGCCTATCTAGACCTTGCCAAGGCTTTTGACACCACCCCCCACTCTGAAATCATAGATAATCTTACTAAGCTGGGCATTAATCCCTACGTCACCCAATGGGTTGCTAACTGGCTTACTGATAGAACCCACACTGTAAAAGTAGCTGACTCAAAATCCAGCTCCAGACAAGTGACAAGTGGAGTACCTCAGGGTTCAGTCCTGGGACCGCTCTTGTTTGGCATCTGCTTCTCTGAAGTACAGGCCAACACTAAGGGACTCTGGCTAACAAAGTTCGCAGATGACTGCAAACTGGGAGCCATTATTGAATCCACAAATGATGTGGATACTCTACAAAAGGGCCTTACAGAAACAGATGCTTGATGCCAGAGCCATGGGCTCGAGCTCAATGCCAAGAAATGTATAGTTATCCCCTTTGGGGAAAAAACATGTATCCATGAATTACCATATAGGTGGCAGTACACTAAACACCGAAAGTGTGATAAGAGACATAGGGCCATAGGTGGACAGTGGTCTCACCTTCGATAACCACGTCACCACAACAGTCAGGAAATCATTCTATGTGGCACACCTCATCACTAAGGGCTTTTTATCCAGAAAAAAGGAGGTCATTGTCCCATTGTACTCATCCCTCATTAGACCCATTATAGAATACAACGCCCCGTTTGGTATGTACCTCTCAAAGACATCTGCAACAACTGAAAAGGCCGCAGAAATACCTCACTAAAAGAATCACAGGCCTAAAGCAGATGCCCTACGCCGACCGCCTTAAAAAACTCCAGCTATACTCTGTCGCATATCGTCTACTCAGAGGCGTTCTCTGCTTAACATACAAGGCCATGTCAAACCCAGAGCTGTTGGACATGCTACACTTAAAGAAATCCCAATCCCTCAGAGCCACACGCTCCAGGGATCTAAACCTTGTCATCACAGTAAACAAAACATTCTGGAGGGATAGGTTCCTGACCCAGAGACTCCCCAGACTCTGGAATAGATTGCCCATACATGTCAAGCAGAGTGCCTCTTTGGCCCTCTTCAAAAGGAATCTTGACAGTTGGATGGCAGAAAGGAAATTCACCCCGGGGATCATGTCAGTCGCCCAGCTAGACAGGGGTCCAGGGAAGTAAATTGTGTAGGAAGAAATAGCCAGGGAATTGTTATGGCTAGGCTTGTATAGGCCCTAGGGCTGATAGCCTAGTACCAACCTATGAACCTATGAAAATGATTCTGATGTGGTAGCTAAGGGTATGTGGGAGGAGACAAAAAAATACAAAAACTGAGAAAATGGAAACTTTGTTATGTGGATTTGGATAGTAAGATACAAGCAGTTAAAATGTTTTTAGTCCCATTAGTCTTATACACACGTCAAGCATATTTTTATCAACCAGATGAGACATTGTGGATAGCAGTTAATAAAGAGCTGAAGGACTTTATCTGGGAGGGGAAGACAGTAAGAGTCAAGTGAGACAAGCTGATTCTTCGAGTAGAACAGGGTGGATTGGGATTACCTAATTTGAAGGGGTGTTTCAGAGCTACACATTTAAGGCTCCTATACATAGCAAAAGCTGAAAACTATAATTCAAAGTAGGAACGGATGACTACAAAATGGGGGGGGGGGCTCAAGAAACGAGAAGAGACTGAGATTTTAGATGCAGGCTTTTAAAGAGAATAACAGTAATCATGTAGAAAGTTATATTTATAAAGTAGCAGAAAATATTCTAAGAACTAAGCCAACACGGTAATGGAGAAAGGAGATACTGCCAATAGGGATGGATACAATTAAGAATATAAACAATAGGCAAGAGGGGGCTGGAATTTATTGGAGAAAACTGTCAAAGGAACCAAGGCATTGGGAGCAAATAACTAAAGAAGGAAAGATGATAGAATGGGAAGACACCAAGAATTTATTTGGACTGCAGGTTAGAGGTTACCTTTCTCATCAAGGACTGATGTCAGAGTATAGGCAAAGAGAAAGAAAGAGAGGGGTCCTATACGAAGGACCAGCACTGGTAAGAGATTTTAGTAGAGTGTAGAACAGAAGCTGCCATTAAAAAAAGGAATAATTAGAGCATATAAAATGTTGTATAATAAATATAAGAATCAATCCGAGGAGGTTAGAAAGGTTTGGGAAGAGAGATTGGATAAGCAATTCACAAAGAAACAATTGGAGGATATATGTATGTCACCCAAACATGCAACACAATTTAGAAGATTTAGGATTTTTACTTGGAAATGTTTACATAGATGTTTTTATACCCCAAGTAGCTCCAGAGGATTTTTCCTCAGGTAGACAGCAAATGTTGGAGGTCTGATGGGGAAGAAAGAGGTAATTGTGAACACATTTTCTGGGAGTGTGATGAGTTGTTGAACTTTAAGGATTCCCTGCAGGATGCACTGTCAGAAATGCTGGATGGGCAGATTGATGTGACGAAGGAGATGATTTTTCTGAGCTGCGATACAGAATCAGAATTACCTAGACTTGGTAAGGCTGTGTCTAATTATGGTGGCTGCCAAAAAAGCAATTACTAGAAAATAGAAATTTAAAATCTAAACCCAACTATACTAAAAGTAGTGAATATAGTAAAAGGGATAAAAGAACTGGAACTGAGATTTTTAGAAAAGGGTAGGAGCAAACTGCATAGGAAAAATGGGAAGTGTGGAAACAATACATCCAGTGGAAGAATGAGGCTTAAAAGAAGGCAAGACTTAAACGAGCTATGTAATGTTTGACTGAAAATGATTGGGTAGAGTAGCTTTGGCAAACCTATGACATGCATGTTAAAGGTGACACGCCACAATGTTTTGGTGACACACCAGCATTCACCAACACCCAAATTATCAAAGAAATTTAATGAACAAAAATACAAGAAATATGTGACCCTGCAACTTGTCTGTTAAAACTCAGCAACAAAAAAAAATCATTAATTGATGTTAATCAAATCAAATGCAATGTGTTGCATATTTTTTTCAATTCAAAATTACTATTAAAAGTAGGGTAATTTTTGGTGCACTGTTTTAAGCCTGATTATCAGTGTGTATATTTTCTCTATTGTAAGTCACAGATTTTTCTTTTACTTTTATAATACTTAGCAGCACACATGATTGGACTGTATTTGTTTAAATATATTCATAAATTAATATGTAAAGAATTGTTTCTCTTTTGTTCGGGGGGGGGGGCGGGGGGTTGACACACCAGCAGATTCAATCAAGATAGGCATTTTCCACATTTTTGACACGCCAAGCCCCAAAAGGTTCGCCATCAGTGGATTAGATTATAAGCTATATGTAACGTTTGCAGCTGGGGAATGTGTCCGCATAGTTTGCTATGTGAAATGCTTGCATCTAGAATTGTGTTGGTGTGGATTGTTTTCATTTATATAAATGTATGATTGCCTATGTCATAAGTGGTAGTTTAATAAAGATGTATCTTGTTATAAAAAAAAAGGGGGACAGGAATAATAATTTGTGTAATGTTGCTTAGGTTATATGATATATAGCAATATGTGTGAACTATACTGTTTGTAAATTTGAACTTGTTAATACAGTTTGATTGCTTTTATATAAATGTAAATTTGCCTGTGTCACAAGTGATAATTCAATAAAGGTGTTTCAAAAAGAAATATGCCTGACCTATTTATAAAATAAAGGGACTATAAACAATTTCAGTGCTTGTATCTTGCCATTCATATCCATAACCAGGACATTCCAGTATTTAAAATGTTGTATCATCCTTTGTTTAGTTTTTTGTCACATATCCTTAGTTGCCATAATAGATTGATTTTTAATCCATACTCCGAAATACTTAGTTATCATGAACCCTTAAATGTTGGTATTACTGAAAAAAAATACCGTTTTAGCCTTTGTTTTATCTTCATCTGTGTATTTTATAGCCTGAAGGACTAAAATATTCCACAACACTAAATTCCGCTTTTCTGGATTTATCAACTACAGAATAATATCCGCAAATAAAATTAACTTTTCTAGATTACCATTCTGATTGTATCCTTGAATTTATGAGTCCCTTATTTTCTTTGGCAGTGCTTCTAAATGTAAAGCAAATAGTAAAGAGGAAAGGGGACAATCCTGCCCAATTCCTCTCATCAGACATTGTTTGTTGGAGGAAACCTCTGACCTTTCATTTATCTTCCTAATTAACCTTATTATTCTGTCAGGAAATCCAAATGTTGCCATTGCCCTATTAAATTCCTAGCTGACTCTTTCAAAAGCCTTCTGTGCATCAAGATCCATCAGTCAGTAGCAGTTTTTTTTTTGCACTCTTCTTCCCCCCTGATTACTTTTGTTCTTTTAGTTGGTTTGAAATGTTTGCTTCCTCTCAACTATTTTTTTTTTGTGAAGATAAAGATGCTTTGTAATGCAGTTAAAATGAGAGGTACTTTCCTACTTTACCTGTCCAAGAAAGAGGAATTTAAGGAACTGGCAGTGGAAATGATTCTGGGGTTATAAGGGAAGAGACATATTTCTTCAGACGGGATTGCTAGTGAGTGGGATACAATGAAAGAGTTTAAAAACATACATGCATACAGATGTATAAAGCACAGGCATTAATGCCTTACTAGCCTGCCAGTATACCAAAGCACTTGATGTTATGTTGTCCCTATCTCACCTTCATTCTTGCTTGTTGGGTTCAGAGCCGATACCCGGCTCCGACTCGGCCACATTCTAAAGCTCGAGAGCTGCCACTGGTTCGAGGTTAGACCCTATCCCAACATGCCTAGTGAGAGTTACCAGATCTCATTTGCTGCTTGAAGCTTCAGGATTGCTTTGCGACTGGGTCAGGCTAAGTTGTATTTTTTCTCCTTATTTTTGTAAAGAATCTTGATATTTTTTAGTTGCAATTATCCCTTGTAGTTAGAAGTTTCTGTTTGTGTTGCTTCGTGTTTATCGCTCCATTTTTGCTGTTTGTTGTTGAGGCTGTTTCCCACTCTCGTGCCTACTAATCCCCCTTTCGTTAGTCCCTATGAATCCATTTTAGTTTGAGGATTCGTTTTCTTTTTTTGTTTTCAGCCCGTTTTAGTTAGAGGACTTTTCCCCCTTTTTTACTTCCCTTTTTCCAGAGGAGCTCACCGTTTAAGTTAGAGGCATCTCCCTGGTCGGAAGAACTGTCATTTAACTTAGAGTCTCTCCTTCTGTCCCTCCCATTTTCTTTTCCTTTTTATATTAAAAAAAAAAAAAAAAGCCTTGCCTTCTCGGTCTTTTTGGGCCGTTTATTCTTGCTCTGTTATTGTTATTGATAATTGTGTTGTTACTCTGTTGTATGTCAGACATGTCTAAAGAGTTGTCAAAAGAATGCAAGCCTTCTGAATTCAAAAAAATGTGATTCCTGCATGCAGAAGATGTCATTGACCGATGGTAGCTGCGTGTACTGCCTGGGAGTTGTTCACCTGCAGGACTCTTGTTCCATTTGTTATGGTTTTAGCTCTAGGGTCCTGCAGGAGCGGAAAAATAAGTTGATTCTGAGAGGGTTACTTAAAGAGCCTTTTGGGGTATCTGTGGAAGGGGATCAGGCTGGCAAATCTGATAGGCCTTGGAGCCAGTCCAACCATTCCTCTCGATCATCCAGGAGCCTTTCAGAGGGTGGTGAAGAGGTTACTTAGGTTACTTAGGACTCTGTCCTTCACAAAAATGTTATTGAGCCCAGCCCATGTGGACGTGGATATGATTTTTGTCGTCAATTCCTACTTTGACTCACCTGAGTTAGGAGCCAGAGTGCATGGAAGTCATTGTGGTGGAACCATTGGATCCGAAAACCACTGGTGTCTCTGTTCCGACATCTGCTCTGATCTCATCGATACCACCTTCTTTCAAGGGATCTGGGGGCTGACACTCCCTCTTTGGCTCCGGGGGGGGGGGGGTGAGATCGGATCCTACTCTCCCACTCGGGGTTTCAGCACAGGTGAGTTTGGTGCCCACATCAGCCTCGGAACCATCGCCCTTGGTGCGGGGGGCATCTCCAGGCTCTTTGGAGCTGAAAACTCTCTAGGGCCGGGATCGTGGTGCCTTCAAGGTGATGAGTGTGCTGTCCTCCCAGACTGCTCTACCCTTGGCTTCATCTGCTCCTTCCCCTTTGGGGCTGGTGTCTACCTCCACACCCCACCCCTCCATCCAAAGTGTGGGGGGACTAATGCCCTAGGACACCCCCTCGGGCAACTCCCCCTCTTCTGAAACCTCCCCAGAGAAACCGCTCTGAAGAGGCCCCTCTGAAGAAGACTTGTAAGAGGAAGCATTTAGACTCCCCCGAGTCACATCAGACACTGACTTGGAGGACTCAGAAGGGTCCCTCACAGTTCCCCTCGGAGGATGTCTCATTTTCAGACATCCTGGAAATCCCTTTCCCTTTCTAAAGACTAGTCCATGTACCTGGAGGCTTTTGGCTCCTGACTCTCCACCTCTTGGGTGTCTCCCCCTTTCAACCAGCTGTTGGTCAGTCGAAAGGCGTGGGGGTGTCCAGAATCTATGGAACTGTTTCTGAGGAGGCCCAATAAGTTTATCACAGCGCCAGAGGACAAGCTTTTCCTAACTAAGGGTGTTCCAGTTTATGCTATGGTGGTTGTGGCAGCCACATAGAAGGAATTAGCAGAAACGTCTTCTGTCCATCCGCCGAACAAGGAGTCCCATACATACGATGGACAGATACAGGCAGCCTTTACCCTTAGGTCACTGAATTATTTGTCCCATTTCACTTGTCTCTAGAGGGATCTCCTCAAAGAGCTGGGAGATGCTTTTCAGGATCCTACAGCTGCGGAGGTTCAGACCTTGTCTTCTATAGTCAACTCCTCCATGCAGCTCAACTCTTATGCAGCTGATGGAGCGAGCAGGGCAGCAGGCACAGGAATTGCCTTATGGAGACATTCCTGAATGTGCCTTTGCTAGTTCGCGGAGCCCTTCAAGTCCTCCTTTACCAACGCCCCATTTGATGGCTCGTCATTGTTCGGGCTCAAGGTAAAAGAGACTCTTATGAGGTGCGAGGAAGATGGAAAAGCCCTCTCTGCCATGGGAGTATGTTTCTCAATGCCTACTAGACCTTATCTCAAAGGTCAAAAAGACAGGAAAATGTGGTTTCGGAAATCCCAGGGAGCTTTGCCTGATGCACGTGGTGACTTTCCCCAAGGGGCAGAGGGAGAAACAATAATGGGAGATGCCACCCTCATGGCAGAGGGGGTCCGCAGAATCAGGGCATCAGAGATACTTTCTCTGGTAGGGCCTTCCAGCTGTCCTGAAAGGAGGCCAGCCTGTCCACCTCTGGAGGCAGTCCGGGGGCAGCTTGTCACTGTACCCGGAAGCCTGGCAATGTACCACAAAAGACACATGGGTACAGTCGATAATATCCAGGCGATACAGCATTCCTTTCTCCATGCCACCTCTTCCCAAAAAACAAAAATCAATCCCAGATGTGCCAGCCAATCTATGGGATCAAGCAAACCTAAAAGTTCAAAGGTTGCTAGAAAAAACGAGCCATCTAGGTCCCCCCCACAGACCAAATCGGATCCGGAACTTACTTCAGGTTCTTTTCAGTTCCAAAGAAGCCAGGGGACTCTAGACCCATTTTGGATCTCAGCAGACTGAACAAGTCTGTCAAGAAAACAAAGTTTCGGATGCTGACACTGCAGTCCCCCCTTCCCTTTTTGGGAAAGTGCAATTAGATGTGCTCCATCGATCTCCAGGATGCGTACTACCACATCAAGATGGACAGGCGATCCAGGACATATCTATGCTTCCGGCTGGGAGCCAGTCATTACCAGTTCAGAGCTCTGCCCTTTGGTCTCACTACAGCCCACAGAGTGTTCACCAAATGCATGGCAGTAGTTTCGGCTCACCTGAGGTGTCTAGGATTCCCGGTGTTTCCTTATCTAGATGACTGGCTCCTTACCGCCACCACTGAGCATTAACTAATCATTGCAAGGGACACCATAATTAGATGTTCTTCGTCTTCCCTTGCTGCAGTCCTGACACCAGTCGGCCCGAATACCAGAGCGGTCATGGCGCCTTAGACTGGCGCCAGTACGTCAGGGTACTAATGCATGACCGAAGCAATTTTGCGAGTGCAGGTTGGCGTTCTGAGATTTTCGAAGCGGGTTTCAGACCGAATATACAGTTGGCTAAGTAACCCCGTTGGAACATTTTGGTTTTTTTTTCCTCTCAGTTTATAACCGATGTCAGAAAAAAGTGAATAACTGTATTTCTTGTGGGAAGCAGATATGTGTATACCTTGTTTACAAGAGGAGGCTTGATTGTGCTAGGTTGGTGTTTTGGAAAGCTGTTATATACTGCATGCCGCCGGATGCTCGACGCTTCATCTAAGAAAGCGCGCAAGGACAAAACAGTGAAGTCTAGGGTGATTTAGAGGTTTTGCCAGGAGTCTCTATGAGTCTCAGGCAGATACTTTACTGTTACAGGATGTGCCCTCTCAGGAGGTAGGCCAGGCTGAGGGGCTTCTCAGGTAAATGTTCTTCTCCTTCTGTTGCCAAAGCAAACATATGCTTAAAATGGCAGAAGATTTGATTACTCTGATTAGAGGTTCTATGCCCCACCTGATAAGAGGCCTAGGGTGGAACAGGAGTTTGATAGTTTTGAACAGTGTTCACAGGCTTCAGAGTCTTCTGTGGAAGACTTGCCAGAGTTTCCTACTTATTCTGATTCTGATGTGGATGATTCCACTCCTTCAGCTTCTCCTCCTGAGGATTTTTCATTTTCAGAGACTCTTCACTCCATGAGGGAGCATTTTAAATGGGAAGGCCAAGATTACTCTGACTCCAAAAGGCTTAGGGAATTCTTGTTTTGCCCCAGCATAGGCCCTTGGCTATTCCTCCTGTGTTGAATGTGGTGGAGGATGTTTTGCAGAGGCTCTCTGAACCCTGATTCCTTGCCTCCTGCTCCTGTTAAGCCTGATAGGTATTATACTCATAAGTATTTGTTTAAGAGTCCCAGACCCAGAAACTGTTTCTCAGGGGCCTAAAGGTGTTAAAGCTTCTGTGGTTAAAAATCCTGTACCCTCTGATAAAGAGGCAAGGGCTTTGGATAGGTGGGGTAAGAAAGTATATACTTCTTCCACTCTAGCCATGAAATTTCATATGCTGAAATATCAGAATTATCTCCTTTCACAATTGAAATCTAAGGTGGATGCTTTGGCGGAAGGTATTGAGTGTAAAGAATTGCTGGATTTGGTTCATGTGTCTGAACAAGTGGGTAAGCATTCTTTGCAGTGTGGTTTTGATGCTGTTCAGGCCTCCTCGGTGGCTGCTACTAGTTCTGTTCTTAGCAGACATGCATGGTTGAAGGATCAGAATTTTGGATGCTCCTTTACAGTCTGATGTGTTGTTTGGACCGCCTGTGGAAGCAGTTTTAAAGAAAATGGAGGACAAAGCTAAGTCTATGCAGACTGTTAAAGATTTTTGCAGGTGCAGCCTCCGTTTTTAGTAAGAATTGGCCTGCTAAGGTTGGACATATCCTGCTTATGGTTCCCAGTCTAGGGTAGGTCTAGGCGTGGTAGGGCAGGGCTCAAGGTTCGTTTAGGCCTAGATCAGACAGTTCACCTGCTCAGACTTCTGGTGAGGGCAGGGGTCAGTCCCAGAACCAATGACCTGCCTTTTCAGCTGCCAGTGGACTGGAAGATTGTCTCTTTTCAAAGAAAATTGGGATTTAATCACTCAAGACAGATGGGTGCTGGATATCATTCATCACGGTACAGATTTTATTTCCACACAATGCCCCTTTCAAAGGCATGCCAGATGTTCCTCCTCCACAAAGAAAAGAGGCTCACAAGCAAGTTTCTCAGTTACTCCAGAGGGGCTATTCAGCCAGTCCCTGTGTCAGTAAAAGAAGGGGAACATGTGGAGACCAATTTTGGATTTATCTATCCTCAACACTTATCTGGACATTCCCAAGTTCAAGATGTTGACGTTACAGCAACTGTTACCTCTGCTGGGCAAGGATCACTGGATGGTAACTTTGGATCTCAAGGAAGCTTACCTTCATGTGCCCATAAGGCTAAGTTGCAGAAAGTATTTAACTGGAGATTTTCATTATCAGTTCTCTGCATTGCCCTTTGGCTTATCTATTTCACAAAGGTTCTGGCTCCAGTGATAGCTTACTTCAGGCTTCAAGGCATTCAAATTTATCCTTACTTGGACGACTGCCTGATTCTGGCTCAAGAAAAGGAACACCTTCTACAGCATCTGGAATATGTCATAGCAGTGCTAAGATGCCTAGGGTATTCTGTGAAGAGGCAATAAAGTCCAGTCTAGTACCCTCTCAAGACATGTGCTTTCTGGGTGTGAGACTGAATACAGCAGCCCAGATGGCCTTTTAACCCCGGACAAACAAAAGAGTCTGTCACTTTACTTCCATCAACTATCTCATCAGTCCGTGCTGACTGCAAGGACAGTCCTTCAAGCATTAGGGTTCATGGCATCTTGTATTCTGGTGCTTCCCAATGCCAAACTGCATATGAGGAAGCTGCAATGGTATCTCAAAATGTATGGACACAGCACTGCCAAGATTTGGACACTGTCATTCAAATAATACCTTGCCTTCAAAAGGAATTCTTGTGGTGGGCTCAGGAATGTCACCTAAACAAGGGACTCTCTGTGACCCGGCCAGAGGCGAGTCAGATTTTAACGACAGATGCCTCGGACACTGCTTGGGAGCTCATCTAAATGGAAAGTGGATACAAGACAAGTGGCCTGCCAGACTACAGCATCTACATGTCAACATGAAGGAGATGTTGGCAGTCCAGTTTGCATTGATGGCGTTCAAGGAGTTACTTCTTCCAGGGCAGGTGTTGATTCTGACAGACAACACAACTGTCATGTGGTACATCAAGCAAGGGGAACACATTCTTATCCTCTATGCAGGCAAGCAATGATTTTATGGGAGACTGCGTTAAGCCTGCAACTGACTCTTCAGGCAAGGTTTCTGCCACAGATGTATTAAGCAGACAAATCATGGATCCCGGAAACTGGATCTTCATGTATTTCAGACATTGACAGTGTCATGGGGAACTCCAGACATAGATCTGTTCCCACTAAACCACCAGCTGCCAAAGTATTGCACAAAGGGGTTTCATCACACAGCTTGGAAAGTGGATGCTCTGTCTTTCAGTTGGAAAAACCTTCATGTCTATGCCTTTCCACCTCTGCCTCTTCTTCCAAAGGTATTACTAAAGGTCAGACAGGACAGGCCAAGGATGATTTTGATAGCTCCAGATTGGCCTCGCAACACTGGTACCACTTCTAAGGAGTCTTGTAAAGAAGCCTCCATGGCCTTTACCTCTGATTCCTCATCTGTTATCTCAGAAGGACGGTCATCTGCTCAATGTCAAGCTTCAATCTCTTCATCTCACGGCTTGGCATATTCTGTGTTGAAGCATGGTAGGTCTCAGCTTCCTCAACAAGTTTTAAATGTGATTATGGAAGCTAGAAGGCCTAGTACTAGGAGAGTGTAAAATGGAAGAGATTTTTATTTTGGAGTACAGCAAAGAATTTGAGATTTCAGAGCCTAATTTGAGTGTGGCTCTTCAATATCTTACTGAATTATTGGACAAAGGTTTGTCTTTCTCTTCCATAAAGATTCATGCTGCAGCAATTTCAGCTCACTATGACTGTGACCCACCTTTGTTTTATCCTTTGTTCAAGCAGTTTCTTAGAGGGCAAAGAATATAAGACTACTCCTGCTTGGGATCTCAATTTTGTGTTGGAAAAACTTACTCTACAACCTTTTGAGCCTGCAGCTACTGCTGAATTGAAATATTTGTCATGGAAGACTGCTTTTCTGTTGGCTATTACTTCTGCAAGAAGGGTGTCTGAGTTGCAGGCCCTTATGGCAGTTGAGCCCTTCTTGATTTTCCATAAGGACAGGGTATCATTACGCACTAATCCTTCCTTTATGCCTAAGGTGGTTTCTAGTGTGGCTTTAAACCAAACTATTCATTTGCCTTTTTGCAGATCCTCAAAATAAAGGGGAGAAGATTTTGCACACTTTAGATGTACACAGGCTTTGAGCAGGACTAAAGATTTTAGGCAGTCTCAGCAGTTACTTGTTTCTTTAAGTTCACAGGGCAAGCCTGTGTCAAAACAAACTATTTCTAGGTGGATTGGCTTGCATTGCATTTTGTTATTCCCATCATGGCAAAGAGGTTCCAGCTGGCCTTAGGCCACATTCCACTAGGGCTACTGCCACTTCAACAGCATTTCTAAGGGGTGGCAACTAAGGATATTCTGGAGGCAGCTACTTGGAGTTCAGTGCATACTTTCTCTAGGCATTATCACCTGCCTATATACGCTAAGACTAGAGCTGGTTTTGCCACAGCTGTGTTACAAGGCATGTTGTCAGCTCCTGCTACTTTATAATTTGCCAGCCTCCTTACCTCTGCTTTGGGATTCTACCCAATTGTCAGGACTGCAGCAATTTGTACCTACCATAAATGTAGATGTTCCTCCTTCCCCTCTGTGTTTCAGGGTGGTGTAGGTGAGTTTACATGCTTATATTTTTGCATATATTACTGTATATATTGTACATGTTTTTTGGTGCAGGTTGTTTTTGGGACTTGTCTTTTTGGGTCTTCTGACATCTGGGGCAAGAAAAGACTGAGACTATACCCAATTGTCAGGACTGCAGCAAGGGAATCCTCGAACATCTACATTTATGGTAGGTACAAAACTGTACTTTTTGGCATCACTATAAACTGAGAAAAATCTGCCTTGTTGCCCTGTCAGCATGTTACATTTATAGGAGCAGATTTAAATACAAAAGACATGGTAGCAAAATTGCCTCAGGAAAGAGCGTCAACCATACGATATCAGGTGTCCGTCTTGATCCAGAGAAAGACGATTCAAGCAAGATTTGTCCTCAAAGTGCTAGGCTTGATGCTGGCAGCAATAACACTAGTTCCCTTGGCACATTTTCATATGAGGATATTGCAGTGGCTTCTATTTGCTCAATGGTCCATGCAGAATCTATCCATATCACACGAGATTGTCATCATGGAGACCTGCAAAAAGGATCTATAATGGTGGCTTCAGTCTACGCACGTAACAATAGGCAGGCCGTTCATCCTTCCCCAACTGGTAGCCACAGTGACCACGGATGCTTCCCAGATAGGGTGGGGGAGGCATTATCTGGGACAGACTGCTCAAGGAACTTGGCAGCAACACGAGTACCACTTGCACATATCAGCATCCTGGAGATGTGAACGGTGCTTCTGGCATTGCAAGCACTTCAGGGCTCTCTATCGATAGGGATGATTGCAATTTCGACAGACAACATGTCAGTAGTGTGGTACATCAACACGCAAGGTGGAACCAGATCTTACCCGTTGGGTTGAGAGGCTCTAAGAGTATGGCAGTGGACGCTGCCTTCTCAGCGTTTTTTGATTGCAATGCACATTCGGGGAAATCCAGCGTGTTAGCGGACAAGCTAAGCAGAGCAATTCTGATGCCACACGAGTGGTCCCTGAAGCAGGAATTTGCGAATTAAATTTTTTCAAGAGGGGCCAGCCTAACTACGACCTTTTTGCCACGTCCATCAATACCAAATGCAGCAGCTATTTTGTCCTGGTCCCCCAACCGGGACAGTTACCCAGGGATGCACTTGTTCATGACTGGCCCCGGGACATCTTTATGCTTTTCCCCTATTTCCTCTAATACCCAAAGTTCTTCAGAAAGCAAAATCGCTGGGTTGCAAGCTAATCCTCATTGCCCTTTACTGGCCTCATCAGATTTGGATGTTCATCATGCATACAGCTGCAGTCATTACAGATGGGTTATCCTGCCGTCAGGCGGGTCCTCGGTCGGCCGAATTCCAAAGTCTAGGTCCGGCGTCGGTTGTCGTCGCTTCTTCCCTGATGTCAGTGCGGCAGGGCTATAAAAGAGGCAGCCAACGCCATCTTCTTCAGTCTTTCTTGCCACGCGGTGTCCGAAGCAGAAGCAGTTCGCAAGTGCCGGTCGGCCAGCTCCTGAGATTTACGAAAATATTTCAGCCGAAGTCTTCTTGAAAGCTAAGTACCCCGTTGAAACTTTTCTTGCCTCAGACCGATGTCAGACAAAGTTAATAATTGCATTTCATGTGGGAAGCAAATACCGCATAAGGATTTCCACTCTTTCTGTATACCTTGCTTAGGCCCAGACCACAACATCTCGGCCTGCCATTTTTGTGCTAGATTCAACAAGCGCACTATTAAGCATCAGGCTGAGTTCGCCCTTCACTATTTTGGTAAAAAATTTATCTATATTATGTCGTCTGATACTCCGACTCCAGTTTTGAGTAAAAGACGCAAAGATAAGGACTGACATACGAGGTCCGCACCGACTACTGACACCACGCTAAGGCCGACTACTGGTTCTCCGGTTCTCAGCGAGGTGCCTACGCAGCCCCTGAGTACCGATGACACTACATTACTGGTGTCTTCAGTACCTGAGGTCGCAGGCTCCTCTGTCCCTATTCCTACTGCAGATACCGACGCCACTCTTGGCGGGGAAACTCGGAGTTTAGACAGGCCTGCCATTTCTCAAGGTGTCTTCAGGCTTTCCTCCTTCTCTATTAAAGCTTTCACTAAATCTAAAGCAGCCATGAAAACCAAAAAACAGGGACCTCAGACCCCCTCTCAAGGCCCCATGCCTAAAAAACAGATGCTCAAAATGGCTGAGGATTTGATTACTCTTATCAGTGGTTCTCAACCCCCCTCTGACAAAAGGCCCAGATTAGAAGAAGACTACCCTTCCTCAGATCAAGCCTCTATTACCTCTGAACATTCTGAAGAACAGGATTATGCCTATTCTCCTTTTGAAGACTCTGATGCAGAGGAGTCTATTCCCTCGGTCTCCCCCCCTGAGGACTACTCTTTTGGGGAAACCCTACATACATTGAGGGAACACTTTCACTGGGAAGGCCAAGATTACTCAGATTCCAAGAAAAGGCTCAGGGATTTTCTTTTGCTCCCCCAGCATAGGCCCCTGGCTATCCCTCCTGTTTTAGATATATTGGATGATGTGTACACAGAAGCCAGCCTTAATCCAGATTCTTTGCCTCCAGCTCCTGCTAAACCAGACAGGTATTACCAGGTTCCTGATTCTCACCAGTTCCTATACAAAGGCCATACTGCTGACCCAGAAACTATTTCACAGGGTCCCAAGGGAATTAAGGCCTCTACTGCTAAAAAACTATTACCTTCAGAGAGAGATTCCAGAGCTTTAGAAAGGTGGGGGAAAAAGGTGTACACCTCAGCCACTTTAACCATGAGGGCATTAAACTGTCAGTTCCATATGTTAAAGTATCAACAGATGTCCTTCATGGATGCATCTGCAGTCATAACAACTGGGTTGTCCTGTCGTCAGGCAGCCCTTCGGTCGGCCGGATTCCAAAGTCCGGGTCCGGCTTCGGCTGATGTCGCACTTCACCCGACGTCATCTCTGTTGGTCTTCGGGTATAAAGGCATCAGCCGACGCCATTTTCCCCAGTCTTTCTTGCCACGTGGCGCCCGAAGCAGAAGCTGTTCGCAAGTGCCGGTCGGTCAGATCCAGAGATTACTACTTCCGAATACTACTTCGAAGACTTCTAAAAGCTAAGTACCCCGTTGGGGACTCTTTCTTGCCTCAGCCGATGTCAGAAAAAGTCAATAACTGTTTAACTTGTGGGAAACAAATACCTCATAAAGATTTCCACTCTTACTGTTTGCCTTGTTTAGGCCCAGACCATGACGTAGCAGCCTGTTCAGCCTGTGCCTCATTCAACCGTGGCAGCTTAGGCGTCGGTCGGAGTTTGCTGAACAGTTTTTCGGCTCAGATTTTGCATACATTATGTCGTCGGATCCTCCAACTACCCAGATTGTTAAAAAACGCAAAGAAAAAGACCGACACTCGCGGTCATGCGGTTTCGGCCGAAACCATGGTTAAGCAAACCGCGAGTGTCTCGGTTTCGGCCGAAACCGAGAAAACTGATCAAAGCACAGCTGAATCAATGACTACTACTGAGGCTCCTGCTACCTTACTTGAAACGGCCTCAGAAATCTTACCTACAGTGGTTACTAGTGACTTATCAGACACCATCCCTTTGGATGTCTCTACCCCAGCACGTGGTGCTGCTAGGCCTCCTGCAGCCATGTCTATTAAGGCCTTTGCCAGGGCTAAAGCAGCCAAATCTACTAAATCAGTGCCTGTTAAGCCCCCCTCTACTAGGCCCACTTCTAGTTCACAAATACTTACTCTGGCAGAGGATTTAATATCCTTAATTAGGGGATCTCAATCTCACCCAGACAGGGCCTCTCAGCCCCCAGAAAAGAGACCTAGAGCAGAGCCCCCCGAGCCTGTGTCCTCTGATGATTCCGCGGAGGACTCGGATATTGCAGACCAGCCAGAGGCTCATTTCTCCAATTATGAAGACTCAGATGCTGAAGAATCCATTCCAGCTGCTTCTCCACCAGAAGAATTCTCCTTTGGGGAAACCTTACATGCCATGCGAGAACAATTCCAATGGCAGGAACAGGATTTCTCAGATTCCAGAAAAAGACTTAGGACCTTTCTGCACCTACCACAACACAGGCCTTTAGCTATACCTCCTGTCCTCTCTGTTGTGGACGATGCATTTAATGATGTCTGCACTGCACCAGATTCCTTACCTCCAGCCCCTGTCAAACCAGACAGATTTTACAGGGTTCCAGACACTCATCACCACTTATACAAGGCCCCACTTGCAGACCCCGAAACCATATCCCAGGGGCCTAAGGCAGCAGCCTCGACTACAGCAAAAAACCCTATTCCTTCTCAAAGGGAAGCCAGGTCTTTAGACAGATGGGGCAAAAAGGTTTACACCTCTGCTACTCTCTCAGCTAGAGCTTTAAATTGTCAGTTTCACATGATACAATACCAAGAGTTTATGCTTGATCAGTTAACTAAAAAGCTATCCTCTGATGACTCTATAGATAAGAAATATATATTAGAAATGGTAAATAACATACAACAGGTTAGTAACCATTCCTTAAAATGTGGCTATGATGCACTGGAGGCTTCATTTAGATCAGCCATGACTGGCACAGTGATAAGAAGACATGCATGGCTGAAGGAACAGGTCTTACCGGATCATGTTAAAGCTAAGTTATTAGATGCACCTATGGATAAGGCCAGTTTGTTTGGTACACCTGCCCAGCAGGTAATGAAGAAAATGGAAGAAAAGGCAAAATCTGTACAAACAGTTAAAGATTTCTTGCAGGTTCAACCCCAAGGTTTAGCAGGAACTGGCCTGCCAAAATTGGTCCTTTCCTGACTCCACAAGATCCCAAAGGGGCAGGAATAGGCGTCCCAGAGGCAGAAATCAATCCAGAGGGGTGCCTACAGAGGGCGACAGTGGCAAGGTAATAACAGAGGCACAGACACAGCCACTGCCACTACAACAGCACAGTGACTTGATGCTAACTCCGCCTACCAGGGAACAAATAGCAGCACCATTAGGCGGAAAATTAACCTTATTTTGAAAAACTGGCACTATATCACAAAAGACAAGTGGATTCTGCAAACCGTAGACCAAGGATACCGGTTCCACTTCCACACTTTACCAGTCAAAGAGGAATGCCAAACCTGCCTCCAAATCAAAAACAGAAGCTCTACAGCAGATAATGCAACTAACAAAGATGAGAGCTGTGGAAAAGTGCCAATAACAGAACAAGGCAAAGGATTCTACTCCAGACTATTCCTAGTTCCAAGAAAGGAAAAAACCTGGAGACCTATTCTCGACCTGTCCATCTTAAATACATACATCATTGTCCCAAAATTCAAAATGCTGACCCTCCAGCAACTTCTTCCCATGCTGGGCAAGGAGTGCTGGCTGGTAACTCTAGATCTCAAGGAGGCATACCTGCACGTCCCCATACGACCAATTTGCAGAAGATACCTCAGATTCCTTGCAGGATCAGAGCACTATCAATTCTCAGCATTGCCCTTTGGCTTATCTACTGCGCCCAGAGTATTCACAAAATGCCTGGCATCAGTAATCGCTCACTGCAGACTACAGGGAATCCAAATTTATCCATACCTGGACGACATTCTGCTACAGGGGGACAACAAAAGCAAGCTGACAACAGATTTACAAAGGGTCATTTACTTGCTACAAGCACTGGGATACACAGTCAATTTACAAAAGTCGAGGCTGATACCATCCCAAACAAGGACATTCTTGGGCGCGGAATTGGACACAGTAAAACAAATGGCATTCCTAACTGCAGAAAAACAAAAAGCACTCCCTCTTTACTTCTTGGCACTAACAAAACAGAACAAGCTAACAGCAAGAAAAGTTCTACAGGCCTTGGGCTTCATGGCATCCTGCATAATCTTGGTTCCACATGCCAGACTACATATGAGAAAACTACAGTGGTACCTAAAGAATTTATGGTCCCAACACAGGCACAGCCTAGAAGCAGAAATTCCTCTAATCCCATGCCTAAAACAGGAGTTCCTATGGTGGGCTCAAGCATGCCAGTCAAATCCAGGCCTACCTTTCCACAACTATCAACCAAGCCAAACCATCACAACAGACGCCTCAGACCTAGGATGGGGGGCTCACATGCTGGACAAATGCGTACAAGGATTGTGGACACAGGACCAGCTCCATTTGCACATCAACCTAAAAGAAATGCTGGCAGTAAAGCTGGCAATCCAAAAATTCAGACCATTCCTCAAAGCAGGACATTTGATGATAAGGACAGACAACACCACAGTCATGTGGTACATCAACAAACAGGGAGGCACTCATTCATACCCCCTATGCAGAATGACTTTGGACCTTTGGAACCTGGCGCTCAGGTACAACATCCAGTTACAGGCAATGTTCGTACCAGGAAAGGAGAATACTCTAGCAGACATGTTAAGCAGAACCACCTCGGATGCTCACGAATGGATGCTACACCCGAACATCTTCAAGGCCATCTCAAAGAAATGGGGAATGCCACAGATAGATCTATTCGCTTCCCCTCTCAATCACCAGCTCAAAAAATTCTGCACAAGGACGTTCCACCCACTTGCTTGGAAAGTGGACTCGCTCTCCTTCAGCTGGAAAGGTCTGACAGCATATGCATTCCCACCTCTTCCCTTGATACACAAGGTATTACTAAAAATCAAGGAGGAACGTCCAAGGATAACCCTGATAGCTCCAAACTGGCCAAGACAACACTGGTACCCATTGCTGAGGAGCATGTCTCGGGACAAAATATGGCCAATACCCCTGATGCCTTTGATGTTAACCCAGAACAACTACAGCATCATGCATCCAAACCTAAAAACTTTGCAACTGACTGCATGGAACATCACATAGCAGCAACTAATCCAGAGCTTTCCCAAAGGGTTAAAGACATTATCCTTGAAGCCCGCAGACCTTCAACAAGAAGGAACTATGCAGGAAAATGGAAAAGGTTTGTCATTTGGAGTGCTGAAAGAGGAAAAGATGTGTCCAATATAGACATTGCTAACATTCTGGAGTATTTGGCAGAGCTTCTACATACAGGCCTGTCCTATTCCTCCATCAAGATACATGCATCAGCTATTTCAGCACATTGGATGTACATAGACAGCTACGCTACTACCTGGACAGAACAAAAAGTAACAGAAAAACTGACCAGCTGTTTGTAGCCTATGCAACAGGAAGGGAAGGAAAAGCGATTTCCAAACAGACAATCTCCAAATGGATAGGAAATTGCATACGATTCTGTTACTCCTTTCATGGAAAACCAATTCCACAGAACATAAGGCCTCATTCGACAAGGGCAACAGCCACTACCACAGCCTTCTTACGAGGAGTGGCAACCAAGGACATTATTGAGGCGGCTACTTGGACTTCCGTGCATACATTTGCCAAGCATTATAATTTACCTCTGTATTCCAGATCCCGAGCAGGTTTGCCACTGCTGTACTGCAAGGGATCCTATCCACACCATAATCTATTCTTCCTCCTCCCCTAGTTGGCTATGGTATTCTACCCAGTTGTTATGACTGCAGATGCATCCATGAAGGACATAGTACAGTTTTGTACCTACCATAAATGTAGATGTCCGAACTGGATAGCATCTGCAGTCAGATCCTCCCTCCTTCCCCTCTGTGGTACTCCTAGGGTATTTACCCTCCTAATAGCTAGCTGGCGGGGGGGGGAGTCTCTTATGGTGTATTTGTTTGTATATATGTACATACATGCTTATTTTTTGTGTTTGCCTTCTATCTTTTTGGAAACATTGGCATTTACCCAAAATTTAGCCTTCCAAGAGGGCAACTGGCATCTGGGGCAAGAAACACTGAGGAAAATGGCGTCGGCTGATGCCTTTATACCCGAAGACCAACAGAGATGACGTCGGGTGAAGTGCGACATCAGCTGAAGCCGGACCCGGACTTCAGAATCCGGCTGACCGAAGGGCTGCCTGACGACAAGACAACCCAGTTGTTATGACTGCAGATGCTATCCAGTTCGGACATCTACATTTATGGTAGGTACAAAACTGTACTTTTTTGTTATCTCAGTTGAAAAGCAAAATGACACAACCAGACCAACCAGATTTAAAAGAGTTGCAGGATTTGTTGCATGGTGCAGAGCAAGTGGGTAAACATACCTTGCAGTGTGGTTTTGATGCTTTAGAGGCCTCATGTAGAGCTGCTGTTACGGGGTCTGTTATACGTAGGCATGCTTGGCTCAAAGAGCAAGCCTTACCAGATCATGTCAAAGCTAAATTATTAGATGCACCTCTTCAAAAAGATGTATTGTTTGGTGTTAAAGCTGAGGACGTACTAAAGAAAATGGAGGAAAAAGTGAAATCAATGCAAACAGTGAAAGATTTCCTGCAGGTACAACCTCCACGTTTCAGCAGAAACTGGCCTTCAAAAAATTGGTCCTTTCCAGCCACTGACAGACCTCAAAGGGGCAGATACAGATGCCCAAGGGGTAGAGGGCAACCTCAAGGATCTTTCAGAGCCAGACAGTGGCAAGCACCAATCCCAAGAGGTGGAGAAGATAGATCACAGTCATTTAGAAAACAGACACAATGACTTCCCCCTATACCTGCCAAGCAAAGCTTTAATGGCAGCACCTTTGGGCGGAAAACTGGCATTATTCTCAAAAAATTGGCATATTGTTACAAAAGACAAATGGATTCTGGACATTATAGACAGAGGCTACAGGTTCCACTTTCACACCTTTCCAAAAATGAGAGGCATGCCAAACCTGCTACAAAATCAAAGGGCAGAAGCACAAAAACAAATTTCAGCTCTCATGGACATGAAAGCGATTCAAGAGGTACCTGCAAAAGAAAAAGGTCAAGGGTTTTATTCCAGACTATTCCTGGTACCAAGGAAAGAGAAAGATTGGAGACCTATCTTAGACCTATCCATCCTAAACACACATTTACAGGTACCAAAATTCAAGATGCTCACATTACAGCAGCTTCTTCCCATGCTGGGCAAGGAGTCTTGGCTGGTAACATTGGACCTCAAGGAGGCATACCTGCATGTCCCTATCAGACAAGATTGCAGAAGATACCTCAGATTTCTTGCAGGTTCAACCCATTATCAATTCTCTGCATTGCCCTTTGGCTTATCTACTGCGCCCAGAGTGTTTACGAAATGCCTGGCATCAGTAATCGCCTTCTGCAGACTACAAGGAATACAAATCTACCCTTATCTGGACGACTGCCTGATCCAAGCGGACAGCAAGGACATACTACTGAAACACCTGATGTTTGTAATAAAACTGTTGAACTTTCTGGGATACACAGTCAACAAAAAGAAATCAAAACTAATACCCTCTCAACAAATAATTTTCCTGGGTGCCAACTTGAATACAACCACTTAGATGGCCTACCTCACGCCAGACAAACAAGGGCAACTGTCTCAATACTTCAGCAAAATGGCAACCTTCACCAGGCTGACTGCAAGGAAAGTCCTGCAGGCTCTGGGATTCATGGCATCTTGCATCCTACTAATCCCATGTGCAAAGCTGCATATGAGGAAACTTCAATGGTACCTAAAAAACTTATGGTCTCAACACAGCCACAGCTTGGAAACAATTATACCACTCATTCCATGCCTTCAAAAGGAATTTCTGTGGGTGGGCTCAAGCATGCCAAAGAAACACAGGTCTCCCTTTCTGTGTACCTCAAGCAACTCAAATCATCACAACAGACGCCTCAGACTACGCCTGGGGAGCACACATGACAGATCAGTGCATTCAGGGAAAATTGTCCCAAAAAGAGAAGCACCTACACATCAACCAAAAGGAAATTCTAGCCGTGCAAAATGCTGCTATGACCTTCAAAGACCTACTGCATCCAGGCCAGCTATTGATAAGGACAGACAACACCACAGTGATGTGGTACATAAACAGGGGGGAACTCATTCATACCCCTGTGCAGGCAAGCCATGACCCTATGGAACACAGCACTGGAATTGCAAATTAAACTACAGGCACAATTCCTGCCAGGGAGGGAAAACACACTGGCAGACAGCCTAAGCAGAAATATGACAGATCCACACGAATGGAAGTTGCATCCTCAAGTTTTCACAAAGATAACTCAGGCATGGGGACAGCCAGACATAGATCTCTTTGCTACCCACAGAAATTACCAGTTGAAAAAATTCTGTTCAAGGACCTATCATCCACAGGCCTGGAAAGTGGACGCACTTTCTTTCAGTTGGACAACGTTGACGGTCTATGCCTTTCCGCCTCTTCCTCTGCTGCCCAAAGTTCTATTAAAAGCCAGAGCAGAGAGGCCGAAAATGATTCTCATTGCTCCAGACTGGCCAAGACAACACTGGTATCCGCTCCTGAAGAGCCTGACACATTCCCCACCATGGATCCTACCTCTAGTCCCTCTTCTGTTGTCCCAGCACAACTACAAAACCCTTCAAAGCCAGCTCAAAACCCTAAATCTAGCTGCATGGAGAATTCCTTGATTTCTGAACAGACCCTCCTCTCCAAGGAGGTGCAGGATGTCATCTTGGAGGCCAGAAGACCTTCTACTAGAAAAGCCTACTCCGCCAAATGGAAACGATTTTGTGCCTGGAATCAAGAAAAGGGCCAGAATCCTTGGGTAATAAATTTACCTCAAATTTTACAGTACCTAGCTGAGATGTTAAACAGTGGACTTTCCTTCTCCTCCATCAAAATCCACGCTTCAGCCATTTCTGCACAATACAACACAGATCCTCCTTTATTCTCTCATCCTCTCTTAAGGCAGTTCCTCAGAGGGACAAAGAATATAAAACCCCCAAGGAAACCACCAGTCCCTGCTTGGGACCTCAACTTCGTATTGGAAAAGCTGACCCTTCCTCCCTTCGAGCCAGCTTCTTCAACAGAACTACAATACTTGTCATGGAAAACAGCCTTCCTTCTGGCTATCACCTCCGCACGCAGGGTTTCGGAGCTACAGGCTTACTCATTACAAGGTAGATGTGGCCTCCCTGAACAGGGCATCCTTTGGTTTTGAAGAGTTTATTCCCTTGGGCCACCCGAGAAAGAAGGTGCTGGGGACGCTGTCCCAACAAGCAAGAATGAAGGCAAGATAGGAACAACATAATATATAAAGAAGTTATTTACTCACCATAACATTCCATGGTTGATATCCATGATCTCGCCTTCTTTCTTGCATCCTTCCCCCCTTCCTGGAGGATTGAGAGGAATTATCTGGTATTTGGCTGTATGTGCTATGATTCCCTTCCTGCCTCATGAATTGGATAGGCTTAGGATCTATCAGTGTTGTCTTGCTGGTACTGATGGAGCTATATATATATATATATATATATATATATATATATATATATATATATATATACATATACATATATACACATATATATATAGATTATATATAGATATATGTATATAGCTATATACACATATATATGTATATATATATATATATATATATATATATATATATGTTTAGTCTAGTGTTATGGGTTATTACAAATGAGATCTGGGTACCTCTTGCTAGACATGTTGGGGTAGGGTCTAGTCTCGAGCCAGTGGCAGCTCTCGAGATTTAGAATGCGTCAGAGTCTGAGCCGAATATCAGCTCTGAACCCAACAAGCAGCAAAGAAGGCGAGATTATGGACAACAAACATGGAATGTTATGGTGAGTACATAACTTCTTTTACCTATAAGTGTCCAGCTGTTTTTAAAAATATCTAAACTAGTTTTTGCATTAATGTGATTTGGTAGTCTATTCCATGCATGAGATGCTCTTCAGAGAATCAAGTAGTGCACTTCTGATTCATATAGGATCTTTTACAAAGGTTGTCTGATTATTCTCTACTACTTTTTGATATCCCCAAGCATTCCCAGAGGTAGTCATCTCTAAATGCCCTATACATGTGATTAAGGACTCCTCTTAAATATCTTTTTGAGGCACTCTTCAAGTTCAGATATTTTAGTCTTTCATGATAACTTAAATTTTCACATCCACATCCACAGAGGCCCTTGGTATATATCCACTGTACTCTTTCCAGTTTACTCATGCTCGTTTTCCTTCCATATTGTTACTCCATACTCAAGTTTGGGTCTAATGTAACTAACAAACCATGACTTCATCATTTCTAATTTCCTAGACTTTATAAATCTTTGTACAACGTGTATTTCTAAAACTGTCAATAACCTAGTTGGTTGATGTGATTAGAAAAATTCAATTCTGGATCTACCCATATACCCAGGTCTTTAAATGAAGCTACAGTTTCAGTCACTGTGTGCTGTGTTAAATATTCACCTTTCAGTTTGTCTTTCAAAGCTCATATGCTTAATTTTTGATATATTAATCATATTATTCATCTGTGCCTAAATGGCCAATTTGGTCAAGATCTTTTGCAGACATGCCCCATCTGTAACGCACGTAATCAGTTTACCCAATTTCAGTTCATCTGCATATAGACTGTAGAACACCTCAGATGAAAAAAAAAATCTATGAATAAATGGTAGCAGTGAGAGAGTTATTGGGGGGAAGTAATTGGAATTATTTAGAATAGTTGACAAAGGTCAAAATATTGCGCAGTAAGGAGAATCTAACAGTTAAAGTAATAGGAGTAACTGCAAAGTGCTAAAAGGGAGAATAATGGAGTATTTGGGTAATACACAAGAGTTTAGAAAGGCTTTTGTTAAGCAACTGTTTTTGATAACGCTGGAGCACAAAGACTTTTAGCAGAACGATTTAGGCAACAAAAAGTAGAAAGGGTTATTGAACCTTAGGAGAATGCAGCAATAAAATGAGAGATCCTATACAGAGGTTAGGAATATTTTGAACACTTTATGAAAAATGTTATGAAGCAGAGGACTATGGAAAGCAGGAAAAAGCATAAATAGAAATATTTGTGGAGGACTTAATTATGCCAATGTTGGGGACAGACAAGGCTCAACAATTGATTAAGATAGGAGATGAGATAAAAATGGTTATGTATAATCAGTCAATATGGAGGCCTTCAGCTGCAGACTGTATTCCTGTGGAGGTCTAGAATTTGGGAGTGAAGTGAGTGATAAAAATCTGCAAGGTTTTGTGTAACTGTATTAAACAGAACAACAGTACCAGCATCTTGGAAGAAAGCTGTGTTGGCTGTATTACCCGAACAGGGTAAATACCCTTCAGACTCTCAGGTTCATATAGACCTATTTCAGTTTTAAGCCATGATCATGAAGTGTTTGTCTAATACTAGTTAAGAGAATGGCTGCATTTTTGCCAAAATTGCTAAGACATAGATTAGTCTGGTTATGGGGAGGAGGCTAATATTTGACAATAGAGCAAAGATATTCCAGAGTGAAGCATTATATAAGAAAATGCATAGAGCTTTAAGCACAACCTAAAACAGCACCTAAACTCCTCTTGGCTCTGTTCTTGTTCACACCCTGACTATCATTATGTCTCAGACCTGTAGACTATCACAAGCCCCTAACTCTTCAGTTCTCCTGTTTTATCTTGTAAATGTAAATTTCTCAGTTTATAACTGTATACCCCCCTTTCTTCAGTCGTATATAAATGAAATTTGCATGTTGCTGTATATGTAACTGCAACCTGTTTGTTATTGTACAACAGTCCTACAGATATCTAGTTGTATTAACCTCTGTCTTGATTGTATTACCCATTGCATTATTCTAGAATCCAGTTTCTACTATTAAGAAACTAAAATTATTGTTCGCTGTATTTTTTCCCCTTAATTTTTGTAACTTTGGAGATTTTCTCCCTGGACCTGTACTAACACTGGGCCTGAGTGCCCATTTGGGCTTTCCCAGTAAACAAAAGGCAATAAATAAATACTGTTATCGTTGGTGTGTCTTGACGCAGAGAAAGCATTTGATAGAATCGTCTGAGATTTTAAAAGTAGGCAATGGAAGCATTTGCCTTCAGTGATAGAATAATAGGGTTAATTACGAGAGCGTATGTAATAACAGTGGCAAAAATTAACATGGGAAGGTTCATTTCTGACCAGCTTTGTTTGAACAAAAGAACCAGACAGGAGTGCCGTCTCATGTTTCCCCTTTATTTGCTTTAATTTTCAAGCCATTGACAAAGAAAGTATAAGTATAATAAATTCAAGGATATAACTGGTATATTAACCAAGAAAAGTTGGCTTTGTTTACACATTGATATTTTGTATTTGATAAATCCAGAAAAAGGCATTTTGGTGTTGTGTTGTAAAACATTTTGAGACAGTTTTAGATCTCTTCGGGTTATAAAATTCATGAAGGGAAAACAAGGGTTTTAGTGGTAAACTGTGTAACCATATTTGTGGGCACAAGATAAGTATTTATGTACTGTATGGATTCAGGTTCTATTATGACCACTAAGGCTATGTGGGAAGAAACTAAACAAAATTTAATACAGAAGCTAAAACTTAAAGCTCTTGGCTATGGATAGGAATAGAAAGATAAAATCAGTGAAAATGTTTGAAGTTCCTTTAATTTTATGTGCAGGTCATTTTTTGTGTGTGAAGAGTTGAGATTTTAAAAATTCCTACAGAGTAGAGTACTCTGTCAGAATTGTTGGAAGAGCAGATGGCTATAACTAAGAAAATGGTTACTTTGAGCTTGAGCACAGGATCTGAATTGCCTGGATGTAGTAAGGCCTTACTAAGTTTAATGCCATTGGCTGCCAAACATGCAATTACTAGAAAATGGAAGTCAGTGTATAAACCATCTCTTGCTGAAGTACTACGTATTGTAAATGAGGTAAAAGAATTGGGGTGGTAACTTTAGAAAAGAGGAGGCATGTATTACATAGAAAGAAATGGAATTTGTTGCATCAATATACGCAGGATAATGTTCAGGTGGAGGAGGAGTGAGGGTTGAAGGGAAGACAGGAGGAGTGGAGCAATTCATATGTAATATTGGAGTGAGTGACAATTGTTACAAAGAAATGTTCATTAGAATTTAGATGGTCAACTTTTGTTGTGTTCTTCATTACATGAATCACATTTGAACGGTGTATGCAGAATAGAATACAATTCCAGTATGCACTTCTGTTTCCAAGTGAATGTGTGCATGCCTGTTTGTGTGTACATGTGTGTGTGCATGCCTGTTTGTGTGTATGTATATATATATATATATATATATGTGTGTGTGTGTGTGTGTGTATATGTCTCAAAAACAGACAGACCCCCACAACAGTCCAGACATAATCCAGAAGTGGACCAAATGTTCCAAGTATTAAAACACGATCCAAATTTAAAAAACAACAATACTTTGTTACTATTAAGCGCTTTTCGTCTCGCTTGTAGTGAGCCTTCTTCAGATCGCATGTAGTTGCATCACACTGTGTTTAAATCCTATTCTACTCCCAATTTCCCATCAGTTCATTGCACCAATTAACTATGTTAATTAGTTAATAGTTACTGCATCAGTTAATCTAATATTTCACTTTATCCTAAAATCCAGTGGGTAGAACTACCATTAAAATATAGTACATTACTTATGCTAAGAATAATGTATATAAACTTTTACTAATAAATACATACATACAAACATACAACATAACACTATTTAAATAAATTTGTTTAAAATAAGTCACTTTTACTAAGTATGTGTACTTAAAACATGCATCATTTAAATACATTTGTCTAAATAAATATCTAAAATATCTTGTCTTAAAAACGTTTCTTGAAATCTGTTGAGCAGCACTAGACCCATATTAAACCCGTCTGGTTATATACTTTAAAACCTGGACCATAAAGGGATACTTTGGCATGTTTAAAATTCTGAGGAATTTTCTTTTGTACCTCTGAAGTGCATGTGTGAATTTGTAAATGCCTAGGTAAATTATTTTAAAAGACTCTTTAATTTTAATATGCAGGCTATTGAATAAATTTTGTTCAAGCTGGTTGCATGACAGGCACGAGTTCGTAGTTGCCAGGACAATTCCTGCTTTTCTAAAAGAAGGGCAGTTGGAGCACCTATCCCATCCTCTGCAGCACTGTCTATTCCTCTAACACCAAATGAATGATTCGGGTGTTCACCTACATGTCTAGCTAATGCATTTTCCAGTTTACACTTTCTAATACCATAAAGATGTTCGTAAACCCTCTGCTTGAGTTTCCTATTGGTTTTACCAGTATAAAACGCAGGACATGATTTACATGAAGCTAGATAAACCACACCCTTGGAGTTGCAATTGAATTTGCATTTGGTACTATATTCCAGCCCACGTATAGAGAAATTCTGACCTGTATCAATATATGGGCAGTAAGGGCACATCTGACAATTACTCATTCCTTTAGTGTTAAAGTGTATTCTTCCCTTCTAACAGTTTCTTTAGATTTTTTTCCTTTTCTGAAAACTGTTCTTGGTGGACCTTGTAATTTGCCAAATAAAACATTGACAGACCTAATTAGGTCCCAATTCTTATTTATAATGTTCATTGTAGAATACCCATCCATGCTGTATGAAATGATTGTCGAAGGACCTATTGGATGTCTTACATTACCATACCCTTCTAATGTAATTGGTTGGGTTACCTTGTTCACCCCGCTGTTAGGTCCTTTATAAGACGATCAGGATATCCTCTCTTGTAGAACTTTTTTCAAGGTTCTCACTCTGTATTAAAAAATCTTCCTCATTTGAGACCATACTAGCTGCCCTTTCACCACCAGTCATTTCTGGGGTAGGGGATGGCAGCTACTGAAGTGTAGGAACGCATTGGAATAAGTGTCCTTTCTAAATATTCTAGCTGTATAGCCATTGTATTTCAAATCCTTCTTCAAGTCAATGTCGGTAAGCTGTTCTATCCGTGTTAAAGGTATAGGTAAACTTCAAAAAGCCTGTTGTATTATTAAAGTATGACACTAACTGGATGGCATTATTTTAATCTCCTTCAAGCAGCATAAAAATGTCATCTTGAAATCGTGTATAGAAATGTATCTGCCTTACAATGTGGGGAACCTTTCTCACAAACTCCCTTTCCCAGTACGCCATCACCAGGTTGGCGAAACTGGCCCCACATGGGGAGCCCATCGCCACACCTATTTTTTGCATGTAGTACCTATTGTTGAAGATAATAAAATTGTTGGACAAAATAATGTCCAACAATTTTTCCACTAGTCCTATTTCGGACCCAGGTGTCCCTAAACTGTGCAGCAGCAGCTTACCCACTCGATATCTTCCATATGGGGGATTGATGAATACAGGTCCTTGATATCAGTCGTTAAAAAATTCAAGTTGTTATTGAACTGAAGGTTTATGATGTTGGCCAAAATATACCATGAGTCTTTACAGATTTGTTCCTGTTGCCCTACATATTTTTTCAAAATATGGTCCACATGTTTTGCACATGCATAAGTGATGCTGTTTCTCGCATCAACTAAAGGTCTTATAGGTGGATCAGAGATAGACTTATGTATTTTCTGTATGCTGAATAAGGTAGGGATTCTGGGAGCTGGCATGTTCAGAAAGTTAAGAGTTTACATCTATCCTGGCTCCTATAAACATTTCTTCCAGTAGTGAACGTATTCTCATGTAAGCAATGTTTAACTCGTTCCGTGATACTTCAGAGTATGCCTCACTATCAAGGACTTTCCCCATTTTTTGCTGGTATTCATGCTTGTCCATTATCATCAAATCTCCACCCTTGTCAGGTTGCATCACTCTGACTTCTGTCTGTTGTAACAGCTTGAGGGCTTCTTTCTCCTCAGTTGTTATGTTGTGGGGGCTACGCTTAATACATTTATGCTGGTTGATAAGATTGTACAAAACCAACTCACATACTTGCTCAAATGTAGCTAAAATGGGATGTAGGGGCAGGCAATAAGTACTAGCAATATGAAACATTTTCTTTTCATGACTTTTCATTACCGAACAAAAATTTTAGGTTCAATTTTCGGATAAATAACTTTAGATCTATAACAGTCTCAGATATTTCAGCTTTTCTGGTTGGTACAAAGGTCTGTCCATTTGCAAGTAAGTCAGCTAAAATAACATCTACTTCAAGGCAAGAGAAGTTAAAAATTTTAGTCACCTTCAGTGTTCTGTATAATTTCACAGTTATTCAAAGGTGTTTTCATTATCTCCGTCGTGGGTACTGGTTATTCGTCGAGTTGTACACAGCCCGAGGTAGACCCTGCCTCAGGTTGTAGCCTGAGGCTTGTTTCCGAAAATTTCCCCCTCCTTCTGGGATAGGTGGAAGCCCCTGTTGCATATTCCTTTTCGTAGTAATGTTATAGTTCAAGCTAGCCCCATTCTGTGTAATCTCAGAAGGACCTCTTTGCGGAACACCCCTTTCATTCTTACTGGCCCTGGTGTTCTGTTGATTATGTATTGGAAAGCTGGCCTCCGTTGTAAGACCCTTAGTCATTGGAACAGATTGTGAAGGGGGAGGTTTTGGATAGGCTTTGCCCAGTTCATACTCTTCCTTGTCCCTTTTCAATTTTTTTACCTTTGTTTCTTTCAGTTTTCCCAAGTACTGGTCGATGCTTGAAAAACATCTTTCATTACTCTAATTTGTAACTAGCAGAATCCATGTCCTTTTTAATAGTATCGTCCAAAATGTTGGCTTCCTTTGTTAATTCCACAGCTATCTGTTGATAATGTTTGCTCATTAATTCAAGTAATTCCATTCCATGTTTATTGAATAGCATTATTAGGTCTTTATGAAAACTGGAGCCGTCCACCAACCCAGTCAGGTATTGCCACGATCTGAGCCCCTTAGGGGACTGTACCCTCACTTACACACTCCTTAAAGTATGCATCTTCCAGTTGCATGTTTTTGTATTTCAGCAACTTAGAGTCCAATAATTTGAGGTTCACTGTAATGTTCAGTAACCCTTCAGGCGGTTGCTCAGTATTCAGTTGTGTACTGCTTGAGGGCTCTTGGAACGTCGGAACATCGTTGAACCAGGCGTTCAAGCCCATAGATGGAGCCCCAGTAAGTTCCAAGGATTTTTTATTCAAGTCAACAGGATTCCTGTTGTCCTGTTGCGAGTTGAATTCACCATTTACAATGTCCACAAGCTGTGTGTGGGTGCTCACATTCAACAAAGATTCTGAATTTCTGCCGGTACAGCAGAAATGACCAGTTACCGCAGCAGGTTGTGTATTCGCTGGTAGCTGAGAAACGACTATGTTGTTAGACAGGGAATCCTCTCTTACGGCAAGTACATCTATTTGCTGTGATAAACGCCCAACCAGGGCTGTTACTATTCCAATTCCATCAGTTTCATCTGTATCAGGAACCGACAGGGTGGTGTTTGGGGTACTCTCCATGCTTCACACTGAACAAACTCGGAAATAACAGCAACAAAGATGAACACAAGTCTCAAAAGCAGACAGACCCCACAACAGTCCAGACTTAATCCAGAAGTGGACCAAATATTCCAAGTATTAAAACACGATCCAAATGTAAAAACCAACAATACTTTATTAAGCGCTTTTCGTCTCACTTGTAGCTTATTCAATAGCCTGCATATTAAAATTAGAGTCTTTTAAGATAATTTATCTATGCATTTATAAATTCACATGTGCACTTCAGACGTACAAAAGAAAATTCCTCAGAATTTTAAACATGCAAAAGTATCCCTTTATGGTCCAGGTTTTAAAGTATATAACCAGGCGGGTTTAATTTGGGTCTAGTGCTGCTTGTCAATAGATTTCAGGAAACGTTTTTAAGACAAGATGTTTATGACAAGATATTTTAGATATTTATTTAAACAAATGTAATTAAATGATGCATGTTTTAAGTACACATATGTAGAAGTGACTTATTTTAAACATAAATTTATTTAAATAGTGTATGTTGTAAGTATGTATTTATTAGTAAAAGTTTATATACATTATGCTTAACATAAGTAATATGCTATATTTTAATGGTAGTTTTACCCACTCGATTTTAGGATAAAGTGAAATATTAGATTAACTGATGCAATAACTATTAACTAATTAACATAGTTAATTGGTGCAATGAATTGATGGGAAGTTGGGAGTAGAATAGGATTTAAACACAGTGTGATGTAACTACATGTGATCTGAAGAAGTCTCGCTACAAGCGAGACGAAAAGCGCTCAGTAGTAAAGTATTGTTGGTTTTTACATTTGGATCATGTTTTAATACTTGGAATATTTGGTCGACTTCTGGATTACGTCTGGACTATTGTGGGGTCTGTCTGTTTTTGAGACTTGTGTTCATCTTTGTTGCTGTTACTTCAAAGTTTCTTCAGTGTATATATATATATATATATATATATATAGATGTGTGTGTATGTTTGTTTATATATATCTGTATCAAAAACATTTATAAACCAGGTAGGTCTATTGACCATGCACACCCTTTTGAGGGGCAACCTGGGAGCAATATTTCGGTAAGTGTGTTGCTCAAAGTCGCACAGCAGGCAAAGGGGCACTAAGGGAATTACACCCTGCACTGCAAGAACTACAGCTCACAGCCTTAACTGTCTGTGCTTGTTGTATGCAAAATTAATTTAGGTAGTTTGATGTAGCCAGTTAACTAACAAATTTTTTTTTGGGGGGTGGAGAGAAGAATCTTATTGGAGAAAATTCATGGAGATGCACAAAGAATGTGTGTACTCCATACAGACCTTGACCCGAAGTAGGGATTGAACCCCACACCTGAAGACTAGACCATCCTTGTTCTTTCATGGAAGCAGGTTATTTTCTGTTGCACATAAAAATGAAGAGGAGTGCTGTAGAATTGCTTAGGAGATTGTCATTTTGTTAACCCTTAGGATGTGGGCAATCTTGAGCATGGACTGCTCAGTGGGTTGAATTTGATCAGGCTGCTGTAGCTCCTCTCTCTGCCTATGATACCCTGCACCACTTTCCTTCATTTTCAGTTTCTTCTTACCACTAAACATGCGTGATTGGATTGTGAATGGCCCTAGCTGACTTTTAGAACATTTCTTGAGATAAATTTGTCATTTTCTCTTCAGGTGTGTTAGTATAAGTTGGCAGCCTTGTTCATCATTGGGCTTGCATTCTGTTTTATTATTTTAGGATTTGTTTTTTGTAGATGTTTAACTTTTCCTAACTTTACCATGGTTTGAAATTATGATTTGAGGCTTTGTGTCTTGTTTCCAGGGCTTTGGCTCTTTTTGCCATCAGGTTTATTCTTATAACATCTGTGACTGCAGAATATAAATAACCCATGCTGGCAGTCATTGTAAATGTGTTTAGTGCAGATGTTCAGCATTTCACGGAGTCCTGTGATATTTGTGCCAAGTTTAATTAAGCAACCTGAGTAGGCAGATTGGTCTGAGGAGGGAGATGATTTTTCTGAGCTGTGATACAGAATCATAACTGCCTAGACATGGTAAGGCCTTGCTGTGTCTAATAATGGTGGCTGTCAAAAAGCAAGCAATTACTAGAAAATGGAAATCAAATTCTAAACCATCTATACTGGAAGTAGCAAATATAGTAAAGGAGATAAAACAACTGGAATTGAGATCTTTAGAAAAGGGTAGGAGCAAACTACATAGGAAAAAATTGGAATTGTGGGAACAATATATACAGGGGAGGAATGAGGTGTAAAAGGCGGCAGGACTTAAATGAGCTATGTAATGTTTGAGAAAGATTGGATAGATTATAAGTGATGTGTAATGTTTGCAACTGGGAGTGTCAGTATGGTTTGTGAAGTAAAATGCTTGCAACTTAGGATTGTGTTGGTGTGGTTTGTTTTCAGTTATATAAATGTATGATTGCCTATGTAGTAAGTCATGGTTTAATAAAAGTGTGTCTTGTTTAAAAAAGGCAATGTGTAATGCTAGATTATATGATATATAGCAATATATGTGAAGTATAATGTTTATGTTAATATAGTTTGATTGTTTTTATATGACTGTAAATTTGCCTATGTCACAAGTGATAATTCAATAAAGGTGCTTTTAAAAAAAAAAGGTTAATGGAGCAACTTTGGGGAGTTGATAAAACAGTTACAAAACCTTTTTGTTAGAATGCCTGATTTTAGGAAAAGTATCACCTTCTTGTCATAGTTGGCCTTAGGCATAGGCCAACTAGGTGGCTACTTAAGGCGCCACTCTAGCAGGGGTGCTTTTCCAGAATATTTTTTTTTTTTTTTTTTTTTTGCAAAGAATTTTTTAATTTATTGAATAAATACTGGAAAAACTGAAGAGTAAGACAAACTTTGAGAAAAAGGAAGAAAAAAGTAATGTAGATGGTGTTAGATAGATCAGGATGGGAGCACCAAGTGGTCTGGTGGGTGTGGCACTGTGGATCCCTTTTGCCTAGGACACCAGCTGACCAAAGGCCAGCCCTGCTTCTTGTTGATTTTATGATTGCTTTGGACAGGCAGGAGATCTCCTTTTGCTCATCCTCATTCAATTGTTATGCCTTCCTCTTTTAGGTGTGATTAATCTATTAAGAAACCTTGTTTTGTTACATTGGCTAAATTAGTTGAATAGTCTCCTGTTATGGATAGACCTGCTAAATTTCGTGGGTTTGAGCTGCACTTTCTGTTGCTACAGCTGGCAGGTGTCCAGGCCAGTATAGTGGAGACCCCCCCCCCCCCCCACACACACACACACACACACACATTGCATTTCCATCTTTGAAGATGTCAGTATGGTCTACTTGTCCTGGATTTTCTGTGCATACCTTGGATCAAGGAACATTCACTTTTTCCATTCCCAGTCTTGGTCTCTTGCTTATCTTACAACTGATCATATGGAGCTGTGTCTTCAACACAGACATTTTCTTTCATATTCTTTTCTTAGTTCTTTGAAAGACATGAAACTGGATTTGATAGATGTGCATACTGTTTTACTGTATATAATTTCATAAGTTCTTCAGTTCATGTTCCCAAATGTGATCTGGTAAGCTCATATTTTCCAGCACTGACCATGGTGCTGCCTTTGCCAGGTCTGTCTTTCTGCAGTGACCTTAATTATCTGCTGTTCGTAGGGGCCCTGTGTCCATCCCTTCCAGTGCATTTTTTTTCTTTCCAAGAGCAATATTTGTCGTATTATCAAAGTTGTTAACATCAGAAATTAGTTATCTGGATAACATTTTCCATTCCATTAGTTCATTAGCATTTCACAAATTTTAATGTTTTATTCTCTCTAATTCCAGATTTAACTATCTGAAGTTTTTTCAATTGATCTTCAACTTGTGGGTTCAGATCCGATATCGGATCCGACTATGCAGTATCCTATAGCTCTAGGATCTGAAAAGTCTGAGCTCCTCCCCTACCCATAAAGCTCTGCTCTCCCTTCATGCCCCAGATCTCTTTTGCCACGTTTCTGAACAGCATCGGGATTGCGATTATCTGAGCTCCTTTGGGGTTAGTGAGTAGTTTTTCTAATAATTTCTTAAAAATTTCTTTCTACCTAGTGTACTTCTTTTTCCCCGTCCTATCTCTGTAACCACATGGGTTCGTTTTCCTTTTATGATTCCTTCTGCTTCTATTTTTTCTTTATATATATATATATATATATATATATATATATATATATATATATATATAGTAAACTATCTGTGTAGTTTAAGCTACTGTATCTCAAAAGTTTTCTATTTTAGAAGCCACTTTCCTTTTTCTAGGCTGCTTGTCTTTTTTTGCCTTTACTATGTCTAAGATAAACCAGCGGTGTTTAAGAAGAGTGCTACATGTGGGCATAAAATCTCTTTCCGATGTCCATACGAAGTGTGTTGTTTGCTTGGGGGCTTCTTACGTGGATTTCTTCAATTTGTGCTGGTCTCAGTCAGTTGCCTCCTTCTTCTGGTTGTACTTCCACTTCAGGGACTCAAACCCCACCAAGAAATGCACAGAAAAGAAAAGGTCCCCGGACAGAGTTTCTTCCTTGACCGGTGAGCCTTCTCACAAGTCTACCAAAACTTCGGATCTAAGCCCTTGGGATCCAAGTGTCCATGAGGAATCGGTCAAACTCCGGTTCCCCGGGGTTCTCTCTGGAACCAATTGCCTCCAGGCCTAAGTTGCCACTTCATCTTAAAGGTTCCTCTTAAAGAGGGCTACTGAGGTACTCTTCTTGACATGAAGAGGGAGTCTACTCCACAGATGGAGTGTTTGAGAGACAAATCTGTTCCGTCAACAAGTTCTATTAATGACACAGACCAGATTGAGGCCTTGCGTGTGGGTTGCACTACTGGAGTTTGAATTATGGATATGCAGCAACTCCATCAAGGCTTGGGTCTGAGATGGTCTTGTATACCAGGCACGTGTCACCACGGACCAGTCTTTGAGACTGAGTAGAGGGACAGGGTTTTTAACTTACCTGTATAGAATAGGTGCTTGAGACCCCAGATTTTCCTGGTCAGGAACCTCTGTGGTCTCTCTTGCTGCCTCATGTGTTTGGCAAGGTACCCACCAAAGGTGGCACTGTACTCAATAATGGGTCTGATAAGGGAGGAGTACAAGGGTGTTATGACTCCTTGTTCCTGGATGAAATACCCTTACTTATGAGGTGGGCCATGTAGAAAGCCTTCTGTAGAACGGAGGCAACGTGGTGGTCAAAAGTCAGGTTTCTCTCAGCCTGGGTGCCCGAGTCATTCATGACGGATTGTGTGCTTAGTACGTTGTTGTTAATGTGATTATTATTGAGGACACTATTTTCCCCAAAGAGGTTAATGGTGCATTTCTTGGCATTCAGTTTGAGGCCATGCTTCTGGCACCAGTCATTAGTTTGGGTAAGCCCCTCTTGGAGGATATTCACATCACTAGGGGAATTTATGACAGCGCCTAACTTGCAGTCATCTGCATCTTGGTCAGCTACAGACCACTGGTTTTGACTTGCGCCTCAGAAAAGTATATCCCGAACAGGGGCCCCAAGACCGATTCTTAGAGTACACTGCTTATGGGTCTACTACTAGAGGTGGCCTCCCCTATTTTGACCAAGTGGGTTCTGTCAATGAGCCAGTTAGCTACCCATCTGGTAGCATATGGATTTATGCCTAGCCGGGAGAGTTTATCTATTATGCCTGAGTGGAGAATAGTGTCAAAGGCTTTGGCTAGGTTAGGGTAGGCGGTGTGCACAGTCTTCCCTTTGTCCATAGCTTTGGTGACTGTTTTGAAGAAGTTGACCAAGTTTAACAGGCATGATCTCCCTTTGACAAAACCAGACTGTGTGGAGTCAAGCATTTGAAGGTTGCCAGTGTCCTTGTTTATAAGGTCCATGGTAATGTGTTCCATCACCTTGCAGATCAGGTGAGTTAGGCTGATGGGCCTATAATTGCTTGGGTCAGTGAATGCTCCACCTTTACACAGAGGGATGACAGTAGCAATGGCTGTCCTCCATTCTGCTGGGACAAAGCTGGTGCTCAGGCTTTGGTTGAATAGGGTGCTTAATGGAGCCGAGAGTTCGTGCCTGAGTTCATGTAAGACAGAGCCTGGGATATTGTCAGGTCCCGTGAAGACTGTACGTTTTGCCTTTGAGAGGGCATTAAAGACCTGCTCCCTGGTGATTAGGGGAGGGAGTCAGGTGCTGGGGATGTCCAGGTTTACTGATGGGGGGACAGGGGATGAAGTTTTCCCTGAACCTCTCTGCCAGCAGGTTGGCTAATATCTATGACTTTTGTGTATGTGGTGTTCTTGACCACCAGTTCAGAGCAGATTTGGGTGTTACTTTTGAGAATGCGGACATATGTGAAGAAGGTCTTGCGATTGTCCTTAGTGGATGTGGCCAACTTGGACTCGAAGTTAACCTTACAGGATTTCACCATTGACCTTATTTGCTTGTTCAGACAAAGGAGAGATTGCTTCCAACTTGGCACCAGCTTGTCTCCCTCCATCCCCCTTCCAAGTTGTTGCTCTCTGGAGACCTGGTGGATGTTTTTTTTTTTTTTTTTTTTGGTCACTCGTATATCCGTGTTGAGCTCCTGAAGTGCCCTTGTTCCTTTATGTTCAGGGACATATGTTTTTACCTGGGGTATATATATGTGTGTATGTATATGTATATATGTATATATGTATATATATATATATATATATATATATATATATATATATATATATATATATATATATACACACTCTGAAGGATGAATTTGAGAGCAGGGCATTATGGGTAGAGGAGGAGCTCAGATTTTTCAAATCCTAGAGCTATAGCATACAGCCGAGTCAGATCCAGTATTGGATCCGAACCCACAGGCTGAAGGCAAATGAAAAAGCAACAATTCAAATGCAACGTTCTGGTAAGAACATAACTTTTTTTCTTTTCTTTCATTGTTTATTCCTAGTCAGTGTATCAGTTTCAAACATTCCTCTAAGATTTTAGATATAAAACATTATAAAAAAATATGTTAGGCCAGTGAAATCTGTTCCCTATACCTTCTTTAGAGTCTGTTGAACACAGACAACTTCCAAACACTTGGATCATCCCTCCTTCATCCACATACTATTATAAGTTCTCTGCTTCCTACTGTTCCATGGTCACTCTGTCCCAAATGATCCTTTACCATTTTAAGAATTTACTCATACTCATTTCTACCATTTTTAATTCTATGCCACTATGTTGGAATCTTATTTCCTTGGCCAGTGGTTCTAAATACACCATAAATAACGAGAGGGATGGAGGCATCCCTGTCTGATATACTTTGTTAGCCATATATCTTTTGAAAGCTCCCTTTTATGTTTAACCTTTGCTTTCACTCCTTCATAAGTACTCTCACTAAGAAAACAGGTCTATGTCGAAGTATCAAATGGCCACATTGTCGAAAGTCATCTCATTAGTAATGCATGCTGTCAAACCATTCTGACTGAGATTGTGTTATGGTAAGGATTAGGAAATGTGCCCTTTTCCCCACTTTAGTGCCATCTGAGTTGGTATATATAATTATCGGGGGGGGTGTTCAAAGGATTGCATTGTTAGTGAGATGATGTTTGTCAGTGTGGCCTTTCGATTATATAACATAGACCCCCAACAAAATATAGTAAATCCAAAAAACTCTTATTTGGATTTTTTTTTTTTTTAATGGGTTTAATAAGCTCTGATGTTAAGCAATTTCATCCATAAACAATCTAGACTTCTGTAAAAGTAGTCAGGTTAGTTTAAATAGCATCTTTTCATACTTAGATGTGCCCATTAAAAGTGCCAACTGGCATGTTACAACAACTAGTTACAACAGTTAACCTAAAATAAATAAATAAATAAAAATAAAAAAGTGAATTGCAGTCAGTCCTAAAAAGTACTACTTAACAATAAAGTGTAGTATAACAGTATTAACATATTTTTAAATGTGTATCACAATCACTTAAAATAGATTTCAAAGAAACACTTTTCATTTGACCGAAACAATAAAGGTGGAGGCGTGTCCATATTCATTAAGGATATCCACACCTCCAAGCTTAGTTGCTCAGCATAATGCATCCGAGATTATCCAAGTTCAACTAACTCTGGGCAAAACCGCAATCCAGATTGTAGCTTGCTACAGACCCCCCACCATGCCCCAGGATTCCCACTCCTCTTTTCTTGATACACTGGAAAATATTAAGGTACAACCCAACACTCTAATAATGGGTGATTTCAACTACCCTACAATTAACTGGGAAAACTATTCATGTACCAACTCTCTTGCTCAACGTTTTCTGGAAATCGTCAATTCCAACGCCTTGGATCAACTTATCCACACCCCCACCAGGGGCAGCAGTATCCTAGACCTGGTCATTCCCAACATGGGTGACCGGTGTTCCACACCAGAGGTCAGCTCCTCGTTGGTCAGATCTGACCACAAGCTAATCACCCTAGACATCCACATCTGCCCCCCCCCCCCCCCCCAATTAGGAAAACAGTAAAAAATTTCTCCAAAGCCAACTTCACGCTTCTTAAGACAGAAGCGGCAAACTTCACGACACCCGTGCAGATGG
Organism: Protopterus annectens; assembly: GCF_019279795.1. NCBI lineage: Eukaryota > Metazoa > Chordata > Ceratodontiformes > Protopteridae > Protopterus > Protopterus annectens. The sequence continues at coordinate 413,451,648 of NC_056747.1, read as the reverse complement.
ACAGTAGAGGTACGACTACTGAATCCTACACTAATGCACTTTATAAGCACTTACACGAGTGCATGGATCATGCTATCCCTAACAAAACCAAGATGCTGTCCTCCAAAAAAAGGAAGCCAATCTGGTGGTCTTCTGCCATAAACAAACTCTACAACAGAAGAACAAAACTGTTGCAAAAAACGAGTAAAATCCCACGATTGGAGGAACTCCCTGGTCAGCCTCAGTAAGAAGCTGAGATCCCTCATAAAATCCTCCAAAGCTAGTTATGAAAACAAATTTGCCACTGATTCTAAAGATAACCACAAAGCATTCTATAGCTATGTCAAGAATCTCAATGGCAACACTCCAATCTGCTCTGAGTTAACAGCACAATGACACTAAATATACAGAACCAACTGATATTGCCAACATCCTGGCAGATAGGTTCAGTGCTAACTTTACCCCCCCCCCTCACCCCCTAAAGGGCCCATCTTTATACTGGAAGAATGCAAAGTTCCTGTAATCACTGCTGCACAGGTAAAAACCTCTCTATCCAAAGCCAAGAACACAGCATCCATGGGACCTGACAACATCCCAGGCTGCCTTCTACACGAATTACAGAATGAAGTGGCACCCCACCTAAGTACCATGTTCAATCATAGCCTCACCTCAGGCTTTGTGCCCATTGAATTGGCACACCGCGACGGTTATCCCACTCCACAAAGGGGGGGAGGCACAACAGACCCCGGGAACTACCACCCCATTAGCCTGGTCTGCAAGGCCATGAACGTATCATCATGAAACTCATAAACAAAGACATTGGAGATCTCCAAACTCTGGACTCCACACAGTTTGGGTTTGTAAAAGGCAGATCATCATCATCATTTTCTTTTGGCTGTTCCCGTTAGGGGTTGCCACAGCAGGTCACCTGTTTCCATTTCTTCCTGTCCTCTGCATCTTGCTCTGTCACACCAACCACCTGCATGTCCTCTCTCACCACATCCATAAACCTTGACTTAGGCCTTCCTCTTTTCCTGTTACCTGGTAGCTTCATCCTTAGCATCTTTTTCCCAATATACTCAACATCCCTCCTCAGCAGATGTCCAAACCAACGTAATTGTGCCTCTCTGGCTTTGTCTCCAGGCAGATCATGTCTCCTAAACCTGATAGACTTCTTTGAAGTAGTCACCAAAGCCATAGATGAGGGTAAGGTAGTTCACACAGCCTATCTAGATCTCGCCAAGGCGTTCAACACCAAACCCCACTCTGGAATTATAGATAAACTCCCTAAGCTAGGTATAAATCCCTATGTCACAAGATGGGTTGCCAATTGACTTACTGACAGAACCCACACTGTGAAAGTAGCAGACTCCAAATCAGACTTCAGACCAGTGACAAGTGGAGTACCACAGGGTGTTCAGTCCTGTGCCCTCCTGTTTGGTATCTACTTCTCTGAAGTACAGGCTAACACAGAAGGTCTTTGGCTAACTAAATTTGCAGATGACTGCAAACTAGGAGCCATAATTGAAACTCCTAACTATGTGGACATCCTACAAAAGGGCCTCACTGAGACAGATGCCTGGTGTCAAAGCCATGGTCTCAAGCTCCGTGCCAAAAAGTGCATTGTCATCCCCTTTGGTAAAAACTCTGTACCCATGAACTACCACATAGGCGGTAGTCTACTTAACATCGAAAGTGTGATAAGAGACCTTGGGACACAGGTGGACAGTAGTCTCTCCTTTGATAATCGCATCGCCGCAGTGGTCAGGAAATCCATCTACGTGGCACAACATCATAAAAGGTTTCTCATCCAGAAAAAGAGGTCATTGTTCCCCTCTACTCATCACTCATTAGACCCATTATAGAGTAAAACGCTCCTTTTGGTATGTACCTCACAAGACATCTACAACAACTGGAAAGGCTGCAAAAATATCTCACAAAGAGGATTACTGGCCTCAAACAGATGCCTTACGCAGACCGTCTCAAAAAACTCCAGCTTTACTCCATCGCATATCGCCTACTCAGAGGCGATCACTGCGTAACATAAAAGCTATGTCAAACCCAGAGCTGTTGGACATGCTCCACTTAAAGAAATCCCAATCCCTCCAAGCTACACGCTCTAGGGACCTAAACCTTGTCACCACAATAAACAGAACATGCTGGAGAGAGAGATTCTTGTCCCAGAGACTTCCCATACTCTGGAACAGACTACCTATCTATGTCAAACAGAGCTCCTCATTAGCACTCTTCAAGAAAAATCTTGATGATTGGATGAGTAATAGGAAATTCACCCCGGGGATCACTTCTGTGGTTCTGCTTGACAGAGGCACAGGAAAATAATTTTCTTGGGTGGCGAAAGCCAGGGTACCTTTTTGGCTAGGCTTGTTTAGGCCCTACGGCCAGTAGCCTAGTACCTACCTATGAAACTGAGTATCAGTGGCAAGTGGCAGTGGCATTCCTCCATAATTGCCACCATAATTCCCTATCCTACAAAGCATTTTTCCAGTTACCACTTCTTGGGTAAAATATAAATTTTTCTTTAATATAGAGAAAGAAAAATAATGTATTTCAGGTGATGCATTTTGGTTTCCTTCGTAAATACTGAATGTAAACTCTGTTCAGCCTCTGTTCTCCGGTCTGGAAAGTTAAAACCTTTCTCGTTTTTTTCTTTCATTCTCAAACCCCTCTACTTGCACTTTTCCAGCGTCTAATCCCGTTAAGATGAATGTGGGGTTTTTTTATCATCATCCTTGGTGTCTCTCTGCATCATTAATGTTCTGTGTATATTGCTGAATGTTTGCCTTAATGTTATGAGCCCACATTGATCCATGTTTATTATCCCCTGTAAACGTTTGACTAATCTGTTGGCCAGTGTTGTCATGAAGGTATTATATTCCTGATTTAATAAACTGAATACCAAAAAACAAACCAGTAGATAGTTCAGGAAGAAGTAATAGTAGTACACCAGGACCCACAACGTTTAGTGCTTTTGTCCACTGTTATCCAGGACTTCATCTGATGATTCAAATTATTGAATTGTTCAGAGGTTTACTGTTTGGAGATTTGTTTCCAGCTGCTGACCCAATTACTGCCATACTGGAAGTCCACCCAGTGCAGTGCTGTGTGCTTACACCAATTTGGTCCCATTTTGGTTGGCCCCACCAACATTGGCTCATCCTCCAGTTAGACAGGCACCAAGTCCATTGTTTGCACACCCAATTTTAAATGGATAAGTATCATACAGGCAGTCCCAGATCCAACTGTCTACTGTTAGATGTCTGTCTAACGTACAGAGCCATATCCAACCCAGAATTGTTGAACATGCTCCATCTTAGCAAAACCAAATCTACTCGAGCTACACGCTCTAGGGATATAAACCTCAACACAACAATGAATAGAACATGCTGGAGGAATTGATTCCCTTCGCAGAGACTTCCCTTACTATGGAACAGGGTCCCGATCTACATAAGACAGAGCCCCTCACTATCACTCTTCAAGAGGAACCTTGATGAGTGGATGGGTAACAGAAAGTTCACACCGGGGATTACACCAACAGCATTACTAGATAGGGGCCAAGGGTACTAGCTGTTAGTACAAGGGTCTAGGGAACTACTAAAGGGGCGGTGAATACCGCACAATGTGGTTGGGCTAATATATTCCTTTGGGCAGATAGCTCAGTACCAACCTATGAACACAAATTACTTCTTGCACAAGCTGCTCGGGAAGTTATGTCCCTAAATCTTTCATATCACGCCAATGACCTTAAGCTTCAAGCCATTTGGCAACAAAATGTTTGGTTTCCTCCTCAGATACAGAGGAAATTCTAGGTATTCATGGAAGAGGATCAGGAAGTCTTGCTAGTTAATCCTGTAAAAGAAGGTAACAGTAGCGGGTCTATTATTCTATCTTCACCTTGTGAAGACCCCAAGTTTAGTAAGGCATTGCAGATGATGGAGACCAGTAACTATTCCCCACTCTGGTATAATAGATAAACTCTCTCAGCTAAGCATCAGTCCGTATGTCACCAGATGGATAGCAAACTGGCTCACTGATAGAACCCACCTAGTCAAAATAGGGGAAGCCACCTCAAGCAGTGGACACAATGTGCGGTGTACCCCAGGGATCAGTCTTGGGGCCTCTGTTGTTTGGGGTATACTTTTCTGAGCTGCAGGCCAAAACCAGTGGGCTGTGGCTGACCAAGTTTGCAGATGACTTCAAGCTGGGCGCTGTCATCTATTCCCCTAATGATGTGGACATCCTGCAAGATTGCCTCACCCAAGCAAATGACTGGTGCCAGAAACATGGCCTCAAGACTGAATGGCAAAAAATGCATCATCATCCCCTTTTGGGGAGAGTGACTTCCCCACAAATTATCACATTAATAACAAGGTCCTAGGCATACAATCAGTCGTGAGAGACTTGGGCACCCATGTTGATAGCAAACTGACTTTTGACAGCCATATTTCCTCAGTTGTACAGAAAGCTTTCTACATGGCCCACCTGTTTAATAAGAGTATCTCATCCAGGGACAAGGAGGTCATAACATCGCTGTATTCTTCCCTTATAAGACCTATTATTGAGTACAGTGCCCCTTTCAGCATGTACCTCACAAAACACGTACAGCAGCTGGGGAGTCCACAGAGGTTCCTCACAGGAGAATCCAGGACCTCAAACATTTACCACACACCAGGTAGGCTAAAAGCCCTGTCCCACTACTCAGTCTCATACAGAGTCCTCAGAGGTGACCTCTGTCTGGCATACAAAGCAGTCTCAGACCCCGCCTTGACGGGACTGCTGCATATCCGCAAGTCAAGCTCCACTCGAGTAACCCACACGCACGACCTCAACCTGATCTGTGACATAAGTAGGACTTGGCGGGACAGATTTGTGTCCCAGAGACTCCCCCTTCTGTGGAGTAGACTCTCTCTCCATGTCAAGCAGAGCACCTCATTAACCTTTTTTAAGCGCAACCTGGATAACTGGATGGGAAACAGAAAATACACCCCTGGAATTCCACCTGTGTCACTGCGGGACAGGGGCATTGGGTGCTGATTTGTTGGAACATGGGTTAAATTCTAGGCTAGGCTTGTATGGGCCTCGGGGCAATAGCCTAGTAACTTCCTATGAACTGGCCTTCACAGGAACTCTGCTCTGTGCAAAAGAGACTTCAGGTTGCCTCCATTCTGTTGAAGAGTTTTCTTTTATGATCTGTCCTTTATTTTGTAATATAGATGATGCTGTTAGTGTAGCTTGGTACAATTCACACAGAGGGGAAACTACGTGTAAGGGAGAACAGGATTTTCAATTTCCACCACAGCATGCTGGCTAGGTCCATTCACTGTTTCCTGGAAAAGATGCTTTGTTTTCCTTTAAACACTTCAGATGCGGTAATACTTATTGAAAATGGCCTGTATGCTTGTTCTGTCGCGAAGAAGCCCATCAGTTAGGCCTTCAGATCTTACACATTTGGCAGTCTCATGGTGTGAGTAGCCTTTAAAGCTGTAGATGAGGCAACTTCTCAGACATAGTTGTGCACCAGCACTCTTGTTTGTGCCTTGCAACTTTCACTGAGGTCACTAAAATAACATTTAAGGATGCCTCCTTTAATGGACCTGTGCTATATGATCTTGAGATTGACCAACATCTCCACAGTGTAAAAGATTAAGGCCAGTCCCTCTTGGCTGTTACAGTCACTTTTCTTCTCCCAGTGTTCCGGTCTTAGTGCTCAAAGTAGCCAGAGTAAACACCTTTTTTGGTGTGCCTCATAATGCTTACAGCATCAGGAGACTGAATCATTTCTGTCCAATTCGAAATGACAACATTGTCACTGTTCTGAGGTTCCACAGATGTTTTGGCTTCTCTGGGGTGGGTCTCATCATTCTTGATCCCCACGATGACCATCTCTGTAGGGATATGAACTGAATACTCTCTAATGCTCAAACAGTACAAAACTGAAGCTGTAACCAAAACCAACACTTTTAACTTGTAAAACAAGTCTTTTAATGTTTAAGCATTATTGACTACTTACTTTTTTTGCAACTCCAATATGTTTTTATCTGTTGTGTTAGACTTATACGCTGACTATATTTACTATGCTACCACTAGGTTTTCCGCGCAAGTAATCCTAACTGAGGTTGGTTGCTTGCTTGCTTCTTAAATACCCACGTGAATACAATACCTGTCGAACACCAGTCGTCGCTAGATGCTAGCGTTTCAATAAATGTTCTTTATAGGACTCCCATTGTTATTCATTTATTTTGCCTGAGCATTTGTGTAGTATATTTTTTATAGCGGAGGTTTATTGCTTTAATCTTGTAACAAGATTTTAGTTTCCCTTATAGTAAAGCTATCTAGTCCGCCTTATAAGCTGACCGTTTTACTTTGCTACCTCAAGGTTTCCCGCATGGGTAATCTTATTAGGGTTAGCTGAGCAACTTGGCCACTTTTACGGTAATTAGTGACCAGTACCATATACTTGGTTTAGCCTTTGGTAACATCACTACAGGCCTTACATAGCTTTGCATAAAGGGGAATGTTACTTGTTCATACTATTCTTTGTGTATCACTGTATATAAGGAAAATCATATGCTTATATGGTATATTGTATGTAAGTCATCCTCACATTGATTGTAACTACGCTTCTCTTGATGAAGTGTGACTCTAGACACTGCTTTAAAATTGTCTGTTACTTGCAATTAGCGCCGATACAACAATTTTGGTAGTAGAACCTTATGTTCCACAATTGAAAAGGCTACTGATACAACGCTTCTTTTTAGCAAGCCTGCAATTGAAAATTCTACTGATACAGCGCTTCTTTAAAAACCCTACAACCATAACCATTCAAGGTTTACACATATGTATCCACAGTAGTTAGGGATGTGTAGTAGGGTATTTGTTTAATTTCTGCCCGTCTGTTATTGATAGTTTTTTTTTACTTTTCAGTTTTTATACACTGTTTGAAGCTTTTACCTTTCCCACCTGCTAATGACTTGTAAAGTTTATTAACCTATATTTTACAGTCATAGTATTGTTAGGTTATGTGAATCTGTGGTCTACAGTCATAGTATTGTTAGGTAACGTGATTTTATCTACTTTACACACGTTGCTTACTATTTGCTGTACTAAAGTCTTTGTTTTCTCCTTTACCTGCTTATATTTCCTTTGATTCTACATCAAGACGTACCTAGCTCTCTAATATTAATATTTCCTGCCTTGGACACTTGACTGCTTTTGCCTGAATACTAAGGACCCTCTCCTACCGGTGGCTACATCTCAGTGCCTCCTACCCTTGTTCCCTTATAGTGATAAGGGAAGCAAGAAAGTACGTTATTTTCTTACAGTTTTAGAAGTGTATAGAGCAGGACTAATTAGTTGTAGGTGGTTTAAGGTTGCTTCTAAGCCAGGACTGCCTGCAGCCATTTCCTTATAGTTGTACTTTTTCCCCGCAACTTTTCTGAAATAGATTCCATCTATACCCTCTCCTGCCCTCCCTTGACCAGTTTTTCCCCCACTTATAATCGACCTCTGTAATTACTGTCTTTGTCCACTAGGTGGCATCCTTACCCAGCTCTACCAATCCCTCTACCTTATAGCATATTGCTCTCAGGATTTCCTTGTCCAATACTTTGCTTCTCTTCAGTTCAATAAGTTGTATTACTATTTTAACACCTTTCTTCTACCATCCCTCCCACCACTCAGCATACCTCTCTTTGTACCTACATTACTTACCTTTTTTCAAAGCACTTTTCTCTGATTGTTCCTCATATCCTTCTTCCTTCTCTTGTCTCTACCCGCTCCGTTCGCCCTGCGGGCTCACTCCGCTCCCCTACCCTACCCCCAAATCCCACCAACCCCCAGTGGCCCTGAACTTATACGTCTATAACCACTCCCTCCTAAGCACACAACCAGTCAGACAGTGCCACATCTTAGTAAATTGAACCACACCTACTTTTCACGTAACCAATATCTACCCATAATTAATTTTAATCTTAAGTCAAACTCCTCCTCTCCTCCTAACCCATAACTCTGCTAAACAACCTAATATTTCCTTGCCTATTCTACCATCATGTCTACTAAAACCACCCTAACCCGAACTAAACTACTACTCTGTGCCACACTCACATCTGTACTAACCTCAACATATCTAATAACCTCTTATGAACACTCAATTACTTCTCATCCTAACCATCCAAGAAAACAAACACTTCCATATACTCTCACATTCACCCTTAATAATATCACTATTTCATCCACACCTAGATACATACTAGCTAAATACCACAGACTTGCCCACATTAAATACAACAACCTTGCAACAAAGAAATCCCTTTACCAAATTAGTAACATACATTCTCTTTTAGTTTCTCTAAAAAAGCATTCCTTACTGGATGGAGACATACATCCTAATCCTGGCCCACATAATGTCCCATCCACTGGACATCTCACCAAAAATCCCACTATCCCCCTCATCCCCAACAAACACCCCAACTCTCTCCTCATTGCACATCTCAATATCCAAAGTGTAAATAACAACGTTCCCCATGTTCATGCTCTCCTGGATATACACTCTTTTGATATTCTATGTTTAACAGAGACTTGGCTTAAACCTAAAACACATGTTAATTAAATTATCCCACCAGGTTATAACATATTTAGACTTGACCGTATAAAAAGAAAAGGGGGGGGGTAGCACTTCTTTTTAAAGATGGACTACAAGTCAACTCTATACCCTATAACCCACTTAAAGAAAACCATGCCGAAGTCCTTATTTCCAAATTACAGCTCAACTCTAGTAAATCCTTATATATATTTTGTATCTATCTACCTCCCGGAAACAATATCAGCATTCTAGAGGATCTTCTGAGCTGGATCTCAACATCCTTCCCACAAGAAACAATTATCCTAGGAGACTTTAACATAGATTGGTAGAACATAAATACTGAACACCCTACCTCTCACATAAACATTCAAGGCTTCTCTCAGACCATTACCTCCCCAACAAGAATAAACAAACCAAACAAAAAAGAGAGCATTTTGGATTGGATCCTTATTAATAACTACCATCAAAATTATACAGTTGGTATCCTCCCTGACGATGTAAGTGACCATTCCTTGACTTATATAATCAGGCAAAAGTTTAATACCTCTCACCTAACCTCATATAAGACTATACGGTCCAATAAGCAATTTAACCAACACCTTTTCCAGAGTGAACTCAGTACCTGTGATTGGTCTCAATTAAAAACCCTCCCACTTGAGCAGGCTGTCAAATATTTCAACTCTAAGTTCTTAGAAATCCTAGACCACCACGCTCCTAAATGTACTATCAGTACTAGGTCCAAACCTGCCCCCTGGCTTACAAATGAAATCAAGAAAAAAAATCCTCCTCAGAAATAAAGCCTGGTCTAAGTTGCGAACTACCAAAAGTACATCAGATCAACAAAGCTTTAGACATATGAGAAACATGACAAAAAAAGATGTTATCTGAGACAAAAAAAACTTCTACTGTAAAATGCAGCAAACTAACCAAAACAACCCTCAAAAATTCTGGGCTAGTATCAATAAACTCCTCTATCCAGGTCACTCAGGAACGCCAACCCCAACAGGTGCAACACATGAGACTCCTATCCAAACTGCCAATGCTTTCAATTCCTTCTTCACAGAGGCTATCCAGTCTCTAGCCAGTCAACTAGCTCCTGATAGAGCCAGTCTTCTTAACTCTTCTCCGAGCTCTCTTCCTACCTTCCAATTTCAACCCACCTCTACAAATTATATCTATAAACTCATTCTAAAAGTTAAACCTTGTACTCCTTCTGCTGACCAGATCCCAGCCGAATACCTGCAAAAAGCAGCTAAAGAAGTAGCTTACCCAATATCCATCATGATTAATAGAACTACTAACAAAGGAATCATCCCTGACATATGGAAAATCTCACACATTATCCCCCTACACAAAGGTGGCAACTCAAATGAATACTCTATCGACCTACAGCCCTACTTTCCCCCTTAGCAAAAATAATGGAAAAATGTATTCACCATCAGCTTCTAAACCATTTAATTCAACATAACATACTTGCTGAAAGCCAACATGGCTTTAGGCCATTTCACAGTACTACTACTACTGCCCTCTTATCTTTTACGGATACCATAAACAAAAACCGCAATAACAATGTTCTCTCTTCCTCTCTATTTATTGATCTCTCAAAAGCATTTGATATGGTAAACCACTCGCTACTTATAAATATTCTGAAATCACTCTCTCTTGATACTTTGGCTGTACAGTGGTTTACTTCGTACCTCAGCAGTAGGCAACAGGCTGTGCTCTGGGAGAATAAACTATCATCCCACCTTCCAGTCTCACTCGGTGTCCCTCAGGGCTCCATTCTAGGCCCTCTCTTATTCTCTATATTTATCAATGATCTCTACCTAGCTATTCCTCAGGCAACATGCATACAGTATGCAGATGATTCTACTTTAATCTATGTAGCTGAATCTTCAACAGAACTACAATTCCTAACTCAGAAAACATTTAACATAGTTGAAACCTGGTTCTTAAAACGTTGCCTTCTCTTGAATCCCAAAAAAAAAGCTCCTTCTCTTTACACCTACCCGCAAATCCATGCCCTTAGATTTCTCTGTCATTTCTAACAATGGCACCCTCATATCCCCTGATTCTACCACCAAACTCCTAGGAATAGCTATAGACAATCACCTCAGCTTTGATAACCATGTTAACAATACTATAAAAACAGTCAACAGAAAAATGGGCTCCCTATACAGGATTAAATATTTTCTCACTCCAACCACCAGAACTACTGTTGCCCACTCTCATCTAATCTCAACACTCCTCTATGCCTCACCTATTTACACCAACCTATCCAAGAAGAATCTTCTTAAACTCACTACATCTTACAACAACATTGCCAGATTTGCACTGGTAATCACTTTAGAACTTATCACTGCCAGAATCTAAAACAACTAGGATGGCTTGAACTGCAAAATCAGCTTTATTTTAACCAACTAACCATTGTTCACAAGATCCTCACCCAGCCCAACAACACTCCTATACTCTCAAACCTCATTACAACGTATAAAAATCTGAATACCTTACGCTCAGCTAACAAACCTCTACTTAGTATTAGTAAGTCTAATAACATGGCAGGAAACTCTCTTTTCTCTTACACAACTGGGAAATACTGGAATCTTCTACCTAGTGATCTTATATCACTTCCTTCCCTACCCCATTTCAAACAAACTCAAAATACACCTTAGAACACACTGGTTGTGCCCTTGCACTAACCCTGACTAACATATTATCTCAGTGACCAAGTTTCTCCTAACTCCTCTTTAATTATAATTTAATGCTCTTTCTGCAAACTTTAGAAAAATAGCAAACCCACTTTAGTGACGTTCTACCTCACATGGTTATCTTGAGCAACATGTTATCAATACTCTTCTGCAACCACTCTCATGAAATTGTAAACCTTAAGTTTAATCTACCTCATGTGAATATTTTGTCCCACATTATTGTAAATATTTGTCTTGTAATGTACTATAAAATGTTTGTATCTACTGCTATGTTAACTTGATTGTAACCTGACAAACACTGTTTGTATTTGTAACCTTATACATTTTGTTATAATGTATCTGTCTTTGGAGCTTTTCTCCCCGGGCTTCTACTGAAAATGGACATATATCCAGTTGGACTAGCCCGGTCAGCAAATGTAAAATAAAAAAATAAATAAAACATGTACAAAACCATCAAGGTGGGGATTTTAGCAATATATTAGTAGTCAAATAACTTAAATGGCAAATATATTTAAACATTTTTCACACATCCGTGTTTAAAGTTTTTACCAGTTAGAAAGTGTTTTATTATTTTGCTTTATGTGAATTTTTACTTCATTATTTGTGATGTTTTTACATTTTTATTTACTTCTGAAGTAGTGTTTATTAACTTGAACAAAAGTACTCGACCATTAAAGTTATTGTTTTCCATATTAGAAGTGTTCATTTTTTTCACCACTGATGTGGTTGATGGAAGCTTCTGCCTGTTAATGGTCCAAGATATCCAGAAGATTTTGGATAAGGTAGCTCACCAAGGACAGATCCTTTGTACCTTTCAATTCTCAACTATTTTGTCTACCTTTTCTACTTCTGGGCATGCCATCCCATAAGAAGCCACTGGGGGGGAAGGATGTGCATTAGCTCTCCTCATCAGAAAAGTTGATCTGAAGTAGTTAACTTCATTTATCTGCAACCTGTGGGTATTTGGATCCATATCGAATCCGAGCCGGCAACTTTTTCGAAGCATCAGCTTCAAGCTCCTTCCCTTACCTATAATCCCTCACATTTCCTACCTTCCCTCAGAACTCGTTTGCCGCTTCATGCGTATGCATCGTGGTCTCTTTAGCTCCAAGTTGGGTATAGTAAGTGGAAGTTTTTTCTGGTATATTTAGTGACTGTATGTGTGGTCGTTAATTAACCCTTTCTTCCCCTTCGCTATTCGTCGTTTTTTTTTGTTTAAAAAAAAAAAAAGTTAGTCAGGTAGTATAGTAGGCCTAATCCCGACCTAAGTGTGTGTGTGATAGTTTTGGCTGAGTGGGATTTTTGTTTTGGCTGAGCAGCCAAAACCGACCTTTACAAAATGCACAGTGTGTGGCCACAAGCTTTCACCGGCTGATGACCACACTCTATTTGTCTGGGTGTTCCCCATCTTGCTTTACCTTGTAGTGTGTGTGCAGGGTTCAGCCCTAGGGCCTTAAAGGAAGGCAAAGCTGGTAGCCAAGGGCCTTATACCAGTTTCTGCATTGGACACGGCAACCTCGGCTCCAGTAGCTGATCGACCCCCCCCCCCCCTTTCAGGCTGGGACTCAACTTCCCACTAAGCCTACTGAAGTGGGAACTAAAGGCAAAGAAAAGGAAAAGAAAGACTCTCTCTAGGTGGAAAAAAGAAAAGTGTTTCAGATTTAGGAGCTCAGATGATGCTCATTTCCCATCAGCCAGACCTCCTAGGCTTGTGATTGCCAAAGAAGGTGAGGCACTTTCACAGCCCCCTTCGGCATCTGAGGTGGTGGTACAGGCCCTTATCAAGACTGTTTGGAGTTCAGACCTCCAGGTCCCTCTACTTCCTTACAAACCTAAGGACATCGTTCGTTGGTTAGGTCCATAACCACTTTGCAGGCTCTGGCTTCTGACAACTTCTAAAACTGACTGCTCTTTGCGTTGTCTGGAAATTGCCTTAGCCTATCTTTTGTGGGAGTCTGTTGTTCCAGATCCTAGTGTAGAGGTTGGCCCTAGGACAAAACTTAAGGCCGTACACAAAAACACCCCCTAACTTACCTCAGCCTAGGCCTTCTGGCCCCCACTTCCAGGCCTACCAACAAGATCTAGTCAGGTTGGCTGAGGATTTGATTTATATGGTGAAATCCAGACACCTCCCTCGCACTGAATCATCCCTTTGTAAAATAGAGGGATACCCCCACACAGGAAATTTCTGACTCTGTTGACTGAGAGGATGATTTTGTTTTTGAGGAAGCCATCTTTGAGCAGGGTGCATCTGTTGCTTCTTATAGAAATTCTGACTCTTAGGGAACCTTGCTTCACTTTCTCCACCAAGGATATTTCCTTTGGTATGACATTACATACACTGAGGGAGTACTTCAAATGGGATGCTCAGAGCTAACCTCCAAGAAAAGGATTAGGGAGTTACTTAATCTCCCCAGCATAAACCCCTTGCCTCTGTCTTATTTGTGGTAGACAATTTCTTTCTAGATTCTTCTTTACAACCAGAATTTCTTCCCCCTAGCCCTCGAAAGCCTGACAGATTTTACAGGATTCTAGATTCTCGCAGACACCTTTTTAAAGAACCCTATGGTAGATTCTGAAGTCGTGACTCCAGGCCCCTAAGGGAGCAAAAACTAGCTCTTCTAAAAACCCTTTGCTTACAGACAAGGAAAGCAGAGCCTTAGGTTTGGAAAGAGTCTACACCTCTGCTACCTTCATTATGAGAGCTTTGAATTGCCAGTTTCATATGGTGAAGTACCTGGAAACTTCTCATCCAGAAAAAAGAGTTCATTGTTCCCCTCTACTTGGCACTCATTAGACCCATTATAGAGTGCAATGCCCCTTTTGGAATGTACCTCACATGACATCTGCAGCAGCTGGAAAGGCCACAGAAGTACCTCACAAAGAGGATTACTAGCCTCAAACAGATGCCCTACACTGACACTCTCAAAAAACTCCAGATTTACTTTGTAGCATATTGCCCACTCCGAGGAGATCTCTGCCTAACATACAAAGCTATGTTAAACCCAGAGCTGTTGGACATGCTACACCTAAAGAAATCCCAATCCCTCTTAGCTGCATGCTCTAGGGACCTAAACCTTGTCACCACATTAAACGGGACATGCTGGAGGGATAGATTCCTGTCCCAGAGACTTCCTATACTCTGGAACAAGCTACCTCTCTATGTCAAGCAAAGTTCCTTATTAGCACTCTTTAAGAAAAATCTTGATGAGTGGATGGGAAATAGGAAGTACACCCCGGGGATCACTTCTCTGGCTCTGCTTGACAGGGGCACAGGAAATTAACTTTCTTGGGTGGCCTAAGCCAGGTAATCTTGTTGGCTAGGCTTACTTGGGCCCTTGGACCGATAGCCTAGTACCTACCTATGAACCAGATGAAGCAAACTAATAGGGACTGAAAATAAAGCCCTCTCAAAGGCGTTAATTGAGCTGTGCAGCTCTTGCTCTCAGATGGCTAAGCACACTCTGCAGCTGTGATGCCATGAGGGCAGCAATCACAGTCACTGGATTTGTCATTAGAAAACCTGCTTGGCTGATGGAGCAGTCCCCACCTGAGCATTGTCAGATGTAGTCTTCTAGGTGCCCCCTTAGACAAAAATTTTCTTTTTGGCTCTAAGGCTAAAGCTGTCCTTAAGAAAATGGAGGATAAGGTCAAGTCCTTGCAGACTGTCTAGGACTTCCTTCAGGTCCAACACCCTCATTTTTGCCAGAATTATCTTACCAAAAATTGGTCCTTTCCAGCCCCCCCCCCCCCCCAAGACTAACTTTTCTGCAAGAACTGGACTCTCATTAGTGGGGATCTATGGATGCTAAACATAATTCAGAAAAGCTACAAACTCAAGTTCAAACAACCCTTGATTTTCTCAAGCTTTCCAGACATTCCTCCAAACCAAAAGACAGTAGCCTTAATCCAAATAGAGCTTCTGTGCACTCAAGGTTCTGTGTAACCTGTACCAAAATCCTTCTAAGGAAAAGGTTTTTACTCCAGACGTTTCCTAGTTCCCAGAAAAGAAGATACCTGAAGGCTAGTACTAGACCTGTCAAGGCTCAACCATTTCTTACAGGTTCCAAAATTCAAAATGCTAACTCTGCAGAAAATACTGCCCATGATTATCCCAACACCTTAATAGTAACCTTAGATCTAAAAAAATGCATACCTCCATATTCTCATAGAGGAATCCTATAGAATGTTCTTACACTTTAGGGCAGGTGTGAGGCAATATCAGTTCTGTGCCCTTTGGCTTATCTGTTGCAACCAGGGTCTTCACAAAATGCCTAGCCCTGGTGATAGCCTTTTGAAGGACAAAAGGAATTCAGGTTTACCCTTATTTATATGATTGCCTCATTCAGGCAACAAGCCTAGAAAAACTCAAAGATGACCTGCTTTATATCCAACATTTACTAACCTCAGAGGGGTTCACCATCAGTATACAAAAATCTCAAACAAACCCCACAAGCAGGATTATGTTTCTAGGAGCCTTACTGGACTATGCTCTCCAGGAGGCTTTCCTTCCTCCGGATAATGTTACCTTCCTTAAACCTTTACTTCAGAAAGATCTTGGACAGGACATACCTCACTGCCAGAGAACTTCTCAGGACCCTGGGATACACACAGCCTCTTGCATTCTCATGATTCCTCTGGCCAGACTACGTACAAGAAAACTGCAGTGGTATTTCACTTCAAGTTCATTCCTCAGGACCAAACTCTAACAACAGATGCATCAGAATTAGCTTAAGGAGCCCACCTCAACAACCTCCAGACTCTAGGTAAATGAGACTTCCAAGTTCAAAAACATGCACATCAGCCTTAAATAATTAATGGCAGTCCAAAAAGGCTTTGCCTTTCAAAAGAAATAAAAACCCGGAGTCGTCCTAGTTGAAGATGGACAATGCCACAGTTATGTGGTACATAAACCTCCTACCCACTTTGTCATCTAGCCATGGACCTTTGGGAAACAGCAAACTCTGTAGGGCTACACCTCACGGCACAGTGCATACCTGGAGAAACCAATCAGCTAGCAGATTACCTCAGCAGGAGCCCGTCAGACCTCCACATATGGCCATGTGGCAACTGCATCGAGAAGTATTTCTCAGAATAACTGAAAAATGGGGAGTGCCACAGATGGATGCCAGAGATTGGCCACCAAAAAAAGGAAGCCAATCTGGTGATCCCCTGCCATAAACAAGCTGTACAACAGAAGGAAGAAACTGTTGCAGAAAAAGGAAGAACCCAAGATTCAAAAAACTCCCTCACCAGCCACAGTAGAAAGCTGAGATCCAGCATAAAGATCTTCCAAAGTTGGTTACAAAAACAAAATTACCAAAGATTCCAAAGACAACCACAAGGCATTCTATAGCTGTCAAGAATCTAAATGGCAATACTCAGATCTGCTCTGAGCTACAGCAGAATGGCACTAGATATACTGATCCCAAGGATATTGCCAATATCCTGGCAGATACACTTCCAACTTTAGCCCCCAAAAGGGCCCATCTTAATACAGAAAGAATGTCAAATTCCGGTAATCATGGCCACTCAGGTAAAAACCGCACACTCCAAAGCCAAGAATATAGCATCCATGGGACCAGACGACATCCCGGGCTGTACACTACATGAACTACAAAATGAACTGGCACCTCACCTATGTGTCAAGTTTACTCATAGCCTTACCTCCGGCTTCGTTCCCACAGAGTGGCGCACAGCTACAGTCATCCCACTCCACAAGGGGGGATCCATTTCGGATCCCAGAAACTACCGTCCCATCAGTCTGGCAAGCATGATGTGCAAGACCATGGAACATATTATCATGAAACTTATAAACAAAGACATTGGCAACCTTCAGACACTGGACCCCATCCAGTTTGGGTTCGTGAAGGGCTGATTTTGCCTCCTGAACCTGATCAACTTCTTCTAATCAGTCTCCAGAGCCGTGGACAAGGGTGCGGTGGTTCACACAACCTACTTGGACCTCGCCAAGGCTTTCGACACTATCTCCCACTCTGGAATCATAGATAAACTTACTAAGCTGGGCATTAATCTCTGCGTCATTCGATGGGTTGTAAACTGGCTTACTGACAGAACACACACTGTAAAAGTAGCCAACTCCAAGTCCAGCTCCAGACAAAGTGTATCGCAGAGTTCTGTCCTGGGACCACTCTTGTTTGGCATCTACTTCTCTGAAGTACAGCCCAACACTAAGGGACTCTGGCTTACAGAGTTCGCAGGTGACAGCAAGCTGGGAGCCATTATTGAATCTCCAAATGATGTGGATGTACTACAAAAGGGCCTTACCGAAACAGATGCCTGGTGCCAGAGCCATGGGCCCAAGCTAAATGCCAAAAAATGCATAGTTGTCCCCTTTGGGAAAAACAACGTACCTGTGAACTACCACATAGGTGGCAGTACACTAAACACCAAAAGTGTGATGAGATCAAGGGACACAGGTGGACAGTGGTCTCACCTTTGATAACCACATAGCCACAACAGTTCGAAAATCCTTCTATGTGGCACACCTCATCACTAAGGGCTTTTCATCCAGAAAAAAGGAGGTCATTGTCCCTCTGTACTCATCCCTCATTAGACCCATTATAGAGTACAATGCCCCGTTTGGTATGGACTTCACAAGACATCTGCAACAACCAGAAACGCTGCAGAAATACCTCACATAAAGAATCACAGGCCTAAAGCAGATGTCTTATGCTGACCATCTAAAGAAACTCCAGCTATACTCTTGTCACATATCGCCAACTCAGAGGCGATCTCTGCCTAACATACAAGGCCATGTCAAACCCAGAGTTGTTGGAGATGCTACACTTAAAGAAATCCCAATCCCTCTGAGCCACACGGTCCAGGGATCTTAACCTTGTCATCACGATGAATAGAGTATGCTGGAGGGATAGGTTCCTGACCCAGAGACTCCCCATATTCTGGAATAGGCTGCCCATACTTGTCAGGCAGAGCACCTCAATGGCCCTCTTCAAGGGGAGCCTTGACGATTGGATGGGAGGTAGGAAATTCACCCCATGGATCACATCAGTAGCCTTGTTAGACATAGGTCCAGGAAAGTGAATATTTGTGGGAAGCATTAGCCAGGGAATCATTATGGCTAGGCTTGTATAGGCCCTAGGGCCAATAGCCAATACCTACCTATGAAGAAAATGCTCATCTGAAAGTATTTTGCTCCGGGAACAAAATGATATCAGCTTGGAAGACAGGTCCCTTTTCCTTTCCTTGGATAAGCATTAATATTTATCTAATCCCACAATAGGATTTGGCTGTTATTTTAAGAATTAGATACATTTAGAAGATTGGGATGTTACAGTAGACTCCCTCTTATCTGGCCTCACTGGAACCGGACCTTAGGCTGGATAAACAAATGGCTGGTTAAGTAACATACAAAATAGCATTTATAGATTGTAACTACCTTCCCCCTGACAGATTTTAAATATTGCTCTTCTAGACTTAAAATGTTGCTGGAATAACAGTACTTGCCTTAGCATGCATTTTCTGAAGGAAATGAAGTCTGAAACTCAAATATTTGGAATTTAGTTATTTCACTCTTCAGGGATTTGCCAGAAAACCACAAATTTGATGAGGAATAAGCAGAAATAGGCATAAATCTGGACGTTCTGCAAAAATCTGGACATTTGAGATGTATGCCTTCCTCTCAACCTGTTAGTGCAAGAAATCTGGACAAAGTCTGAAATAATGAGGCTGCTTTGGTCCAGAAGTAGGCATAGTGTTGAAGTATTGCTCTTTTTAACTTAAGTTGCTAGAGTAACAGGATTTGTTTGCATGCATTTTCTGAAGTTTATGAAGTCTGAAACTCGCTCGTATATATGTCATTATTTAGTGACCAGTGCTCTGATTTGCCCAAAAAACACAAATTGTATGAGAAATGGACCAAAACTATGAGGCTAAATCTGAACAGTGGAGAGGTATGTTAAAACACACACACGCACATCTATCTTCTCTCTGCTCTCACACAGCAAACACATACCTTCTCTTTCACATAGCAACAAATGTCTAGTTTAAATTACATACACACCTACACTCTCTCTCACACACACACACACACACACACACAAATACTTGCTTACCCTTTCTCTCACGGCTAGTTTAAATTCCACACGTAAGTACTGTACAGATAAGTCACTCTTATCTGGTCTCAATTTAACCTTGCACTTCAGCATGTCTCGGCTTATCATTTTAATCTTAAAATGTTAAAATACTGAAACAAAAATAAACTTTCAATGTATAAAATAAAAACTGCAAGTTTGTTTTGTTTCAGTATTGTAGCATTTTAAGATTAAAACGGTAAGCCGAGACATTCCAAAGTACCCGGAGGAGGCAGAAGTGTTGTTCACTGTTGTCTGTTGCTACGGCTACAGCAGAAATTTAATTGCTAGTTAGAGAGACTGGATAAGAGGGAGTCTACTGTATGAAATTAACACAGAGAAAATGAGCTTGGTAGCTAAATTATATTACCTCAGGAGAGTACTTGCAGACTATCCACTTTTTCACAGAACCTAATTACATAACTTATTTGGGTTTAACATTAGTTGATATACTGGCTGGATCAGTAAGATTAACTTGGGGGGTATTTTAGTGCATGATTAGAATTTTTTATTACACGTGGATAGGAGTTTGCTTGGGTATAGCACAAAGGATGCAAGCAGTACATTAGTTTGTGCTCTCTTTGATAATGTATGCCTCACAAGGTCTTCCTGTTGCTTTACCTGAAATATGTTCTGTTAAATTAAGTACAACTATAGCTGTATTTATTTGAACAAGAGAGAAAGTAAGGGTGGCTTGGAATATTCTCTGCCAGTGGGTTGGGGGCACTGGAGGTAGGAGTGCCAGATTTTGAGCCAGGTCAAAACTTTTACAGAAGCTGATATCCAAAGACTGGGAAGCTAAGTGGAAATTAGCTTAAAAAGTAGCTTGGAGGGGGAAATGGATTTACAAGATGCTTAAAAAGATGAGGTTTTGTAGAAAACAAATAAATAGCTGAGGATTTAATGTGACTGAGTAAAGAGATATGGAGACTGATACAGGTTGAGGAGTTTTTGCCTATTATTTTTTTTACATTTTGTTTACCAGGTTAGTCCCACTAGGGCTAGGCCAGTGATTTTTTTTTTCATGGCAGACCTGAGGTGGTATTCATACCGATCAGAGGAAGTTTGGCCAAGGCAGTGGGAAATTTCCCCTAACCTTTTTAAGTAAGTGCTGTGGTATTTTGTGCATCCTCCTGGTTTACCACCACCTCAGGCAGGTGGTGGGACCTCTGTTTAAATTTTCATCTGAAGGTTGACACACTCAGGAGTACAGCACCACTTTATGCTGCATTTCAGTGCCAGTATTAGAGAATTAATCTGGCTACTTAATGTGGAGTCCACAGCCTTCTGCACCAAAGGTAAGTGTGGTACTTGTTGCAATTAGTTGAGCTAGTGTCACTGCTAATTTGACAAGGGACTGAGAAAAAGCTAATTGGACATTTTGTGGGAAATGTGGATGGATTTCCAAAATTGCTATACTGGGAACAGTTAATGCAGGTTGCTATTCCCTTAATATGTGATCAGTTCATGGAAGTTACAGAGGAAGTGTGATTTCTAGATAACTCCTTCATTTATTGTTGACATATTTCAAAAAACTCAAATTGTGAACCGTCAAGATAGAGATAATTTGTCATTATGGGTTGTGTGGTGATTTGACAGAAGGCAGGAACAAAATCACAGAGTTGCTTTTTATCACCCTGTGTAAAGTAGTTTGTGGAATGAAGACAAGGCAAGACCAACAAATTTAGACTGGTATGGGGAATAAATCTAGGTATATTAGTAGGTTTTCAAGAGTGGGATGGTAATGGTAGTCCCTAGGTATGCTACCATATTATGACAGTTTAATTTTTTGGTTGGCCATGTTTTAAGTATTTCAATTCAGTCAGCTTGACAGAATATTTTCCATATTAAGCCCAAGCTGTAAGAATTGTAGTACTGGTATGGTACTTGATTTTTATTTTATTTATTATTTTATTTATTTTACATTTGTTGACCGGGTTAACCTAGCTGGATATATGTCCATTTTCAGTAGAGGCCCGGGGAGAAAAGCTCCAAGCAATGGCAGAGACAAAATACATTATATAGTAATAGTTCCAAGAAAGACAGTATATAGTTTATAATTGAGGTTCAGTTAGACTTGAACAGAGCAGTATAGTAGGATATGCTAAAAACAAATACATATAGCAAGCATTTGAGAGAGAGCAATCAATAGAAATAATTAAAAATGTATTCTTTCATTACCACAGGAACACACAGAGCAGCAGAGTAGAGGAGTATAGAGAGCACAGGAAGGGGAAAGAGGTGTCAGTCAGGATTAGAGCAGGGACAAAGCCAGTGAGTTTTAAGGTATTTTTTGAGTAGCTTTATGAAAAGAAGGGTGGAAGTAAGGGTGGTAAGTTCATTAGGAAGCTGGTTCCAACTTTTTCCTACTGTGTTGGAAAAAAGTGAGTCCCCTGCTTTGTTGTTGGATTTAATAGTGGAAACTAGTAGCTTATTAGCTGAGCGAAGTGTAGTAAGATTTTTCTAGGGGGTAATCAGATTAGTGAGGATTGGGGAATTATTAGGGTGATAAAGAATCTTATGGGAAATGACAAGTTGTTGGCAAAGTAGTTGGTTCTGCAGTTCTAAGCATCCGAGTTGTTTGATGTTGTGACAGTGGTGAGTTCTAAAGGGGGTGCCAGTGGCAAATCTGGCTATGTTATTGTAACATATTGCAAGTTTGGAGAGGTTGCTTTTAGAAAGATTGGTATATATTGCAGAAGCATAGAGTAGGGTAGAGATCAGATGGGTCTGGGAAATAGTTATTCTGGCAGAAGGGGTTAGGAAGGGTTTGATTCTGTAAAGGGTGCCAAGTTTTTTGTTAACAGACTTTATTGTAGAGTTAATATGGTGATCATAGCTAAGGTAGTTATCAATTGTTACTCCCAGTAGAAGGGTAGTAGTGTCAGGGGATATGTTAGTTCCATTGTTAGAGGTTACAGTGAAGTACAGTTGATGTGACTTGAGTAGGAGCAAAGAGCAATAATTTTGTTTTTTTGGGGTTCAGTTAGGAGACCATGCTGCAAGAACCAGTTTTCAGCACTGTTAAATATGGATTGGGTGAGTGACTGGAGAGAGGTTATGGACTTGGCTGAACAAATTAAGGTAGAGTCGTCTGCATATTGTATGCAGGTGACTTGTGGAATTGTGGTGTGTAGATTATTAATAAATAAAGAAAAGAGAAGAGGTCCTAAAATAGAGCCTTGAGGTACTCCAGTGTTCACAGGGAGGGGTGTGGAAAGAATATTATCCCAAAGTACAGCTTGATGTCTGTTTTCCAGATAGGATTTAAATCATTGTAATGCCTGTGGATCGAGTGATTGGGCTTTTAGTACATCAATAAGCAGGTTATGATTCACCATATCGAAGGCTTTTGAAAGGTCAAAAAAAGGTGTAGATGAAAAAGTGTTATTGTTACGATTTTTGTTTATGGAGTCAGAAAAGGATAGCAGGGCAGTTGTGCTATGGAATGGCCTAAAACCGTGCTGGCAGTTGGCAAGTAAGTTATTCTGGAGAAGGTGGTCAAGTAGTTGTCTGTGAATGCATTTCTCCATTATTTTAGCTATTGGAGAGAGTAAGGCGATAGGGTGAAAGTTGGAAAGTTCAGTAGATGGGCCACCTTTGTGTAGAGGGATGATGTGGGATACTTTCCATATGGATGGGATTTTGCTTTCTGAGATTGTTCTATTTATAAGTATGGAGATGGGGTAGGCAATGGCTTTAGCTGCAATTTGCAGGAATTCAGCAGGAAGACAATCAGCAGAAGGGGTGCAAGGTTTAAGTTTTTGAAGGAGGTTGCAGATGAAGGATGTAGGTACTGGTTTTATATGAAAGGTTGGAGATGGAGTATTAGCGGTATCTAATGGGGAAGAGGTAACAGGTGGTAAAGTATTAGCTAGGGTTAGAATGGCTTTGGTAAAATAGTTATTAAAGGCATCTGGAATTTGGTTTGAGTTATGGTAGAAACCTGAGGGGGCAGGAGTTCGAGTGGCCTGGCTTAAGAAGTTTGTTTATGCCTGACCAGAATTTTTGTGGTTTTTGTTGGTGGGTTTGTTGGAGGTGAAGGTAATAGTCTCTCTTGTCTTCAAGAATTTCTTTTTTGGTGGCATTTCCTAATTGTTTGAAGTAGAGGTGATCTGATGGATTTTTTGAGGCTCTCCATTTGGCCCAGATTTTATTTCTGAGGAGGATCTTTTGTTTAGTTAGTTTTGAGAGCCAGGGGGCGATTTTGTTCCTTATTCAGGAAGAGCAATAGGGGGCATGGAAATCTAGGATTTGAAGGAATCTGGTATTTAAGTAGGTCACTGCCTCATCAAGCTGAAGATGAAGCAATGGTGACCAGTCACATGCTTTTAGTTCATTTTGGAAGCTCTCTGGATTAAAGTGTTTTTTGGAACGGGAGGTTTTAAAAATATTAGTGTTAGGGCTATGACATTTTGTTTAATAATATAGGTTAGCATATGGTCGCTGATATCATCAGGAAGGATTCCTGGTTTATAAGTATCAAGATGGCTGTTGAGTAGGATCCAGTCGAGGGTGGATTCCTTACTGCTTGGCTTATGGATTTGAGTAGGAGTGGTTATTATTTGTGAGAAACTGTGAAGATTTATGTGATTGGTAGGATTAGGGGAATTACAGGTTGCCCAGTCTATATTAAAGTCACCTAAGACAATGGTTTCCTGAGGGAGGTGAGTAGAGAGGTGGCTAAGAATATTTTCCAGAGTGCTGATATTTCCAGGGGGGAGGTATGTGCAAATTATATAGATATATTTTGAGTTGTTGATTTGGAGTTTTACAGTAAGGGTTTTAGCATTAGAATCTGAGGGTAGGGGCACATTGAAGGGTGAGACTTGGAGTTCAGATCTATATAATATGGCTACTCCTCCACCCTTTTTATTCTTGCGGTCACATCTCAGGATGTTATATCCAGGAGGGATAATCTCCTGGTCCAGAGTTGAGGGCTTCAGCCATGTCTCTGTAATACAGAGAATATCAAATGAGTGCACATCTAAGAGTGTGTGTAGGTGGGAAATTTTATTGTTTATGCTGCGGGTGTTAAGGTGAGCTATCAAAAGGGAGTTAGCTGATCTGTTTGGGAGAATGATAGTGGGAATATCGGTATTGGGGCCAGGGTTTGGATGAATATCACCATCTAGTAGGGGGTGTTTTTGAGGATGTTGTATGGACTTAAGGAGTTTGTAGTGATTGTTTAGGGTTTTTTTTGATAAGGAAGTAAGCAATATGGGTACATCTATGGTACTTTGGAAGTATATAAATGGAGGTGGAGGTTATATTACTGTGGATGAGTTTATATGGGAAATGGGTAGGGTTTGCTGGTAGGGGTGGTGTTCAGGAAAAGAAATATGTTCAAAGAAGGTTGATGTATATGGTATAGTAAGACAAGCAAGAGTAGTAGTTAGGAGTAGTAGGTTTGTGTATGTAGGCTTGTGTGATGGGGTCATAGTGATGTGTAGATAAGGAGTTAGGGTATGGTGAGGGGAGGAGTGAGGTAATTAAAAATAAGGATGGGAGAGGGAGAGGGTAATGTATGAGGTTGAAGAGTAGATAGAAGTGATGAGAAATAGAATGAAATAAAGGAGAATTGTAAGAGAGGGGCTGTATAAAGGTGAAATGTAGGAGAGAGGCTGTATAATATTAACAAAGCAGGATGTGCTGAGGAGAGTGTACCTGATGTGGTAATTAAATTACTAAGAACTTGTAGAGGTAGGGGGTGGGGCTGTTAAGTAGAAATAATAGGAGGTGGGGTGGGGTAAGGCTGTTAAGCAGTAGAAGTAGGGGGTGGGGCTGTTAAGTAGAAGTAGTAGGAGATAGGGTGATATGTAGAGGGGGTGTGGTTACAGAAGTATAAGGCTAGGACCACTGGGGGGGTGGGTGAGAATTGGGGGTAGGTTAGGGGAGCGGAGTGAGCCCAGAGGGCGAACGGAGCGGTTCAGAGCAGCTAAAAAATTTTACAGAGACAGGATGAGATACCTGAGGCAGAGAAAGTGGTCACAGGTAAGTAGAAAGTGGTAAGGCAGTTAATAGTAGCAAATGATGGTGGAGTGGGAGAGCTAAAAGAGATAGAACGATAGTATGAAGGAGGGAGAAAAGATGAGCAGGGGAGTGAGAAGACCCAGGAAGATTAGCAACTAGGAAAAGGGGTGGAAAAACTGATAGGAATCTAGAAAAAGATAAATTAGAGGAAGGGTTATCAGCCAAGACTGGATTAGAGTGCTACCTAGTGGGCAGAGAGCAGAATACAAGTGTCTATAATAGTGATAGCTAGAGGTGGCTCAGTAAAAATGGAGCCAGGAGGAAAGCAACATGGTGCCAGGGGGAAGACAAAAAGGTGCAGGGACAGAGAGGAGTCTGGCTGCTGGCTTTCTGACTCAGTGGCTGAGGTTCATTCTAAGCTAGGTACAGTGTAAATAGTAAAAATCAGCCTGTGACTAAATACAAAGGTATAGTAGGATTATTACAGATCAACTTAATGTTTAGGACCAGGGTGGAACATACTTCCTTGATCTTTAAACAACAGAGAAATTGACACCGCAACAGCAGAAGTTGGAGACCAGTCTTTAGGATGGTTGAAGGTAGTTAGAAGGGTCCTTAGTGACTAGGCAGGTCCTTTCGTGCAGGATGGGAGCTAAAGAGTTCCTTGATCTTTAAACAACAGGGAAATTGACACCGCAACAGCAGAAGTTGGAGACCAGTCTTTTAGGATGGTTGAAGGTAGTTAGAAGGGGTCCTTAGTGACTAGGCAGGTCCTTTCGTGCAGGATGGGGCTAAAGAGTTCCTTGATCTTTAAACAACAGGGAAATTGACACAGCAACAGCAGAAGTTGGAGACCAGTCTTTAGGATGGTTGAAGGTAGTTAGAACGGGTCCTTAGTGACTAGGCAGGTCCTTTCGTGCAGGATGGGAGCTAAAGAGTTCGTTGATCTTTAAACAACAGGGAAATTGACAACGCAACAGCAGAAGTTGGAGACCAGTCTTTAGGATGGTTGAAGGTAGTTAGAAGGGGTCCTTAGTGACTAGGCAGGTCCTTTCGTGCAGAGGAGCTAAAGAGTTCGTTGATCTTTAAACAACAGGGAAATTGACATCGCAACAGCAGAAGTTGGAGACCAGTCTTTAGGATGGTTGAAGGTAGTTAGAAGGGGTCCTTAGTGACTAGGCAGGTCCTTTCGTGCAGGATGGGAGCTAGAGTTCCTTGATCTTTAAACAACAGGGAAATTGACACCGCAACAGCAGAAGTTGGAGACCAGTCTTTAGGATGGTTGAAGCTAGTTGGAAGGGGTCCTTAGTGACTAGGCAGGTCCTTTCGTGCAGGATGGGAGCTAAAGAGTTCCTTGATCTTTAAACAACAGGGAAATTATTTGTCATATATTTTGGGAATGTCCCATGTTTAATTCACTAAAACGAGACTTGCAGGAAATATGTGATTGAATCTAGCCAGATAAGATTAATATTATCATTATTTTAATTAGTAACTAATGTAAACACATGCGGAAATGAAAGATGCTCACGAGATGGTATAATGTTGTAGGCTACTAAAAATCATTTGCTAGAAAATGGAAGTATTTGCTTTTTGCTACAGATGATGTAAACTGGCTAAAAAGAATGTTGGTCTTACTGTAACAAAATGTATTGTAACTGCATTTTGAATATGGATTTATAGTGTAGTGTTGGTCGTTTTGTTTTGTTTTTTTGTAGCACTTAAACATTTCCACATTTGCAAATCTGATGGGAGTAGCCCTTTCTACAGCACAGGAATCTGATGTAGTGACATTGAGACATAGGTGGTTCCATGGATGTCCCTGTGATGATCCCTTTCGGAGGCTAGAGATGTCACACTGGGAGGCATGGGTCAAAGGGGGGGGGATAGGGTGGAGACAAGGTTGAGTTTCTGCCGAGGCATGGTGGTACTCCTCACCATTGCACACCCGTGCCTTGGATGTACTACATGGGACTAAACAGAGGGGGGAAGCAACAAGGTTAGGTCATAAAAATAGAAGCACCCAACAGATGAGTGCAGGCCCTCAGGACACCCTCAAGTTCCACTTCGGCCTCAGCCCTATCAGAGATTAGCTGCAGGGTTAAGGAAGTGGCTGGCAAATTTGGAGATGGACTTGGAGCACTGGGTAGGGAGCCATTGAATAATGCTGGAGGGAGAAAAATCCTCAAAAAAAATGTTTCCACATGTGCCAGTTAAATAAAAAATAAGTTCATGGAAATGGGTCTTGGTTTAGGGACTGTTTCTCTTTGATATTATAATCTGTTGTAAATGACAAGCAATTGAAAATGTTAAATGGCTGATGTGCTAAAACGTGTTCAAATATAGCACTAGTATAATTTATTCTTTATATGATTGTGTGAGATATCTTATATCTTGTTGTATGGGATATATTGTATACATAACTGTAAGCATTGCTGTCTGTGAAATAAAAGTGGTTAGGTTGATTAAAAAAAATAGGGTCAACCCTCCCATTGGGGGGGGGGGTCCATTTTGCCTAACTTACATATACTAATTACAGGAGTACACAAGTGAGGAAGAGTCAAAAATCACACTGTTATACACTGCTCTCTCGCAGTATTAATGCATTTGGTTTCAACAAGCCGTGATTAAAGAAATTGAAGAAAAGCCACTTAAACGTAACCTCATTGGAGTATGGGTATGCTTCCCTTTAAGACCATCTGTAATTTTACTTGTGTGTCAGGCTTCAAGTACTGCTGTACAGAGATTATTGCACAGACTCTTTCTGAACAGTACTACACATTCTGAGAGAGGATTCCACTGACTGAGTTTATAGGATCTCTCCTTCCTGATTCACCTGCATACTTTTCATCTTTCTAGAGTCTGTTTTCATCCCTTTTTTCAGTAGAAGTGCACAGTTCTTTTGGTTGCCCTTTCTTTAGTATCTTTATTGGCTTTATCATCTTTCCGTATCTTTCTGTATCTTTTAAGTTAGCAGTGCAAAAGTGATGAACAGGGCTGCCAGACACTCTTGGCAGATGATATCTTTACTATATTTTGCAGTCTGTCATTGGTTAAGGCTGCAGAATGTGAAGAGTCCTGCACATAATTGTCCAGAATAATTTTTAAGTGCTCTGTCTTCCATTAAGTATTGGCTGATATTCTTTCCTTTCATTTTCTCACATTTTTTTGCTGAACAAAATCAGTTTTCTTCTGTTTTGACAGTAGTAAAAAAAAAAAAAAACTTCTATGAATTCTATTGTAGCATATCCAGTGTCATTCATGTTGAGGGATAGAGCCCTGACTACAGCTCAGGTGACCCAAATTTGCATAACGACACTGGAACTTGTTGACACTGGCAGGGTGGATTGAAAGGAGGAGGGTTTGAGCCACCCAGCCACAGAGACTACCACTGTCCCTTGGAAAAGGGGGTAATGATGCATTGGGGTGGCCTGGGGGGAATATTGGAGTTACTGAGCCACAGGTGAGTGGTAGCCTTCTTACGGATTGTGTGGAAGTGTGCATTCACAATAGGGAGGGCATTGTGGGCAACTGATATGACATGGTTCACTCATCCCTCTACTGATGAGGTTAGGGTTCAAAATTATGTCATTGTCAGAATGCCAGCAAAAAATCAAAACACTTTCATGGTTGCTTGAATGATGACCCCCCCCCCCCAAGACTTATTTTCTCCCTGGCTCTGCATGGAGCCATGGAACAGAGAAATGAATGGGCACTGTTTTCTCAAGAGGATGCTCAATGTTTGATGGTCAGCAAGTACAGGACAAAAATAACCTAGGAAAATAATTCTGCAATAGAAAGGATATTACATGGGCAGTGATACTGAGAAAAAAAGAGCTGGTGGACAGGGTTATAGTGGCACTGACTAGAGAAGTATTTATTTTAATGCATTTGTTAATAAGGTAGGTGAAATGTTTCAACAAGCAGTCTTCGGTCATTGATGATGGGACAAGGGTAAAAACAGTAAACAGGCAGTATTTGCAGAAAGCTGTCAGATAATGCATGCAGTAATAGTGAGAGTGAAACAGTGATGTTCTTCGTGTTTCACTGTTGCAGTCATTACATTTGGGTTATCTGCTTGCAGGTAGCCCTCAGTCGGCCTGATTAACAAAGTCTTGGGTCCTGCGTCAGTTGCTGTCCCTTCTTCCATGATGTCAGGGGTACAAAACATGCAGCTGACGCCATTACATCAGTCTTTCTTGCTGTGCAGTGCCCGAAGCAAAAGCAGTTTGCAAGTGCCGGTTGGCCGACTCCTGAAATTTTCGTTTTCGAGTTTCAGAACCAAAGTCTTCAACTAAAGCTAAGTACCCCGTTGGGGAAACTTTTTCTTGCTCCTTTCCGATGTCAGTAAAAGTTAATAATTGCATTACCTGTGGAAATCAAATACCTCATAAAGATTTCCATTTGCACTGCCTCTAAATATTTCGGTTCTCGGTTCAGTTATCCAGAAATGTCGTCGGTAAGCCATCCGACTACCAGGATTCCGAAAAAACGCAAAGATAAAGACAGAAACAGGCCGCCAAGGTCCAAAACCGCTGACTACGCTTCTCCTAAGCAAGTCACCAGTTCGCCGGTACTCAGTGAGGCGCTTTCGCAGCCCCTGATACCCGCTACTTCTGATTTGCAGGCCTCTACTGAGACCCATTCGGTGTCCGGTATGCCGTGCGATGCTTCAACTACGGAACCCGTGGATGTCTGTACCTCGGATGGGTCCGGAGCCGCTGTGCGGGCACCGGCTTCTGAGGGTGTATTCAGGCCTACGGACTTGCATATTAAATTGATGCCTCCTTCTTCACTTAGGCCTAAATCTCGATCCATGTCTAAAAAAAACAATGCCCAGGCCACATGTTCAGGCCTCTATGCCTGAAAAACAAATGATAAGAATGTCTGAAGATCTAATAACTCTAATCATGGGCAGCCAACGCCCCCCCCAAGAGGCCTAGGACTGAAGTTGATTATGAATCTTCTGATCAGGATTCTGTTTTTTCTGATTCTTCTGATGATCTGGATTAGCCATTACCTTCTTATGAATATTCTTATGCAGAGGACTCTATTCTCTCTGCTCCCCTCCTGAGGGTTTTTCTTTTGGGGAAACCTTACATACTCTAAGGGGAGCATTTCCACTGGGAAAGCCAAGATTTTTCTGATTCAAAAAAGAGGCTTGGGAGTTCCTTCTCCTACCTCAGCATAGGCCTTTAGCTATTCTTCCTGTACTAGATATTGTTGATGTTGCTTTTTCCGAATCTAGTTTGGCCTATGATTCCCTGCCTCCTGCTCCCAGAAAACCTGACAGATACTAAAGGGTCCCTGAGTCCCACAAGTTCCTTTTCAAAAATCCTATTGCAGATCCAGAGACTATTTCACAGGGGCCCAAGGGCATTAAGGCTTCTACTGCTAAAAATCCTACCCCTTCTGATAGAGACTCCAGGGCGCTGGATTGATGGGGTAAGAAGTTTTACAGTTCTGCAACCTTGGCCATTATGGCTTTAAAATGCCAGTTTCATATGTTAAAGTATCAGCAACATGTTATTGGACT
Organism: Protopterus annectens; assembly: GCF_019279795.1. Lineage (NCBI taxonomy): Eukaryota > Metazoa > Chordata > Ceratodontiformes > Protopteridae > Protopterus > Protopterus annectens. The sequence continues at coordinate 413,420,739 of NC_056747.1, read as the reverse complement.
GCTTAAACAGAAAATGATGTTGATTCCTGACTGTGTGGAAAATAAAGAATTACAGGATTTAATGCATTCTGCCGAACAAGTTGGAAAACATACTTTGCAATGTGGTTTTGATTCATTAGAGGCCTCTTGCAGGGCTGCTGTTACTGGGTCTGTGCTCAGAAGGCATGCTTGGCTTAAGGAGCAATCTTTGCCTGATCATGTTAAAGCTAAATTATTGGATGTTCCTTTAAATCAGGACCGCCTGTTTGGCAACAAGGCTGAGGAAGTTCTTAAAAAAATGAAAGATAAATGCTAAATCTATGCAAACTGTTAAAGATATTTTACAAGTTCAGCCTCCTAGATTTAGTAGGCACTGGCCCTTTAAGAATTGGTCCCAGGGGACTTGCAGAACTAAGCAGTGGGGTCCTCCACTTCCAAATCTGGGAATATTAAGACTCCCCCCTATGGTAAACTGTCTCAATGACTTCCTTTTAAATTTTCCAAGCACTTATCAACTGACTGCCCCTTTGGGGGAAAGATTGCCCTTCATGCAAAGAATTAGGAACTCATTACCCAGGACAAATGGGTTTTAAATATAGTGTCTCAGGGATACAGATTTCACTTCAACAAGTTGCCAACACCAAGTGGGTGGCCGGACCTACCCCCAAATCAGTGGGCAAATGCCCAAAAACAAGTACTTTCTCTGTTAAGCATGGGGGGGGGGGCTATTCAACTGGTACCAGAAGAGGAAAAGGGACAAGGTTTCTACTCGAGACTTTTCCTGGTACCCAGAAAAGACAATTCAGGACGTCTTATATTGGACCTGTCTACTCTAAACGCCTTTTTGGAGATTCCAAAATTCAAGATGCTGACTCTTCAATTACTTCCTATGCTAGGCAAAGATGCCTGGTTGGCAACAGTAGATTTAAAAGAAGCATACCTTCCCATCCCAATCAGGAATCTTGCAGAAGATAGCTACGCTTCAAAGCATGCTACACGCACCATCAGTTCTCTGCACTGCCCTTTGGCTTATCTACTGCGCCCAAGGTATTCACAAAGTGCCTAGCTCCAGTTATTGCATTTTGCAGGCAAAGAAATATTCAAATATACCCATACCTGGGCGATTGTCTAATTCAGGCAGAAAGCCAGGACATACTTTTGAATCATCTGGCCTTTGTAAAAAGGGTTCTACCTTGTCTGGGGTACACCATAAATGGAAAAAAAATCACACCTGGTACCCTGTCAACAAATTAAATTCCTGGGAGCAAGCTTGAATACAACTTCCCAGATGGCTTATCTCACGCCAGAAAAGCAAATTCATTTGACAGCCTACTTCAAACAAGTGGCCACAAAAACCCTGCTATCTGCAAGACAGATACTGCAAGCCTTGGGGTTCATGGCCTCCTGCATTCTTCTAATTCTATATGCAAGACTGCATATGAGGAAACCGCAGTGGTATCTAAAAAGTCTATGGTGTCAGCATTCTCAAGACCTAGAAACAATGATTCCTATCATACCTTGCCTACGCCTAGAGTTCCTTTGGTGGGCAGAGGCCTGCCACCAAAACAAGGGACTACCTTTCACACCACCCCCTGCCACCCAAACCCTAACAACAGATGCATCAGACTATGCATGGAGGCTCACCTGGCAGGGAAGTGCATTCAGGGCAAATGGAACCCAAGTCAAATGCACCTGCATATCAATCAAAAAGAAATAGCTGTACAGAATGTTCTGACAGCTTTCAAGGACCACATTCTTCCAGGATAACTAATGGTAAAGACGGACAACACCACTGTTATGTGGTACATAAACAAGTGGGGGGGGTACACATTCTTACCCCCTCTGCAGACTAGCCATGGCATTGTGGAACACAGCCTTGTGCTACCAAGTGCATCTACATGCACAGTTCCTGCCAGGAAAACTAAATGCACTGACAGATGGACTAAGCAGAAACCTCATGGACCCACATGAGTGGAAACTGGTACCAAGGATTTTCAACATGTTGACAAGCAAATGGGGGAGCCCAGATATAGACCTGTTTGCATCTCCCCAGAACCACCAATTGGAATAATTTTTTCACAAGGACTCCCACAACCAAGCCTGGAAAGTGGACGCTCTGTCCTTCAGCTGGAAAAACCCATCAGTCTATGCCTTCCCCCCCCCCTCTGCTCTCCAAAGTGCTACTAAAAATCAAACAGGACAAGCCAAGGATGATTTTGATTGTTCCAGACTGGGCGCCTCCTGCGCAGTGTGTCGCGGTTATCTCCATGTCACCTGCCTCAGACTCCTTCCCTGCTGTCTCAGCAGGTGAACTAGATTCTCTGCACCCTCAGCTTCTAACACCGAAACTTGCAGCCTGGCTAATTACTTAATCTCTCCTTTACCCTCCCTCAGCAAACCTGTGATGGATATCATTTTAGAGGCAAGGAGGCCTACTACTAGAAAAACTTATGCTGAAAAATGGAAGAGATTATGTGCCTGGAACCAATCTCAAGGGATGAACACAGCAGCGCCCAATTTACCTCAGATTTTCAATACTTAACTGAGATGCTTCACAAGGGCCTGTCTTTTTCCTCCATTAAAATCCACGCCTCAGCCATTTCAGCTCATTATAACACAGAGCTCCCCTCTTCTCTCATCCACTGCTCAAGCAGTTCCTCAGAGGGGCCAAAAATTTGAGGCCAACCCAGGAGAGCTCCAACCCCAGCCTGGGACCTTAACGTTGTCTTGGAAAAACTCACTCTATCTTTTTTCGAGCCAGCTGCTACTGCAGACTTAAAATTTCTTTCTTGGAAAACAGCTTTCCTTTTAGCAATCACTTCAGGTAGAAGGGTATCTGAATTACAGGCCCTTATGGCAGTGGAGCCTTTCATCATCTTTCATGCGGACAGGGTGTCCCTCAGAACCAATCCATCCTTCATGCCCAAGGTGGTATCCAGTGTGGCTCTTAATCAGTCCATTCATTTGCCAACCTTCTTTCCCAATCCACAGAATAAAGGGGAACGGATACTGCATTCCTTAGATGTGCACAGACAACTTAGATTCTATTTGGACAGGACTAAATCTCAAAGGAAATCTGAACAACTGCTCGTGGCATTTGCTGCAGGAGCAGAGGGGAAGGCTATTTCAAAGCAAACCATTTCTAAATGGATAAGCCATTGCATTCATTTCTGTTATAAGCACCATGGAAAAGCTATCCCCCAGGGGATCAGACCTCACTCCACCCGGGCCGCGCATCTACCTCCACAGCCTTTCTCAGAGTCGTCCCTACCAGGGACTTCCTAGAAGCTGCTACCTGAAGTTCTGTACATACTTTCACTAAGCATTATCATTTGCCAATTTTCTCTAAATCCAGAGCTGGCTTTGCCACTGCAGTCTTGCAGAGCCTTATAGCTGGCCCTAATGCTATCTAAATTCCTCCACCCAACCATAGCTTTGGGAATCTACTCAAATGTAATGACTGCAACAGTGAAACACGAAGAACATAGTACAGCTGTGTACACTTGCTATAAATGTATATGTTTGAGTGTATTCACTGTTGCATTCCTGGTTACCCTCCCTCCAGCCCCCTAACTTCTTTTGGCTGTACCTCTACTTTCCTTTACTATGCTTAAAAGCCTTTTTGGTGTATTTGCTTTTTTGTTGGAGGTATATCTTTGTACTTTTATATTTAATTGCTTCCCATTAGGGGGGCACCTGACATCTGGGTCAAGAAAAACTGATGCAATGGCGTCGGCTGCATGTTTTATACCCCTGACAACCTGATGTCATGGAAGAAGGGGCAGCAACTGACACAGGACCCAAGACTTTAATCAGGCTGACTGAGGGCTACCTGCAAGCAGATAACCCAAATGTAATGACTGCTACAGTGAATACACTTGAACATCTACATTTATGGTAAGTGTACACAACTGTACTTTTTGAGAACTGGTACAAGCATAATTTAAATCAGAGTAGTGAAATATGCAAACTGTAGCTTTGAAGACTGGAAACTGAAAGACTTAAGTAAAATGATAAGGTGAGGTAGAAGTATTATGAGTATGAATAGCCCAATTTGTATTGTAACACTGGAAACAAAACAAGATATGAGCATGTCAGTATGTGTCTACTGAACGTTTGTATAAGAAGCTGAAAGAATGAGAGAAAGAAATCTTTAGGGCTCATTGAATATGAGTAAGGAATCCTCATCTTGGTTCATGAGAGTGGTGAGAGAGGCCGTCTGTGCCAAGATTAAAAAAATGTTGATCAGTGAAAATGGAGAACATTGGCACTGTAAGTGTTTAGGAATAGGTCATTGATGATGATAGAAACATCAGGAGATAAAGGAAACTGGCAGATGGAATCAAATAGGGATGTGAGTTCTGCATCTGTGTCAGGAAGATGAAAATATTGAACTTTAACATTGTTTTATTGGAAACTGCAAAGAAAAAAACTTACGTCATTGATTGAGGAGGTGCTCATTGAGTCACTTGCCTCAATTTCATCAGAGAAAGTAAAAGGGAGGTAGGAAGTTTGTGAGAAGGAGATTGGTACACTATGATCTTGAAGTAAGCTTTAGTGAAGGAGGTGAGAAAGTTGCAGGTAGACAAAGTCATGAGAGGAGCTGTGGGAGACCTGCACTCCAGCAAGATCTTCATTTTTATTCTCCACTGAAGAATAAAAGCATGAGTTTGAGGTGAGGTTAGGTTGAACATACAGTTTGTATGGTTTGTGGAAAGCTAGTTGAAAAGAAGGCAGTAGCAGGTTGTGATTAGGTGGGAAAATGCTATAAAAACAAGCTTCTAATAAGGTGCCATGGAGGTCAGTAATGACCCCTGAACAGCTTGGGATTCATCAATTAGATGTGCAGATATTCCAAGGGAACTGAGACATAAGACCGTTCATGCCTTGCCAGTATCATCTTTCAGGTGGCATCTCCTTGTTGCCGGAGGACCATACCAGTCAATCCCAGGGTAAATATGCGGTTGCCCATCCAGTCATCTGTGTTATTATTAAAGGAAGATATCAAGTTGCTCAGCTTAACATGAGAGGGAATTTTATTCTAGAAGTTTGGGAGCTAGGTTATAAATTTGTCATTTCACCATGTTTATTTTTTCTGGTGGTGAGACTTTAAGTCCTTGGTTCCTAGTACTGATTTTGAAGAATCCACCTAAGTTTGGCAGTAAGATTTCCAATCCTAAGGTTGTATGTGGAGTACCAAAGTGCACTTGGGGACTGACAGTACCAATTGTAAAGGAAAACTTAAGAGCTACGGCAGTTAATGCAATTCAGTTCTTTAGGATTTCCTCTTTAGAATATTCAAGAGCGTGTTTTGTATTGTTTCTTCCATAGTTTTATGTAAACAACATCCATTAAATTCAAATCTGAAGTACAGTGCAGGCTATGAGCTTTACTTAAACTGTAAATTCACAGCAAGTGGGCTACCTTAAGGCTCACTGATTAGTGTGCTTGTGCAATGAGGGGCTAATTCCTATTGGTAGCAGTAGGTCAGGTGTGATTGGTGCATTTGGGAGGGTACGGAAAATGGGCAGTCATTCATTAAATTTGCGATGAGCATTATTGACTGAGTCACCTTAATTTGAATGTCTTATTGGTGTGGTCCTGCAGTACATTGGTACAGTGTCTGCGGCATACAGTGTTTTCTTTTTTTTGTCTTCTCAAGCAGAACCACTTCACATCCTCACCTACTTCTATGCAATATAAGAGTTTCACTTTAGGGAACTTAAACTTCCTAAAACATGTAACATCTTAAGAATAATGCTAAGGCTCATATACATAACCCAAGCAGAAAGTTATAATTCAGTGTGGATAGAGATGATGAAATGAGGGAAGCTCAGTAAATGAGGAGAGAGTGGGATTTTAGATGTAGATCCTCAAGAATAACCAAAGTCATTCAGAATGTTATATTTATAAAGTAGCAGAAAGTTATAAGAACTAACCCATCATGAGAATGGCAAAAGACTTTGCTGATAGGGATGACTGCAAGTAGGGTACAAAGAATAGGTGAGGGGGCTGGAATTTACTAGAGAAACTGGCAAGTGAACCAAGGTATTGGAGGCAAATAACTAGGTAAAGGTAATAGAGTGGGATGAGATCAAGAAGATGTTTGGACTGTAGGCCTGTGACTGCCTTCACCTATCCGGGACTGATATCTGAGTATAGACAAAGAGAAACGGATAGGGAAAGCCTAAGTGAAAGATCTGTTCTGTTTTTATCTAGAATAGAAGCTGCTGTTAAAACAGTAGTAATTAGTAGAGCATATAAAGTATTGCAGGGTAAATGTAGACTCATTTAGAGGAAGTTAGAAAAAATTGGGAAGAGAGATTTGATAAGCAGTTGAGAAGAGAACAATGGGAGGACACATGTATGGCTCCCAATTATGGAACAAAGTCTAGAAGATTTTTGATAATTGTTTGCATAGATAGTTTTATACCCCCAACAGACTTCAAAGATTTTTTCCTCGGGTAGATGATAAATGTTGGAGATGTGATGGGCAAGAAAGGGATAACAGCGAAAGTATGTTTTGGGAGTGCTTTGAGTTGCCAGATTTTAAAAATTCCATGCAGAGTACTCTCATAAACAGTGTGGGAACAAAAGGGTGTAACTAATGAAATTAATATTTGAGCTGGGACACAGGATCTGAATTGTCTACACATAATAAGGACTTGTTAAGTTTAATTTTGATGGCTGCCAAAAAAAGCAGTTACGAGGAAATCAAAGTCAACTGCATTTTAAGTATTGAGTGTTGCAACAAAAATAAAAGAAGTGGAAGTGAAATCTTTAGAAACTGGATGGCGTAAGTTATATAGAAGTAAGTGGAAATCGTAGAAACATTATGATAAGAATCTGCTGGAGGAGTGATATTTTAAGGAAAGGCAAGAATTGAGCAGTTTATATAATGTTGGACTGATAATCGTTAAAAAGAACTTGTGTGATAAATAATGAATGTAACTGAAAACTTAATATGATTTGTTTTATTTTGTTAATGTATATTTGCATATGCCTTAAGTAGTAATGTAATAAAGGTATTAAAAGATTTTAAAATTATGCAACCTTTCTGTCAATTCCACTATTATTGGTCAGAACTACTTCAAGCATTTTAAAAGGTAGTGAAGAGATATTTTGAGCATTTTCAAAAGTACATTCATTCCAGACTAGGAAATAGTATTGAAAAAGTAATGTGAGTGCTGAATCATTCCAGTTTAGTCGTGATTTTGTTCAGATGACCTGGGATTTGCAGAGATATAGGCTCTATCTATATTCAGGACTGATCCAGAAGCTTTGGTTTAATGAACTGAACTGACTTGTTCATGAGTACATGGTGGGTATTGAAGGAGTTAAACCCAGGTCTGTAGGATACAGATTAATGTCATGGTTCTACCTTAATCTGGTAGATGGTAAAGTGAAAAGGAAAAAGTGAGGCAGCTTTGTGTGGGGTTAGCCGTATATTTAGACAGACCTAACAGGTTGAACAGCCTGCTCGTGTTAGTCCTATGCTGTCTGTGTGTGCCTGTGTATATTTTTGTGTTTTCTCATATGGAAGACAGCCCCTTGCTGACAAGCAGCTGCAGTTAGTGCTCTGTTGAATGATATAAAAGATCTGCTGTTACAGTAAGATTGTATTGCAGTTATCATTTCTCAGGCAGTGAAGTATCAGCCTGTGTCTCATGCTGTACCATTGTGAAGCATGCCAGTGCCTACTGTAATGTTACTGTAGCAAATTTAAACACTTGTGTATACACACACACACACTTTTTTGTAGGACTGCATCATGACTTGCATGTCATCAGTATTGTTCATTATGTACCACTTTTGATTTCAGATTACTCAAGAAGCCGGAGAGTTTATGATCACATTTCCTTATGGCTACCATGCGGGTTTTAATCATGGCTTCAACTGTGCTGAGTCTACCAATTTTGCAACCCTCCGATGGATAGATTATGGCAAAATGGCAACTCATGTAAGAATTATGCCTGTCACTCTGTTTACAGAATTAACAGAAGAAAAATAAATAAGCATGCTGTTTGATTTTTGTGTGTGAATAGTTTAATTTGTTCTGTGTAGAGGGAGATAATCTGTACACTGGCAAAATTATCATATGCTTGGTTTAGCTGTGTACTAAATTTTGCTATTTAATTATACTTTGCTGTGTTGTACGTGACTAGCATATTGATGGGTAACAGAGATGCAACATCTAGTGTGGGACGTAGACGCAGCTATGCCCCACTTACCATTAGGCCAGTGGCCTAGGTGTGTGTGTGTGTGTGTTGCTGTTTATATGAGGCATTGTATTTCTCACTTAATCTCGTCTTTTCCAGCAGATGGGGTGATAATAAATTTATTTATATCTATATCTGTATCTGTCTATATATATATATATATATATATATATATATATATATATATATATATATATATATATATATATATACTTTATGAAGAATATCTACACACCTTTGCATCAGTTTCAATTATATGTTATAGAACGTAGCCTACATGATATCTGCCTACGCTTGGATTCCTTCTTGCGTTCTAAATTTTGTAAACCATTTCCAAGCTGTGTACTTCAATGTGTTAACCTGACTCTGCCAAGAGATTTTAACGCATGGTCTGACATGTGGGTACATCAGAACAGTAGAGCAATCACATGGTTGTCAAGTTGTTACTAAACTGGAGCTGAAAAAGCAGATTAAAGGGACCAGTTTCCATATTAAAAAGAAAAAAAAAGCTCAACATAAACTAATAGAAGCCTTTGCCAGTGGCATAGAGGGATAAAGCCAGGCCCAGGCAGCCTGATTTTGAGTAGCAGCTGTAGGGCTTGATGGAAAGATAAATGTGCATATCCTGGAACTGAAGTTGGTAAGACTCAGTCTGGAAAAATCCAGTGCTGCACTTGATGACTTAGCCTTGGCCAATGGGAGGAGACTGGTCAGGAGCATACCTCAGACTTATGGTTTCTTGGTAAATCAATGATGACTGAAGTCACTAAATGACAACATACATTTAAACTTTAGACTTCATATCCTTCAAATAATTCATGATAATGCAAAACCTATTATTGTAGCTACTTTCTAAGTTTATAAGAGCAATATTTAAAATGTGTCCCTGATTTTGGGCTTTTGTACCCCCCATTATTTTTAGATTTGTCCAGAGGTTGAGAGGTATGATCAAAAGCGGGGGTGGAACTGAAAGCAGCTTGACCATCCAAGCCAATGATGGCAGCCCATGTTAGGAGTGTGGAGTATGCATTTGCCGGAGCTAGGCTTGTAGGTGGTCCTTGCTGTGATTTTTGTGCCCATATCACCACCAGGGATGGAATTAAATTCATTAACAGTACTGTGATTCCTAGATTGCTGGTGAGAGTATAAGTTTCTTAATGGCTAACCAGATGATGGCATTCACCAGATGGCTCTTGCTCTAGCGAATCTGGCCAGATTCCTCCCCATCTGCTCAGGGGAATAAATGGCCTTGAGTCCATTCATGGTTTGCTTGATAATACGCAGAGGAGAAAAATAGAGAAAAATTACTAATAAGGTATCATTTTTAGTTTAAATTTTGTTTTATTTCAACAACAGTGGCTTTTATGAAGTACTACATTTCACTAAGTTTGCAAATTTTCATCTTCATTCTGCTGAGGTCATAATTATCCTTCTGTCTGATGTGACCATTGTTGGAACTTTGCAGAGTAAAGAATTAATATTATTATTTTTTCCCATTTTGTAATTGACCAGTTCAGCCTTCATTGTGCTATTTTTAAATATAGCTTTATTGCAATTAAATTGATATGCAACTTTCAACAGTTAAGTACAAAACTAAAAAATAATAAACAAACATGCCTAATAGTGTTTCACCCTTAAACATACTTCCATTTACAGTTAAAATGCATTTGTGCCAAGTTTAAATGCATTTTAACAGCTGTCAGGTTATAACTACATTCCAATTCATATATTTTCCTCTGCAAGTATTCAAGCAGCTCATTTATTTATCTTCCTTTCTCAACCTTCAATTCTTGACAATAACTTTAAATTCTGGACATCTCTCCTGTGTTTGATCGTGTAATTATCACTTTCTTTCTTGCTGTCATGTTTCAGTCCAACAGTAACTTATGAGATGGACCTCTTTCAGACTTCCCATTCATTAAAATTAGGAATGGGCATGAAATTTAGTTTTTCCTCATCTTTTCTGCATCTACCTAGGAGTCTTTTGAATTTTCTTGTTAAACTTTTCTAAATCAATCCATTCTCCAGAAAAGTATGCTGTAGTCTCCTTGTACAATTTTCCCGTATCTCCAGCATGTTGCGCTAACAGCAGGAAGCATCTTAATTAGGTTCAGGATGCAAAGTGAGAGACATTTCCCATGCTATAGTTGGTTGGGGACAATTGGCTGAAGTGTAATTCACTGCCATCACAGAGAAGCACCCCGCTTCAATAACCAAGTGCACAAGAGCAGGGGAAGTAATGTGGGGTGTGCTAGTTGTACAGTATGCCCTTATCTAATTACAACAGTGTGGTACAGTGCGGAGGACATTCTGCATGCTGCTGTAGTAACAGTTGTACTCCAGAATGCGTTTTAGACTGTATTCCCTAGACACTGTGAAGGAGGTAATGGTCTACACACATTAGTAAAAGCACTGCCCTATTGTATACTGCTACTGATATACGTATAGGACATGCTGCTGTTGATGCCTGTCAATAGTGCCTGTTGTCTTTTGGTGACTTGAATACTATGGACATTAGTTTCCCTATGCAGTTGATCATTCAAGCTGTGTGCATGGCACTGTAGACTTCTTTGTGCCTGCAGTGAATTTGCCATACCCATATGTCTTTGCAGCTGAATTTCACTTCAGTCATGTATCCGCAACCAAGTTACCTAAGGGTGATGTCTCACTGCCTAGCAGCCTGAACCCATCCTATTCATCCTTGATGGGATATAAAAATATTGCAACAAACATTGCCACCCAAAATATCTAAACCTCCTACACTATGTTGCATAGCTTGGAGCCAGTAAACTCTTCCGCTCTTTCTTTGCTGCAGCTTCTGTTCCTAGGTCTCTCCTAAACTTTCAACAATTTCTCCAGTATGTCCTCAAATCCTGTAAATAATATTTTGTATATATTACTTATAATAACTTTCAAGGAAGGGAACTTGCCTCTAGCCTCTATAAAGCATCCTGTCCAGTGTGGAATATCCTATTCATCCTCCAAAGATTCTCTTTAGTGCACTGTAATCAGCTTTTCCTAGTCACTCTCTAATATACTTCTTCTCCAGTTGCTGCTCCATAAGTAACTACATTCAACTCAACCTTCACCCTATGTTTAAGCAGTAACTCTTAAAACAGAGCTCTCTGCTGTCCATGTTAAACAGTTGTTTGTTTTCCCTTTTACATGTTTTAATCTCCCTAAAAACCTTATTTGCTACTTTTATCAACTCCTGACTAAGTGATGTAATACCTTTCTTTGTTTGCTGTATCGCATCTCGTAAAAAAAATCTCTTAATCCTCTCATTTTCTTTAGCAAGAAGCCCTTCCATTTTTCTTTGTATGGCTCAGGTATGTAAGCAGTAATGCCCAAAAGGATTGACATTACAGGGAAAATAATGGACCATCCGGGCGAGTTGTGAAGCCTGGCTCACAAGTGGTCTCCTTTACGCTTGGAAAATCTGTTATTTCTTGTGCATTATTCCATTCAGAAGATAGGCTTTCTGTTTTGTTTTTTGAATTGTTAGTACTTGTATAACTTAGTTGTCACTTTTAATGTAAAATAGATCTTCTGCCTGATGTTTCATAGTTGGTGAAGTAACAAACATGGATGCAGAGGCAAAGACGTACAGTCTCTCATGCACATACAGAAGCTCACACACGCATGCAGATGCACGGGCATAGACTCACACATCTTGAAATGCATGCAGGTGTGTGTATGTGTGTGTGTGTACGTGTACACACATATATATATATATATATATATATATATATATATATATATATATATAGTACACACACATACAGATGTGCTTATAAGTTAGAGAAAAACATTTTTGATTGTGTGCACCTCAGATGTCTGATTATACCATTGTACTTAGATATATCAGTTCATTATTGCCAGATTCACACAATGTATAACATTACAATTCTCCTCCCACAGACAAGAGACTCGCACACATGAACATGTAGCCACATTATCTTGGTACAGCCCAGGCATCCAGTTGTAAATAAGTTAATATCAAATTAATATCAGATTATATATGATATAATCCGAGTTATTCTTATTACAGATAATAAGTAATGGGATGGGTAAGGCCAGTCTGTAACCAAATGGTATAGTTATTTTGAGCACAAAAAGGGAAATTGGTTAGGCTTAAAATGGTGGAAAGCTAGCCTAGTACTTACATATGAACCTACAATGCTTAAAAAGTACTATAAAGTATTCCTTCATTTTTCCTGTCCATTGCATACTGTGCGCACATGTGTGTAATATATATGTATGTACACGCACATGCACACACACGAGAAACAGACACACATACAGATGTCTCCGGTGGTTGGAATATGTGTACATCTTGTATATCTGATTGTGATCAAATGAGTAAGTACTAGCAGTAGTAATATATTTTAGCTCATTGTCAGACACTTAAAGTGCAAACCATTACAGTCCCCCATCACACACATACGTCGCCACTTTGTTCAGCTCTGTTCAGATTAATGAATTCCTTCTCTCCATCCACAACCCCTTTTTCCCATTTTTACACATGATGTTGGGGCATTACTTCCAACAGTGACTTCCTCTTGAGCCATTTTTGCCACTGTCAGGTGGTTAGCCCTGCATTGGTGGATGTTGTTCTTGTTTCACTGTTGCAGTCATCACACTTCGGTTATCTGCCTGCAGGTAGCCCTCAGTCGGCCCGAATGCCAGAGTCTTGGGATTTCTGTGTCAGATGCTGTTGCTTCTTCCATGACGTCAGGTCATCAGGGGTATAAAACATGCAGCCGACGCCATTACATCAGCTTTTCTTGCCGAGCGAAGCCCGAAGCAGAAGCAGTTCGCAAGTGCTGGTCGGCCTCCTGAAATTTTTTTTTCCAGATTCAGACCTGAAGTCTTCTAAAAGATAAGTACCCTGTAGGAGATCCTTTTTTCTTGCTCTAATCAATGTCAGAAAAAATTAATAATTGTCTTGCCTGTGGAAAGCAAATACCTCAGAGATTTTCATTCTTACTGCGTCACCTGTTTAGGCCCAGACCACGATGTTCCTCGCTGTCGGTTTTGTGCCCTGTTCAATGCCCGAACTATTTGTCGGGCTATTTTTGTCACTAAATTCTTTTGCTGTCATTCTCCGTATTCTGAAATAGCTTCGATAAGCCATCCAACTACCGATCTTCTGAAAAAACATAAGGCTAACGACAGAGACAGACCTCATAGGTCCAAAACTGCCGATGATGCTTCCGTTACGTTAGTCGCCAGTCTGCCGATACTCAGTGAGGCGCTTTCACAGCCCCTGATACCCACTTCTGCAGATTCGCAGGCCTCTACTGAGACCCATTCGGAGTTGGTATGCTGCGAGATGCTTCTTCGACTATGGAACCTGCAGATGTCTCTACCTTGGATGGGTCCATAGCCGCTGTGCAGGCACCAGCTTCTGAGGGTGTATTCAGGCCTTCTGATGTTCATATTAAACCGACTACTTCATTTCAAACCAAAAATACTGAATTTCTCAGGCCCAGAGTTTGCACTATGCCTAGGAAACCGACAACCAAAGTGCATTTTCAGGGACCCATGCCACAGAAACAAATGCTTAGAATGGTTGAAGACCTTGTTACCTTAATTAGAGGAAGCCAGCCTTCCCCTTCTAAAAGACCAAGAACTGATTTTCCTTCTGATTCTTCAGATCATGAGTCCGATGACTTTGGCGCTTCTGATTACCAGGACATACCTTTATCTACTTATGAGGATTCTGATGCAGAGAATTCCATTCCCTCTGCTTCCCCACCAGAGGATTTTTCTTTCGGTGAAACCCTGCAAACCCTCAGAGAGCATTTCTGCTGGGAGTGCCAGGATTACCCACAGTCCAAAAAGAGACTCAGGGAATTTTTAAACTTGCCTCAGCACAGGCCTCTAGCTATCCCTCATGTTGTGGAAATTGTAGATGATGCCTTCATGGAATCCAGTCTTACCCTTGATACTTTGCCACCAGCTCCCAGGAAACTTGACATGTACTACAGAGTACCTGACTCTCACATCTGGTTGTTACAGACAGACACCCTTGTAACTGATGCTGTTAGAGTTACTGGCATTACTTTTTTAAGCGCTGTGACTTTTTAAATGACAAGGTTAGTGAGCATAGAAGAAGTGGTGGCTACAGTTAAAAACTTCATCTCGCAACATGGATTTAATGCCACAATTGGTGCATTTTTTTCTCTCTGTGGATTAATTCCTGTTTGGAATGTCAAATATGCAGTGGAGATCCCTTATTCTCCAAATCCCCTTTTCTAAATTATTATTTAGCATCCCTCAAGTTTAGCTGTCCTTTTATACTTTCTGACATTGGGCATGCCCAATTTTCCCATACTAGCTTATGTCTATGTCATAGGCTTAGCCCCATTAAAAGTGTGTGGCCATCTGTTCCAGATGTCACTCTGTGTACTGAACAAGTCACAAATTGGACTCAAAAGTAATGAAGAGGTTATATTCTCTGTCAAAAATTAAAACAGAACCATTTTCCTTCTTAGAAAAAAATGTCTGTAAACTTTATTAATAGTTCTAATTTTAATGCAAGTGCCTGGCAGTACCCAAGTACGTCAAGTTATAACTCTTTCATAAACAGGGATATTTCTGTTATAAACATTGACAGGGTTCATAATTTACTGTGATATACTTTGGTTTTGGCTAAATTTATTTTGCATGCTAAGAACCTCCCAAAAATCTACATTTCATTATATATCTATCCTGCCATGTTTACATCTGAATCAGCCAAGTAAATTAGCAGATAATCTGAGTATGGAAAGTTACATGTGATGGTCCAGTTAAAGTCCAGATATCTACCCCTCTCTTTTTGTTTCAACCAGAGTCTTCAGATAAATGGCAATTAGTAATGTGGAAAAGGGCATCTCTACTTAGTTCCCCTGCCCTGACTCACACTCTACAAACAACCAAGCACCAGTCTTCACCTAAAATTCTCATGTATATATTTTCAGAGAACTTTATCATTTTATCCAGAAACTGTTTTCTTTAAAATTTCTATTAAGTATTCCTAACTTACATGATCAGATGCTTTCTTGATGTCCAAATGTAATGCTACCAACTCCTTACCTGACTCTCTTTTTTTTTGGAATTTTCTTTATCAGAACAGTTTTCACCGTATTATTACATGTAGTCTTTCTGGCCACAAAAACAGTCTGCGCTAGGTCAATTAGGTGTTAACCTATTTGTAATTATTAGTATAACCGTTTATGATCATGTTTAAGCATGATGACTAATCTGTACTAACTTGGTAATATTGCATCCTTTCCTTCTTGGGGTATAATTAATATTACTGCCCTTCTCCAAAAACTAGGAATGTCTTGTTTTTAATATATAGGCTCATAGGCAAGTGCTGTACTAGCTGTCATTGTGGACCATTTTAAGCCTAGGCAATTTCCATTTCAAAGGTGACAGTCAAACACTGTACCTTGTGTCTGTGAGGTAAACACCTTTGTTTTAAATTTAAATACATCACATATATTTCCTTTGCTACTATTATCAGTCCAACATTGCAAAAAATGTTGAATTCCTGGCTTCCCTTATACCTCACTTATCCTCCTGAACATTTGTATGTATTGTTCCCACAGTTTCCCTTTGCATCCATGTAATTCACTCCTCCTGTTTTCTAAAGACCCCTCTTCCAGTTCTTCTATCTCGCTTATAATATTCAGTACCTCAGATACAATGGGTGTAGACTTTGATTTCCATACTCTAGTAATTGCTTTTTTTGGCAGCTAAAAGAATTAATTAAAATTAATAAGGCCTTATTATGCTTAGGCAATTCATATCCTGTATCCCAGCTTACAAGAATCATTTCCTTACTTACAGCCATTTGCTCACCCAGTATTTCTGGTAGAGTTCTCTGTAGGGAATTTTAAAAATCTGCCAACTCAATACACTCCTAAAACATATGATCTGATAGTGTCAGTTTTTCATCTTCTCCTCGCATGTGGGTTCAGATCAGAGCCCTCAGATCCGACTCGGCCATTAGCAAGCTCGTGGCAACCAAAAAACTCTTGGATACCCCCACTTAACCCACAGTGCATCTCTTCCAAATACCTCAGATTTCACTTGCCACTTAGTGAAGATGTGGTCATCCCAGGTAGCTCTTGGTGTCAGGTAGGGAATTTTAAAAATCTGCTAACTCAATACACTCCTAAAACATATGATCTGATAGTGTCAGTTTTTCATCTTCTCCTCGCATGTGGGTTCAGATCAGAGCCCTCAGATCCGACTCGGCCATTAGCAAGCTCGTGGCAACCAAAAAACTCTTGGATACCCCCACTTAACCCACAGTGCATCTCTTCCAAATACCTCAGATTTCACTTGCCACTTAGTGAAGATGTGGTCATCCCAGGTAGCTCTTGGTGTCAGGTTGTACTTTTCAAATTTACTCTATTTTTTCACATTCTTAGACCTTCAGTGTTATAATTCTTGTCTGTCCCTCCCTTGAACTTCAGAACCTTTTCTTGTGGTGACTGTTCTTTATTTAGATTACTTTCACTTCTTCCCACCAGTAACCGCTTTTATAGGTTACTTCCCTTCACTTTACCTTTACGGTATTTCTTAACTACTATTATTAGTAGGTGTCTTCTCTTTCTTCTTATTTTATCTATCTGCCGTAAAACAAAAAAGTCTCTCCTTTGCTGTTTCTTCCTGAATATGTGTGTCTTCTCTGGCCTTCTTCCTGTGTCATAGGTTCATAGGTAGGTACAAGGGTATCGGCCCTGGGGCCTATACAAGCCCAGCCAAAAAGGTACCCTGGCTTTTGCCACCCAAGAAAATTATTTTCCTGTGCCACTGTCGAGCAGAGCCACAGAGGTGATCCCCAGGGTGAATTTCCCATTTCCCATCCAATCATCAAGATTTTTCTTGAAGAGTGCTAATGAGGAGCTTTGTTTTATATAGATAGGTAGTGTATTCCAGAGTATGGGAAGTCTCTGGGACAGGAATCTATCCCTCCAGCATGAGCCACAGGCACAGCCACTACCACTACACAGGGCAATCACGGTGACTTGATTCTAACTCCGCCTACCAGGGGACAAATGGCAGCACCCTTATTAAAATGCCTTTTAACCTCTTTTCTAAGAACTGGCAAAATATTGGACAAAGACAAGTGGATTTTGGTTCTGCAGGCCAAAGGGTTGCGCTTCCACTTCCACACAGGGTTTGCCAAAGCTGCTACGAAAAATATGAACTCCAATCAAGAAGCTCTAAATCCTATGGGTCCCAGCATGGCGAAGAGAAGTTGAAGTGACTGCAATTCCATATGAAGGACATAGTACACCGTGGACTAAAGGTTTCTGCCAAAAACTGGATACCCTTTCTGAAATACCCACCTCCTCCTTCCCCTCTACACATTTTCCTAAGTCAAAATCCTCCTAATAACACCATGGTATACTGCTACTTATAGTGTATTGTGGTGTACTCATAGATCTCAACATGCTTATTTTTGGAAATGCTGGCTCCCCTGACAATTTGAAACTCAAAATTTTACCCCTTCACCAGGAGCATGGCATCAGAATAAATCAGCTGTGCCCAAATGGTACACTACATGCCTGGCAGGATCTCATTCATACCTAGACGTCAGGGAAAGTGCGGACCAGACTACAAGGACAGGAATCCACCACATCCGGCCGACAATGTGGGCTGCTGGAAAGGAACAACAAGTTGACAACACTGCAGATGCTATCACAATGGGACAAAGCATTTATTACGATTACAAACTGTACTTTCTGTTTATTGTGGTGACAAGGTTTAGGTCCCTAGAGCGTGCAGCTCGGAGGGATTGGGATTTCTTTAAGTGGAGCATTAACATAGCTTTGTATGTTAGGCAGAGATTACCTCTGAGTAGGCGATGTGCGACGGAGTAAAGCTGAAGTTTTTTGAGACTGTCTGCATAGGGCATCTGTTTGAGGCCAGTAGTCCTCTGTGTGAGGTATTTCTGCGGCCTTTCCAGTTGTAGATGTCTTGTGAGGTACATACCAAAAGAGGCGTTGTACTCTATAATGGGTCCAATGAGTGATGAGTAGAGGGGAACAATGCCCTCTCTTTTTCTGGATGAGAAACCTTTTGTGATGAGGTGTGCCACGTAGAAGGATTTCCTGACTACTGTGGCGATGTGATTATCAAAGGAGAGACTACTGTCCACCTGTGTCCCAAGGTCTCTTATCACACTTTCGGTGTTAAGTATACTACTGCTTATGTTGTAGTTCATGGGTACAGAGGTTTTACCAAAGGGGATGACAATGCACTTTTTGGGATTGAGCTTGAGGCCATGGGTTTGACACCAGGCATCTGTCTCAAGTGAGGCCCTTTTGTAGGATGTCCACATTGTTAGGAGTTTCAATTATGGCTCCTAGTTTGCAGTCATCTGCGAGCTTCGTTAGCCAAAGACCTTCTGTGTTAGCCTGTACTTCAGAGAAGTAGATACCAAACAGGAGAGGACCCAGGACTGAACCCTGTGGTACTCCACTTGTCACTGGTCTGAAGTCGGATTTGGAGTCTGCTACATTCACAGTGTGGGTTCTGTCAGTGAGCCAGTTGGCAACCCATCTTGTGATATAGGGATTTATACCTAGTTTAGTGAGTATATCTATAATTCCAGAGTGGGGGATGGTGTCAAAAGCCTTGGCAAGATCTAAGTAGGCTGTGTGAACCACCTTACCATTGTCTACGGCTTTGGTGACTGCTTCAAAGAAGTCTATCAGGTTTAGGAGACATGACCTGCCTTTTACAAACCCGAACTGGGTGGGGTCCAGAGTTTGGAGATTACCAATGTCTTTGTTTATAAGTTCCATGATGATCCGTTCCATGGTCTTGCAGACCAGGCTCGTCAGGCTAATGGGGCGGTAGTTCCAGGGGTCCGTGGTGGCTCCCCCTTTGTGGAGTGGGATAACAGTCACTGTGTGCCATTCAGCAGGCACAAAGCCTGAGGTGAGGCTATGATTGAACATGGTACTTAGGTGGGGTGCCAGTTCGTTCTGTAGTTCATGTAGAATGCAGCCTGGGATGTTGTCTGGTCCCATGGATGCTGTGTTCTTGGCTTTGGAGAGTGTGGATTTTACCTGTGCAGCCGTGATTACAGGAACTTTGCATTCTTCCGGTATAGAGATGGGCCCTGTAGGGGGTGAGAGGGGGGTAATGTTAGCACTGAACCTATCTGCCAGGATGTTGGCAATATCAGTTGGGTCTGTATATTTAATGCCATTGTGCTGTAACTCAGAGCAGATCTGAGTGTTGCCATTGAGATTCTTGACATAGCTATAGAATGCTTTGTGGGTGTCTTTAGAATCAGAGGCGATTTTGTTTTCGTAACTAGCTTTGGCGGATTTTATAAGGAATCGCAGCTTCTTACTGAGGCTGACCAGGGAGCTCCTCCACTCATGGGATTTTACTCTCTTTTGCAACAGTTTCTTCCTTCTGTTGTACAGTTTGTTTATGGCAGGGGACCACCAGATTGGCTTCCTTTTTTGGAGGATAGCGTCTTGGTTCTTTTTGGGATAGCACGATCCATGCACTCATGTAAGTGCTTATAAAGTGCAATTGTGTAGGATTCAGTAGTTGTAACTGTATTGTCCATCTGCATGGCTGTCATGAAGTTCACCACTTCTGTCTTAAGACGGATGAAGTTTGCTTTGGAGGAATTTTTTACCATGGTTTCCTTAATGGGGGGGTGGGGGCAGGATGTGGATATCTAGGGTAATTAGCTTATGGTCGGATTGGACCAATGAGGCATTGACTTCAGGTGTAGAACATCGGCCACTCATGTTGGTAATGACTAGATCTAGGATATTGTTGCTCCTGGTGGGGGTGTGGATAAGTTGATCCAGGGCATTGGAGTTTATGAATTCTAGAAAGTGTTGAGCGAAGGAGTTGGTACATGAGTAGTTTTCCCAGTTAATGGAGGGGTAGTTGAAATCTCCCATTATTAGGGTGTTTGGTTGAACTCTAATATTTTCCAGTACATCAAGAGGAATGGGAATCCTGGGGCATGGTGGGTGATCTGTAGCAAGGTACAATTTGGATTGCAGTTTTGCCCAGAGTTAGTTGCACTTGGATAACCTCAGCTGCATTATGCTGAGCAACTAGCCTGGAGGTGTGGATAATCCTTAATGAATATGGACATACCTCCGCCTTTGGTGTTCCAGTCCAGGTTACATGGCCGAAAAGTGTGGTATGAGTTATAGCCTGGTAGTGCAGGGGTGCTCTCTGGGGCCTTGAAGCAGGTCTCAGTCACTGCACAGATATCGATGTTCTCCATTTTAAGGAGTGCCTCGAGTGAGTGCATTTTGAGATTTAGACTCCTAGCATTAAGTAGCATCACCTTCAGTTTTTGCTTGCCTGTTCCTGTTACGGTGGTGAATTTGTCATTTGAACCTTGCCTAAAAAAGGCACTATAGGGGCAGCAAGAACCTTAGCCAGTATCTGGAATCCCAGGGGTGATGGGTGCAGGCCATCTCTGGCAAAGCATCGTGGTGTGTCGACCATGTCATCCCAGGCAGACAGATACTGGATCCCTTTAGAATGGCACCAGAAGCTTAGCCAATTGTTGAAGTCAATCATTTTGTCCTTGTACTGCGGCATCATTCTGGGTGATGGCAGAATGCTACTCAGGGCTAGGGTCATACCTGCCTGGGCTGCAAGATTGGAGAGCTCTTCCATGCCTCTTTTCATGTAGTCCAGGGAGGTATGTCTCAGGACGTTCACACCAACATGGACAATGACAGAGTCATATTTGTACTTGTGGAGTGACCTGAGTGCGTGGGTTATGTGGTGGATCCTAGCACCTGACAGGCAGCTGACAGTAAGCTTCTTCTTGTTTAGCCTGGTGAGTGGGACATCAGTGTGCCTGACTATAGTCACCTATGACTAGTGTGTTGGGTAAGCTGTTTTGCCTTATTGGTTGTGGTGAAGTGGCACACTGAGTCTGCTGGCTATGTGACATTTGGATTGTTTTGGGGGTGGAGGTTGCTTGCATTTGTGCTTTGGAGGTCTCTGTTGCTTGAGCCGATTATTATTGAGAGCCTCCGCGAATGTTTTTGTGTTTCTGTGTGTGGATTTTGGTGGTGTAGATTTAGTGAGACTATGTGATGAGTGTGGTGTGGTGCAAGTGTTTACCTTCTCCTCTTGACTGTCAAGTTCAGTCTCGATTGGAGAGAGCTTTACCTCCAGTTTGGCTAGATAAGTGCATCTCTCACAGGTTGTAGTGTTGGGTGGTAGGAGGAGAGGGTTGTCTGTGTACATGAGGCAATTTCTACATTTCCCCAAGATGCCCAGATTCATCAGATAGACAGGAGAGAACACTGGGAGCTGACCCTTGGACATGCCTGAATAAAAAAATATTTTCCTCTAGATAAGTGAGGAAAGTGAGTACAAGAGCTGTTTTTCTCTAAGCAAGTGAGGAAAGTAAGTACCAAAACTGTTTTCCTCTAGGTAATGAGGAAGGTTGAGTGCTGTAGTAATTAGTAGGTTATTTAGTGCTTACATGTTCTGAACAAGTGCTGATGACGAATAAGCAAATTCATGTGCTAAAACTAAGAATCTGTATCTGGACTAAACTAGTTACAGGAAAGGGGGGAAACGAGTGTAAATGCGGGCTTTTAAATCAGAAAGTTGAGAGAGATGGAAAAACTGCCCAAACGGCCAATAACTACAATTTCTGGGCCAGAACCACTCCTTATTTGGAAGATAGGTTACCTAGTGCTTACCACTCCCACTGATAGCTTCCCTCCAACACAGAAAGCTTGTGGCACACTGCTACATTTATCCTGCTCCATAAAGGGGGAGCAACTACAGACCCTGGGAACT
Organism: Protopterus annectens; assembly: GCF_019279795.1. NCBI lineage: Eukaryota > Metazoa > Chordata > Ceratodontiformes > Protopteridae > Protopterus > Protopterus annectens. The sequence continues at coordinate 413,398,720 of NC_056747.1, read as the reverse complement.
ATTGTCCCATTAGCCTGACAAGTCTGGTATGCAAAGCAATGGAGCGCATCATCATGGACTTGCTTAACAAAGATGTAGGCAATCTCCAAACTCTTGATCCCACACAGTTTGGCTTTGTCAAGGGGAGATCCTGCCAGCTGAACCTGGTTGACTTCTTCGAGGCAGTCACCAAGGCTGTGGATGAGGATAAGGCAGTGTGTACAGCCTACCTCAACCTGGCCAAGGCCTTTGATACCATTCCCCACTCAGGTGTCATTGATAAACTCACCAAGCTAGGCATCAGTCCTTGCATCACTAAGTGGGTTGCAAATTGGCTCACAGACAGGACCCACAGAGTGAAAGTTGCAGATTCCAAGTCAGACTGTCAACCAGTCGTGAGTGGAGTCCCACAGGGCTCGGTCCTGGGCCCTCTCCTGTTTGGCATCTACTTCTCAGAAGTCCAGGCCAACACAGAAGGACTCTGTCTGACCAAGTTCGCTGATGACTGATGAAGCTAGGAGTCATCAAAGAAAATAAGCATGGGACTATCAACTTTCTCTAATGCCATATCTAAACTTTGGAACACTATCCCAAACACCGTGCTATCCACTGCTAACCCTTCTCATTTTAAAAATCTTTTAGGAACCTTTCTCAAAATAAACTGAACAGGCTCTGTTCTTGCCAAGCCCCACGTTGACCCCTGTCACCAAAATCTTAGCTGCTCTTTCTCTATCCTCCACCCCTCTTTAAACTAGACTTATTTCCTTCTTGGCTATGGAAGAAAATGAATTATACTATGTAAATATGTTCCTATGATCTAATTTGCATCTGTCTTAAGGACAACCTCACTAGCTTATACTGTTTTGCTTCCTTGGCTTATAACCTATTCTCTTGCTAACCTCTCAAACTTACTGTCGCATTACATCCTTCTCATTTCTCAATACATTTGATGTAATTGTACATACTACTATATCTTTGATGCATTTGTTTAAATTTTTGTAATACATTAAGTTGTAACTGTACCTACTTCTATATCAGCTATGTCTTTGCTCACATTGTTTGTACTCATTTTATATTTTTGTATTTTGTGTGAAACTTTTCTCCCCGGGCCTCTGCTGAAAATGGGCTCCAGCCCAGCTAGACACCCAGTAAACAAATGTTAAATTATCAACTCCCCAAGTGATGCAGACATCCTACAAAAGGGCCTCTCTGAGACCAGTGACTGTTGTCAGAACCATGGCCTGAAGCTTAACGCCAAAAAATACGATGTTCATCGTGTTACACTGCTGCAGTCATTACACTTGGGTTATCCTGCCATCAGGCAGTTCCCCAGTCGGCCTGAGTTCCAAAGTCTTGGTCCAGCGTCGGTTGCTGTCACCTCCTCCCTGACATCAGTGTGACAGGGGTATATAAGATGCAGCTGACACCATTTTCTTCAGTCTTTCTTGCCGCGCGGTGCCCGAAGCAAAAGCAGTTTGCAAGTGCCAGTCAGCCGTCTCCTGAGATTTTCATTCCGAATCCAGAACCGAAGTCTTCTACAAAGCTAAGTACCCCATTGGGGAAACTTTTTCTTGCCTCAGACCGATGTCAGTAAAAGTTAATAACTGTATTTCTTGTGGGAAGCAAATACCTCATAAGGATTTCCATTCCTATTGTATCCTATGCCTAGGCCCTGACCACGACGTCACTGGTTGTCGGGTTTGTGCTAGCTTTAACAAGCGCACTATTAAACGTCGGTTTGATTTTGCACATTATTTTGGTAGAAAATTCAATTATACCATGCCGCCGGAACTTCCGACGACCGGAATACACAAAAAGCGCAAAGACAAGGATAGGCATCCGAGGCCCAAAACTGATGACGAGGCCTCTTCTAGGCCAGTCACCGGTTCTCCGGTTTTCAGTGAGACGCATTTGCAGCCCCCTGACGACCGCTTCTGTAGAACCACAAGCCGCCTCTGACTCCCACGTGGAGATGGCTGGGCCTTCGGATGCACAAACTCTTCAGCCTACTGAGACTAACCTTTCAGAGGGATCCGGAGTAGCTGAGCAACCCACAGCTACAGAGCGTGTCTTCAGATCTACTCAGTTAAGAATTAAACCCTCAGCTAAGTCTAAGCCTCCTTTAAAGTCAAAGAAACAAATACAGCATTCTCCAGGACAGGCCTCCATGCCTAAGAAACAAATGCTCAAAATGGCCGAAGACCTAATTACTCTGATCAGGGGTCCCATCCCCCTCCTGATAAAAGGCCTAGACAGAATGCAGACTATGACTCTTCCGACCAGTTGTCCATCTCTTCTGATTCATCCTCAGACCTAGGATACTCTTTACCCCCTTATTAGGATTCCGATGCTGAGGAATCAATTCCATCAGCCTCACCGCCTGAGGACTACTCCTTTGGGGAAACCCTACATACCACAAGGGAGCATTTCCACTGGGAAGGCCAGGATTACTCAGAATCCAAGAAAAGGCTCAGAGACTTCCTTTTATTACCTCAACACAGACCCCTTGCTATTCCGCCAGTGTTAGATATTGTGGATGATGTGTATACTGAATCCAGCTTAAATCCTGATTCCTTACCTCCAGCCCCTGTTAAACCTGACAGACACTACAGAGTCCCTGACTCACATAAATTTCTGTATAAAAGCCCTGTAGCTGACCCTGAAACTATTTCTCAGGGACCCAAAGGAGCTAAGGCCTCATCAGCCAAGAATCCAGTTCCCTCTGACAGAGATTCCAGAGCATTAGACAGATGGGGAAAGAAAGTATATACTTTTGCAACTTTAGCAATGAGAGCCTTAAATTGCCAGTTTCACATGCTAAAATATCTGCAATTTTTACTGTCTCAGTTAAAACAAAACATGCTTCCAGAATCAGATCCTCCTAATTTTAAAGAAATGCAGGATTTAGTGCATGCAGCTGAACAAGTGGGAAAGCATACTTTGCAATGTGGTTTTGATTCTCTAGAGGCCTCCTGCAGAGCAGCAGTTATAGGCTCTGTTATTAGAAGACATGCTTGGCTAAAAGAACATACGTTACCAGATCATGTTAAAGCAAAATTATTGGATGCACCTTTGCAGCAGGATGTGTTATTTGGAGTTAAGGCAGAAGAGGTATTAAAGAAAATGGAGGATAAGGCAAAATCTATGCAAACGGTGAAGGATTTCTTACAGGCTCAGCCTCTTAGATTTAGCAGAAACTGGCCAACTAAGAACTGGTCCTTTCCAATTACAGACAGACCTCAAAGGGGAAGATACAGACATCCAAGAGGTAGAGGTCAAACACAAGGTCCTTACAGGCCTCAACAATGGGTTGCATCAGGCCAGAAAGAAGGGGAAGACAGGCCCCAACCATATAAAAAACAGCTCCAATGACTTCCCACTACAGCTGCCAAACAAATCCTCCTTGGTAGCCCCCTTGGGCAGAAAACTGGCAGTCTTCTACCACAATTGGCAAATGATCACCAAAGGCAAATGGGTTCTCAGCATTGTATTTCAAGGTTACAGGTTCCACTTTCACACTTTGCCAAGGTTAAAAGGAATGCCAAATCTGCCACCAAATCAATGGGCAGAGGCTCAAAAACAAATTACAGCACTCATGGATATGAGAGCTATTCAAAAGGTACCATCACAGGAGCAAGGACAAGGATTTTACTCAGTACCCGGAAAGGACAAAGCCTGGAGGGCCCATTCTGGATCTTTCATCTCTAAACACTTACCTGGATGTTACGAAATTCAAAATGTTGACATTACAGCAGCTTCTTCCCATGCTGGGCAAGAAAGCTTGGCTCGTGACTTTGGACCTCAAAGAGGCATACCTGCATGTCCCTATCAGACAAAACTGCAGAAGATACCTCAGATTCATAGCTGATTCAATGCACTACCAATTCTCTGCACTGCCCTTTGGCTTATCTACTGTGCCCAGGGTCTTCACAAAGTGCCTGGCACCAGTAGTTGCATTTTGCAGACAGAAAGGAATTCAAATTTATCCGTACCTGGACGACTGCCTGATTCAAGCAGAGAGCAAGGACATTCTTCTAAAGCATCTGGCATTTGTAAAAAAGTTATTAAGTTGCCTGGGGTACACAGTAAACGAAAATAAATCAAAACTAGTGCCCTCACTAGAGATTATATTCCTGGGTGCCAGCTTGAACACAACTGCCCAGATGGCTTATCTCACGCCAGATAAACAAGGGCAACTGACTTAGTACTTTCAATTGATGGCAACAAAGACCCAACTCCCTGCAAGAAAAATTCTGCAGGCCTTGGGTTACATGGCATCCTGCATACTACTAATTCCATATGCCAGACTGCATATGAGGAAACTACACTGGTACCTAAAGAATGTATGGTCTCAACACTGTCAAAGTTTGGAAACAGTTATACCACTAATCCCTTGTCTTCAATAGGAGTTTCAGTGGTGGGCTCAAGCTTGTCACCTCAACAAGGGACAGCCTTTTGCACAACCCACAGCCAGGCAAACACTGACAACAGATGCATCGGATTACGCCTGGGGAGCACACATGGCAGGCAAATGTATTCAGGGCACGTGGCCCGCAGAACAAAGGCATCTTCACATCAATCAAAAAGAGATGCTAGCTGTACAAAATGCCCTTATAGCTTTCAAGGACCTGCTGCATCCAGGACACCTACTACTAAAGACAGACAACACCACAGTTATGTGGTACATAAACAAGCAAGGGGGGCACTCACTCCTACCCCCTATGCAGATAAGCTATGACCTTATGGAACACAGCTATAAACCTTCAAGTTCATCTGCAAGCGCAATTCCTGCCAGGAGAAAAAAACACACTGGCAGACGACTTAAGCAGAAACATCATGAATCCCCATGAATGGGAGTTGAATCCACAAATATTCAGAATGATAACACAGAAATGATGGAGCCCGGACATAGATCTGTTTGCATTCCCAATAAACTGCCAGCTACAGAAATTCTGCACAAGGAGTTACCATCCACAAGCATGGAAAGTGGATGCCTTCTCATTCAGCTAGGAGAACCTACAAGTATACGCTTTCCCACCACTACCTCTCCTGCCAAAGGTACTCATAAAAGCCAGGCAGGAAGAGCCAAAGATGATCCTGATTGCACCAGACTGGCCACGCCAGCACTGGTACCCAATCTTAAGGAGCTTAGCACAAGAACCACCCTGGATTTTGCCTCAAATCCCAAATCTGCTGACTCAGCACAACAAACAAATACTACACAGCCAGCTAAAGACCTTAAACCTAGCTGCATGGAAGATTCCTTAGTCAAGCAAGCAATGCCTCTCTCCAAAGCTGTTATGGATGTCATTCTGAAGGCCAGAAGGCCTAGTACCAGGAAAGCCTATTCGGATAAATGGAAGAGATTCTGTGCCTGGAACCAAGCTCACAGCCTTGACCCTCTTGTCCCAAACATTCCTCAGATACTACAATACTTAACTGAGATGCTGGACAAAGGACTCTCCTTCTCATCCATCAAGAGCCACACCTCTGCCATCTCTGCTCATTACAACACGGATCCACCAATTTTCTCTAATCCTCTGTTAAAACAGTACCTCAGAGGGGCTAAAAACATAAGACCGCCCCGTAGAGCACCTACTCCAACTTGGGACTTCAACTTTGTTTTGGAGAAGATAACTTTACCTCCTTTTGAGCCAGCCAACACAGCAGAATTAAAATATACCTCTTGGAAAACTGCTCTGCTCCTGGCAATAACATCAGCACGAAGAGTTTCAGAATTACAGGCACTAATGGCAGTGGAACCTTTCCTCATTTTCCACCAGGACAGGGTGTCTTTACGAACTAACCCTACTTTTATGCCAAAGGTGGTATCCAGTGTGGCTCTAAACCAAACTATTCACCTGACAACTTTTTATCCTAAACCACAGAATAAAGGGGAAAGACTACTGCACTCTTTGGACATTCACAGGCAGCTACGCTTCTACTTGGACAAAACCAAAGCTTTCAGAAAATCTGAGCAATTATTGGTAGCATATGCTGCAGGAGCACAGGGAAAAGCCATTTCAAAACAGACTATTTCAAAATGGATAGGACATTGTATACATTTCTGCTACACATACCATGGAAAACCTGTACCTAGTAGCATTAGATCTCACTCCACAGGGCAACAGCCACTTCAACTGCCTACCTCAGGGGAGTACCTACCAAGGATATTTTGGAAGCAGCAACTTGGAGTTTTGTACACACCTTCACCAAGCATTACCATCTGCCTGTATACTCTAAATCCAGAGCTGGCTTCGCCACTGCAGTGCTGTAGGGCCTTATAGCCACCCCTAATGCCTTATAGGACCAGTCACCCTTCCTCAGCTTTGGGATTCTACCCAAGTGTAATGACTGCAGCAGTGTAACACGATGAACATAGTACAGTTTTGTACCTACCATAAATGTAGATGTTCATAGGTTCATAGGTTTATACTAGGCTATCTGCCCTAAGGCATTTATAAGCCTAGCCCAAATTTTTGTGGCTTACGCCACCCCTTATATGAAAAAATACTGTGCCCATTAGTTTGTTGTGCCTCTGTCCAGCAGTGACACAGAGATGATTCCCGGGGTAAACCTACGATCTCCCATACACAGGTCAAGATTTCTCTTGAACAGAGCCAGCGAGGTGCTCTGCCTCACATGGACCAGGATTTTATTCCACAGCATAGGGAGTCTCTGAGTGATAAATCTATCCCTCCAGCACATCCTATTTATATCCGTGCTAAGGTTTAAGTCACTTGCTCTAGTGGTTTTGGTGGATTTGGATTTTTTCAGGTGGAGCATGTCCATTAATTCCGGGTTGAACATGGCCTTGTATGTCAGGCACATGTCACCTCTGAGCAGACGGTATGCGACTGAATAGAGCTGGAGTTTCTTCAATCTGGCAGCATATGACAGATTTTGGAGTCCCTTTATCCTTTTGGTGAGGAAGTTTTGGGGTCTCTCCAATTGCTGCAGATGGGTGAGATACATCCCGAATGGGGCATTGTACTCGATCATTGGTCTGATAAGTGAAGAGTACAGGGGAACAATGACCTCACTAGATCTGGATGTGAATCCCTTCATGATCAGGTGGGCAGTGTAGAAGGTCTTTCTAACCACTTTAGCAATGTGAGTGTCAAAAGAAAGGCCACTGTCAACCTGGGTCCCCAGGTCCCTGATAACCTCTTCTGTGCTTAGTGGATTGCCACCTATATGGTAGCTTGGGGTTACCTTGTTTTTCCCGAAGGGTATGACTATACATTTATTGGCGTTTAACTTCAGGCCATGGCTCTGGCACCAGCTATCTGTTTCCGTGAGTCCCTTCTGAAGGATATCCATGTCCGATGCACTTTCCACTATGGCCCAGTTTGCAGTCGTCTGCAAACTTTGTCAGCCAAAGTCCTCCCATGTTGGCCTGTACTTCTGAGAAGTAGATGCCGAACAATGGGGGCCAAGGACCGAGCCCTGTGGGACACCACTTGTGACCGGCTTGGAGTCTGACATAGCGCCAGCAACTCTAACTCTGTGGGTTCTGTCCTTAAGCCAGTTTGCAACCCATCTTGTGACATATGGGTTTACATTTAAGCTGGTAAGTTTTTCTACAATACCCGAGTGGGGTATCGTGTCGAAAGCCTTTGCAAGGTCAAGGTAGGCTGTATGGACTGCCTTTCCCTCATCAATGGCCTTGGTGACTGTTTCGAAGAAGTTGACCAAGTTCAAAAGGCATGATCTTCCCTTGACTAAGCCAAACTGGGTTGGGTCCAATGTCTGCAAGTCCCCTATATCTTTGTTTATGAGCTCCATTATGATCCTCTCCATAGCTTTGCAGACTAGACTTGTTAAGCTTATGGGGCGGTAATTACCAGGGTCCGTAGAGGCACCACCTTTGTGGAGTGGGACCACAGTTGCCGTACGCCACTCCTTTTGCACGTATCCTGTGGTAAGGCTGAGATTAAACAGCTGCCTTATGTGCGGGTTTAATTCCTCATTTAGCTCGTGTAGCACACAGCCGGGGACACCATCCGGTCCCATTGATGCTGTGTTTTTAGCTTTAGAGAGAGCAGCTTTCACCTGCGCATTTGAGATGTCTGGGAGGCTACACTCCACTGGGATAGTTATCTCTCCTTTAGGGGAGGAGAGGGGGGTGAAGTTTGCACTGAACCTGTCTGCCAGTATGTTGGCAATGTCTGTGGGTTCAGTGATTTTTGTATCATTTTGGACTAATTCTGAGCATATCTGGGAGTTTCCACCCAGGTTCCTAACATAGCTGAAAAAGGCCTTATGATTGTCCTTTGAATCCATGGCAATTTTTCTCTCAAAATTGGCCTTAGTTGATTTTATGAGTGCTCGTAATTTTTTGCTAATAATGATCAGGGGTGACTTCCCTTTTATGGATTTTGTTCTATCATGTAATAGCTTTCTCCTCTTATTGTAAAGTTTGTTAATGGCTGGGGTCCACCAGACTGGACGTTTGCCCTTTGTGGAAAGAGTCTTGGTTTTATTTGGGATTGCCTGATCCACGCAGTCCTGGAGGTGTTCATAGAAGGCATTTGTAAGGGCTTCGCAGCTTGGGTTGTGGTTTCCACTGGCTCAGGGGCCTTGAAGGATACCACACCAGTCTTGAGTAGTGTGAAGTTTGCTTTAGAGAAGTTCTTCACTGTGGTCTTTTTTGTTTGGGGTGGGGGCGGGATGTGGATTTCCAGTGAAATTAGTTTATGATCAGATCTCACCAATGAGGGATATACTTCTGGTGTGGAGCATTTTGTCCCCATGTTTGTGATAATGAGATCTAGTATATTTTCTCCTCTCGTGGGAACAGTGACTTAGCTGTTCCATGGCATTTGAATTTATGAACTCCAGGAACCGTTGGGCTAGAAAGTTAGGGCTTGAGTAATGTTCCCAGTCTATATTCGGGTAGTTGAAGTCACCCAATATGATGGTATTTGGAGATACATTTATACCCTCCAGTGTCTTCAGGAAGGCTGTGTGGAGTTCCTGAGTTTGAGAGGGTGGCCTGTAGCATGCTACAATTTGTAGAGCAGTTTTGCCTATGGTTAGTTGCACCTGGATGGTTTCCGAAGCTTCGTGCGTTGCCACCAACCTGGAGGTGTGGGTATCCTTTATGAATATGGATACATTCCCTCCTTTTGTGGTCCGGGTTTTGGGGCCGGAACGCATGATATGAGGTAAAACCTAATAGTGCCGGGGTGCTCTCAGGAGCCTTGAACCATGTTTCAGTTACAGCACAGACATCGATGTTCTCCATACTGAGAAGGGCCTCGAGTGAGTGCATTTTGAGATTTAGACTTCTGGCATTGGGCAGCATTACCCTCAGTTTCTTCCCATTTTTGTTTTCTAGGGTGGTAGGTTTAGAATTTGAGCCTTGCCTAAAAAAGGCACTATGGGGTGGCAAGAGCCTTAGCCAATATCCGGAATCCCAGGGGTGATGGGTGCAAGCCGTCCCTTGCGAAGCAGCGTGGCTTGTCAAGCATGTCATCCCAGCCAGACAGACACTGGATCCCCTTTGAATGACACCAGACATTAAGCCAATTGTTAAAGCTGATCATCTTGTCTCTATATTGTGGCATCATTCTTGGTGAAGGAAGGATACTGCTCAGGGTCTGGGTCATACCTGCCTGGGCTACATAATCAGAGAGCTCCTCTATGTCTCTTTTCATGTAGTCCAGGGAGGTACGTCTCAGGTCGTTCACACCAGCATGGACAATGACTGTGTCATATTTGTACTTGCCGTGGAGTGACCCGAGTGCTTGTGTTATGTGGCGGATTCTAGCGCCAGATAGGCAGCTTACTGTGACCCTCTCCTTGTTCAGCCTGGTGAGTGGGACGTCAGTGTGTCTGACTATGGAGTCACCTATGACAAGTATGTTTGGTGTTGTATTTGGCCTTAAGGGCTGTGACTGCTTTGCACACTGCTTTTGTGGTTTATGTGTTGCTTGTGGGGTGTCTTGAGGTAGCAGTTGTTTGGGTGTCTGCTTTGGAGGCCTTTGCTGTTTAGGTAAATTTTTACTCAGAGCCTCCGAGTATGTCTTTGTGTTTATGTGTTTGATTCAGTGGTGTGGTAGCATTATGTGAGGCTGGTTTTGTGGTGTGTGTAGTTGCCTTCTCCTCCTGTCTGGTCTTGCCAGTCCTGAGTTGAAAGAGCTCAGCCTCCAGTTTGGCTAAATAGCTGCATCTCTCGCAAGTATTTGTGTTATGTGGGAGGAGGAGAGGGTTGTCTGTGTACATGAGGCAGTTATAACATTGTCTCAAGATTCCCAGATTCACCAGCTGGACCGGAGAGGAGATTGACAACTGACCTTTGGACATGCTAGAATAATATTGGGAATTCCTTAATAATTGAAAACAAGGGCCAGTGGGGAGTGAGGGTGTAGTGCTTTTAATTTTTAGTGCTGACTTATATAATTGCTTTAGTGAGCAAGTGCCAGGTAACTTGAGTGCAATGTGTTACAAGTAACTAAATGCAAAAACGACAAACAGTAACTTTCTTTCAAGTGAAACAAAGAAGTAGTACAGTAAGCAATGCAGATATCACTAGTGATCCACAGAAGCGCTGAGAAGCCGCGTATTAGGTGGAATTAGCTTCCAGGGAAATAACAAGCAAACAAACAACAAGCATATAAACAAAGCTAGATTCAGCAGGCCTGGATCTAGTCTATGCTAGAGCAAACAAGGTGTACCAATTTCAGTAAGATACAGTTCAAATATTCAGGCACTGTAAACCTTTAACCAGAAATTCCCAGCTTAGAAGGGCAGAGTCCAGCCTCTTCTCCCACAAGAGTGCAGACCACGAACCTTCTTAATGTAAAATAACTGGCCTGAAGCCCAAGTGCCTAAACCAGAACTAATACACGTGGACACTGGGCTCTCAATCAGCAGTTCCCAACTTAGAAGGATGAAAGCTACCTGTCCTGCCACCACAGTGCTTGCCACAAACCTTCCTAATGTAAAACAACTGGTCTGAAGCCCAAGTGCTTAATCCAAAAGACTTAGAATGATAGCTACACTTTAATCAAGTTACAACCAAGCAGTAATAAATACAATTTATTACTGATATAATAATTACTACTGAATAATAGATGTTCGAGTGTAGACACTGCTGCAGTCCAGGTTACCCTCCCTCCTTCCCCTCTTACTGGCTGGTACGTACCTATGTCTTCTACCCTTACTACCTATGGGGAGTATTTGCTGGTAGCTGTAAGTTGTTTTTTGCATTTTCTTATGTATGTTTTATTAGCAATTGGAATTGCCTACATATTTAGAGGCACCTGACATCTGGGGCAAGAAAAACTGAAGAAAATGGCATCAGCTGCATCTTATATACCCCTGTCGCACTGACGTCAGGGAGGAGGCGACAGCAACCGACGCCGGACCAAGACTTTGGAACTCAGGCTGACTGGGGAACCACCTGACGGCAGGATAACCCAAGTGTAATGACTGCAGCAGTGTCTACACTCTAACATCTACATTTATGGTAGGTACAAAACTGTACTTTATCCTGCCGGGGGGGTAGCTCTTATTCAGCCTGAATACCAGAGGCTTAGTATTTCTGCATCGGTTGCTGTCACTCCAGGACTGACATCAGGTCGTCAGTGGTATAAAATCAGGCAGCCGATGCCATTACATCAGTCTTTCTTACTGAGGAGCCCAAAGCAGAAGCAGTTCGCACGAGTGCCGGTCAGCCGATACGTGAGTTTTCGTTTCCGAATTGAAGTTGGTCTTCTAAAGCCAAGTACCCCATTGGGGATCCTTTTTTCTTGCTCTAACCGATGTCAGAAAAAGTTAACAAATTTCTCGCCTGTGGAACGCAAATACGACACAGAGACTTCCATTCTTACTGCATCACCTGTTTAGGTCCAGACCATGATGTCCCTCACTGTCGCTTTTGTGCTTTAACTCCTGAACTATCCGTCATCGGGCCCTTATTGAAGCTAAATATTTTCGCTGTCACTCCTCGTTTTCTGATATGGCTTTGGTAAGCCATCTGACTACCGATCTTCCGAAAAAAAACGTAAGGATAATGATGCAAGACTCTTCTTTGACTAAGGATCCTGCAGATGTCTCTATCTTGGATGGGTCTGGAGCCACTGAGCAGGCACCGGCTTCCGAGGAAGTTCTTCACACTACCGATACTCGACACAAACCGATGACTTCTTTTGCGTCTTCATTTCTTTCTAAAACTACCAAGGTGTCTAAGGCTCAGGGTACAAACTATGCCTAAAAAAACGACGACCCAAGCTCAGGCACCTAAGTTCATGCCTCAATCTCAAATGCTTAAAATGGAGGAAGACCTTATTATGCTTATTAGGGCTAGCCAGGCTACCCTTCCAAAAGAAAAAGAGACTTGTCCCCAGTAGTTTTATCTGAAAAGGAGTCCGATGACTGAAGTCTCTGAATATGAAGACATGCAACCCCTCTCTTCTTATGAGGATTCTGATCCAGAGGGATCCATTCCTTCTGCCTCTCTTCCCGAGGATTTTTCATTTGGTGAAACCCTACATACTTTAAGGTAGCATTTCCAGTGGGAATGTCAAGACTATCCTCAGTCAAGAAAGTGACTCAGGGAATTTTTAGATTTACCACAGCACAAACCTTTAGCCATTCCTCCTGTCCTGGATGTTGTGGTTTGTTTTTATGGAATCCAGTTTTACTTCTGACACCCTTCCTCCTGCTCCCAGGAAACCTGACAGGTACTACAGAGTCCCTGATGCTCACAAATGCCTTTTCAAAAATCCCACTGCTGACCCAGAGGTCATCTACCAAGGAACTAAAGGAATTAAAGCAACCTCAGCTAGGAATCCCACCCCCTCAGACATGGATTCCCAAGCTTTAGACAGATGGTGTGAAAAAGTATACACCTCTGTAACTCTTGCTATTAGAGCACTAAATTGTCAGTTCCACATGCTGAAATATCAGCAGCATACCGTGGAACTCCTCAAACAAAAAATATCTTCCTTTCCTGCTTGTGCAGAAAATAAAGAATTACAAGAGCTTATGTATTCTGCAAGCCAAGTTACTAAGCACACCTTGCAATGTGGCTTTGACGCCCTAGAAGCATCTTGCAGGGCAGCAGTCACTGGTTCTGTCCTTAGAAGGCATGCTTGGCTTAAGGAATATACTTTGTCAGACCATGTCAAATCAAAATTATTGGACTCACCATTGAAGAAAGACAATTTGTTTGGCAAAGGCAGAAGAGGTCTTAAAAAAGATGGAAGAAAAAGCTAAATCTATGCAGACAGTTAAAGACGTTTTACAGGTCCAGCCTCCGAGGTTCAGTAGGCATTGCCCCTCCAAGCACTGGTCCTTTCCGACCCCCTTCAGGCCAGCTAAGCCCAGACCCATGGTAAACAGACCCCCCCAAACAGCAGTTCCAGGGAATGCAGAGATTTAAGCAATGGGGTTCCTCCTCTTCAAGAACAGGGAGTGCTAAGCCACCCCCTTATGGTAAGAACTCACTGACTTTACACCTCCACCCCTGCCTCTGCCCACCTGCTTGTGCCCCTAGGAGGAAAACTCTCCTTCCATGCAAACAACTGGGCCTCTATTACTAACAATTGATGGGTCCTCATCATAGTGTCTCAGGGATGCACATTTTATTTCCACACTCTGCCAACCCCAAAATGGTTCCCAGATCTTCCTCCAAAGCAGTGGGCACAGGCCATAAAGCAAGTCTTTTCCCTGCTCTCCATGAGGCAATACAAGCATGTTCCTGCAGACCAGATAGGCCAAGGTTTCTATTCCAGATTCTTCCTGGTACCCAGAAAAAATGGGCACCTGGCACCCAATTCTTGATCTATCCATCCTAAAGACATTTCTGGTGATACCAAAATTCAGAATTCTCACCCTCCAGCAGCTTCTTCCTATACTTTCCAAGGATGCTTGGTTAGCCACCCTAGACCAAAAAGAGGCCTTATCTATACATCCCAATCAGGTAATCTTGCAGGAAATATCTACGTTTCAGGGCAGGATCTGTGCACTTTCACTTCTCTGTGCTTTCCTTTGGCTTATCCACTTCTCCCAGAGTTTTCACAAAATGTCTGGCTCCAGCCATTGCTTTTTGCAGACAAAGAAATATTAAAATTTACCCCTACTTAGACGATTGCCTGATTTCATGCAGACAGTCAGGAAAAGCTGTTAGAGCACCTGACCTTTGTAAAGGTATATTATCAACGAAAATAAATCAAAACTAGTCCCCACACAAAAAAATGTATTCCTGGGAGCAAGCCTGGACACAGCATCCCAGGTGGCATTCCTTACTCCAGAAAAAACAAGCCTACATGACAGGCTACTTCTCTCAACTAGCCACCAGGACCCCAGTTATCCGCAAGGAAAATCCTGCAAGCTCTAGGGTTCATGGCCTCATGCATTCGACTCATTCCATATGCCAGACTGCATATGAGGAAACTACAATGGTACCTAAAAAGCCTTTTGTGTCAGCACACTCAAGACCTGGAAACTATCATACCTATGAAACCCTGTCTAAGGAAAATTTTTTTTTTTGGTGGGCAGCAGCATGCAACCACAACAAGGGACTTCCCTTCTCACAACACCACGCTGCCCAGACCCTCACCACAGACTCATCAGACTGTGCCAGGGGTTCACACCTGGACGGCATGTTCATTCAGGGCCATTGGAGCCCAAATCAAGTACATCTGCACTCAACCAAAAAGAGATGCTAGCTGTTCAGCACGCCCTGACAGCTTTCAGACCTTTACTCTCCCTGGGGCCTCTAGTGATCAAAACACACCACACCACAGTGATGTGGTATATCAACAAGCAGGGAAGGGATTCTCTCTTATCCTCTCTGCAGGCTCGCCATGACCCTTGGCACACAGCCTCAGCCATGCATATACACCTGTTAGCACAATTCCTGCTAGGCTCCCTAAACTCTCTCGCCGACAACTTGAGCAGAAACCTGCTAGACCCACACGAGTGGCAGCTAGACCACAGAACCTTCAACCTTGTAACCCAGAAATGGGGTACCCCGAAGGTGGACCTCTTTGCCTCCCACTTCAGTCATCAGCTCAGTAAATCCTGCACCAGGGAACCTCACAGCAAGGCTTGGAAAGTGGATGCTCTATCCTTCCAATGGGTAAACCCCTCGATCTATGCATTTCCCCCTCTACTACTCTTTCCAATGGTACTGCTCAAAATAATGGAGGAAAAACCAAGCGCAATCTTGATTGCTCCAGACTGGCCACTCCAGTACTGGTTCCCACTGCTGCGCAGCCTGTCACCCCAGCCACAATGGCACCTACCTCAGATCCCAACTCTCCTGACCCAGAAGAATGGAGATATCATGACTCCACAATTGCAGACCCTTACCCTGGCAGCCTGGCTTATTCCCTGACCTCTCCTTAAGCTGCCTGCCTAAGCAAACAAGTTCTGGATATTATACGTGAGGCCAGACGCCCCAGCACTAGAAAATCCTATGGTGACAAGTAGAAAAGGTTTTGGACCTGGATCCAGGGTAAGGGAGCCAAAACAGCACAGCCCTCCCTACCTCTCATCCTGGATTACCTAGTAGACCTATTACACAGGGGTCTATCCTTCTATAATTTAAAATTCATGCCTCTGCCATCTCTGCTCATTATAGCATGGAGCCACCTCTCTCCTCACACCCTATCATTAAACATTTCCTTAGAGGGGCTAACAACTTAAGGCCACCCAGAAGAGCTCCTACCCCAGCCTGGGACCTTAACTTTGTGTTGGAAAAGCTCACCCTACCCCACTTTGAGCCTACAGCTTCAGCAGAGTTAAAATACCTCTCTTGGAAAACAGCCTTGCTTCTGACCATCACTTCAACTAGAAGAGTTTCAGAGCTACAAGCACTCATGACTGTAAAGCCCTTCATCATTTTCCATGCTGACAAGGGTCTCCCTCAGGACTAACCCTTCCTTCATGCCTAAAGTGGTGTTCAGTGTGGCTGTCAATCAATCCATTTATTTGCCCACCTTTTCCCTAACCCACAGAACAAGGGGAAAAGGATTCTGCATTCTCTAGATATGCACAGACAGCTCAGATTCTAACTGGATAGGACTAAATCTTTTCGAAAAAATGACCAATTGCTAGTCAGCTTTGCAGCAGGGGCAGAGGGAAAGGCCATATCCAAACAGTCTCCAAATGGATAGCATACTGCATCCATTTCTGCTACAAATAGCACGGGAAACTGCCCTCAAAGGGGGTCAGGACGCATTCCACCAATGCAGCCTCCACCTCCGCAGCTTTTCTCAGAGGGTCCCCACCATGGGCATCCTGGAAGCTGCAACATGGACTTCTGTTCATACCTTCACCAAGCATTACCACCTGCCTATCTTCTCCAAATCCAGGGCAGGCTTTGCCACCGGAGTCTTGCAGGGCATACTGGCCAGCTCCCCAGTCTTCTTGACTGCCTCCACCCTTTTCTTCAGCTTTGGGAATCAACTTAAGTATGATGATTGCAACAGTGAAACATGAAGAACATAGTACAGTTCTGTACGCTTACGATAAATGTAGATGTTCGAGTGTATTCACTTTTGCAGTCCTGGTTTCCCCACCCTCTTTCCCCCTTGTCTCTCTCTCTCTCTCGCTTCCACTCTCCTTACAGGGAATTTTTGGTATTTACTTTCTACTGGTGGTGTTCTTTCACCATAACCTAGCTCCCTATTTGGGGGCTTCTGACAGTTGGGGCAAGAAAAACTGATGTAATTGTGTCGGCTGCCTCATTTTATACCACTGGCGACCTGACGTCAGTCCTGGAGTGACAGCAACTGACACAGAAATACTAAGCCTCTGCTATTCTGGCCGACTGAGGGTTGCCCCTGGCAGGATAACCCAAGTGTGATGACTGCAACAGTGAACATCTACATTTATGGTAAGTGTACACCAACTGTATTTTATTGTACCTTTACCTTGAGGAATAATATGTAAATTCTGTCAAGAGTTGCTACTGCTGAATTCACATTTTCCATACCAAATATTTTTATACATTTCTTCAGAAATCCTCCTGCTTTTGTTGTATTGTCCCTTCTAGGTCCCCCTGATACATGCTCATTATTGCAAATCAAATTCCAGTCCCTATCAGGGGCAGCCGACTGCATCCCCCCAGCTGTAAAATGAAAGAAAAGGAATTAAAAAAAATAATTAGCTGCTAAGTCCCAGAACTCGAACTGCGCATGCGTGCTCAGCAAGTTCCAGGTTTCTGTAAATCTGGACTTCTGTTAGACCAGACCCATCTGGATTATGAAAAGAAGGCATCAGTGTACAGATGCCCAGAAGTCTATGTGGTTTGTAACGCATAGACTGGAAGGAGATTGGACTGCCATGTCTGCAGCAGTCAGTTACAACGTGGATAGCTACTGATTGGCTCTCGCTGTAAGGGAAGGGAATTTGTATTTAGTACAAGTGAACGAAGCTGAAAGTGTGCGTGTGTAATGCCCCAGTTAAATATACTTGGTGGCTAGAGTTACTCAGGCTCAAACCCTGTACCTTGGATGCAAGTAGCAAGAGCCTAAATTCCTTACGCACCACTACTTGTGAAAACTGTCCAGATTTTTGCTTCATATTTTTGTTCTGTTTCTCATAAAATCTGTGGTTTTCTGGTTTTTGTAATCAGTGAAGGATTGAATTCAGTAAATAATGACAGGCATTTGAATTTCAGACTTCATATTCTTTAGAAAATACATGGTAACACAAAACCTTTTATTCTAGCAATTTTCTAAGTTTTTAAAATCACTATTTGAAATTTGTCCCTATTTTGGGGGCTGTATTCCCCCATTATTGGCTTTGTCCAGTTATTTTGTGCAAGAGGTCGAGAGCTATAATGAGAACTGAATTCACTGAATATGTTTGGAGGCTGTATTCCCCTATTATTGGCTTGTCCAGGTGTTTTGTGCTAAGAGTTTGAGAGCTATGGTGAGAACTGAATTCACTAAATGATAGCCATTTAAGTTTCAGTCTTCCTGTCTTTCAAGAAACAGCTAATTTGGCATAGGGATATGTTGCTCTGACAGTAGTGCACAGGGTCCTGCGTTTCAAGACTTGCCAGTGAAACGCATGGTGGTAACACAACATTTTATTCTAGCAATTTTCCAAGATTATACAAGCAATGTTTAAATGTGCCCCTGTTTTTTTGGGCTTTTGCAACCCCCCCAGTAAGTTTTGGCTTTTTCCAGATTTCTTGTGCTGCAAAGTTGAGAGATACGATTAAGTGTCATGGATTTTACAAGGAGCTGAGAGCTTCAGGGGAAGAGAAGTTTAGTGCTGCTTAAGCAGAATCAGCTTGAATTGTTAATAGCATAACAGGTTGAATACTTGCTTTTGATGCAGAAGGCTGAGGGTACTACTCCCACAGTATGTAGATGCATTGCTGATACTCTACTGTGTTGTACTTTTAAAGGTGGTGGATACTGCAGTCCTGAGAATGTCCTCTTTGAACAGATATACCTAGTAACTATGAACCTGTTATTAATTTGCCATCCATTCCCTATTGCAATATTACTAGCTTATCATTTTTTGAATGTAACATGAGCAATTTATTCCTCAAGGACAATAGGCACTTTATTTGTAGATGAAACAATGAAGTATAACGTTGTTTGCTAGCAGCAACCTCTTCATTAGTTACAGATGTCTTTAATGTGGAATTATTTAGATGACTTTTAATTCTGCAGAGTTTGTGCATATTTACTGATACTGGTGGATTGTAGAAGTTTGAGTAGACTTTTATGATGGAAATGTTCTGAATTGCGCAGTTTTGTCAATATTGGTGCATGCATTTTGTTTCATTGTTTACTGGAAAAATGTTCAAAACAATAAATTTAAAAAAACCCTCTAACAACTGTACTGTATTATACAAGGAATATAATTTAATACAATCAGGAGGGTCTTTATTGATTATCTGATCAGCTCAGGTACGCCCCCTCCCAGTTCTTGGTTGGATGTGTTCGATTAGAACTGTCTACAAGCACAGACTTTTTTTGTTACTGAATATTTTCACTGATTGAGTCTGAATGCTACTGAAAGTGATGAAGCCAGATTGAAGCAATCACCTCTCTTAGATCTTTGTTTTATTTTGGGGGGGGGGGGTACTTGTCCACACCTAGGGAGCCAAGTCTGAAGTGTAGGATTTTTTGCTGAACTATACCTCTCAACTGTCCATTTTTTTCGTAGAATGAATAGATTTTGCTTCTTATTTTTAGTTTGTTCCTCATAAAATTTGTGTTTTTCTGGCAAATCATTTAGGAATGAAGTCACTAAATATTGACAGATATTGAGTTTCAGACTTCATACCCTTCGGAAAAATGCATGCTAAAGCAAGACCTGTTTTTCTATCAACTGTCTAAGTTTTATACAAGAGCAATTTTTAGTACTGTTTGTTCCCCCCAATATATTCGGCCTTGTACAGATTTCCTGCACTAAGAGGTTGAGAGAGGCAAATAAATCGCTTTATAGAATTATGTATATCCAAACCTCTCAACTGTCCCTGATTTTGGCTCAAAATGGTTCTTTCCCCCCCAGAAACGTGGAGAGTTTACAATTAGTAAATAACTGTAATGATCAGAGTTAGATTACTGTTATTTCAGAAGTGCATGTAGATTCTCTTATTTTGTCAGCTGCTCAGTTTAACAGTACTAATATTAAAAAGTCCTTCCTTTGACAGGTTGCCACCTGTATTGTGTGGCTGTTTTATATTTTTTGCATCACATTTTTGGTCTATTTTTCATAAAATTGTGGTTTTCTGGCATATTAGTGGCAAATCATTAATGTCTAAAGTTAGAAAGTAATGACAGGCATTTGAGTTTCAGATTTCATACCCTTTAGAAAATTCATACTAATGCAAGACCTACTATTCTATTATTTAAAAATTGTACTTATTTTTGGGCCTTTGTCCCACTTCTATTTATGGCTTTTTCCAGATTTCTTGCTCTGAGGTTGAGAGCTGTGACAAATGTGTCAGAGCCATCACTGTCAGCCAGAGACATTTCAAATTGTGATATATTTGTACCCCACTCCCCCATGTAGTGACTCTGGATGTGTCCAAGCAAGCCAAGGAGCAGTTATGCAGTGTAAGTGTGCAGAGTATCCCCCATCCAAGGTAGACAGAAGTACTACAGTGGCTTTTCATCTGTCCTTGATTTTGCAGAATGTTCTGGTTTTCTGTCATATTTTTATACTGTTCATTTATGCTTATTATTCAGAAAATCCATGCTGTTGCAGTGCCTCTTGCTCTGTATTTAAGTAAGAATGCTTTAATGACCATCATGTAAGCTTGTCTGAGATTGTAAGATGCAATTAAGCTTTAATAAGCATACTGTTAAAGAATTATCAACATTGAAAGCCTTTTTGTTGTGATACAGAGAATATTTACATAACTAGGTAACGTATAAGCCTTGGGGATTGCAATGCATATGACAGTATTTGTAATAAAGGACAGGATTACAGTGTTTTCAGAAGCTCATTACATTTGTTGGAGACTTGTAGTCATCTTTGTAGGCTTTACCCGTAAACTAAACAGAATGCCAATCTATCATGTGTGGTCCATAACCTGTGCAGTAATCCTTTAAGCAATTTATCTTGAGCTTGTTTCTTGTTTGCTGTTCATTTTTTACTTTGATCATGTTTTCCCCATGAAACAAGTAGATAGTTGTCAGGCAGCAGGTCTTTTTTGGATAAGAAACATTTTTACAAGTGGGGGTATCACAGAGATTGCTACTTTCAGCATGTTACTTAGTATTTTTATAAAGCTGAATATAAATTATAATTATAACTGCAGTGCAAGGAGAAGTGGTTTGAGTTGAGTGCTGCTTGTTTTTCTATACATGATTTTGACTAGCATTCCAGTAATGTATTTAAAAAGTAATTTATTTTTTCATGCCTCACAACCTTTCTGTTTCCATTTAGATATTAAGTAAGCTGTCATGCAACCAATGTATATATTCTTCTCCACTTCATTTTGTCTTGATTTGGACTCTCATAATGATCATTTGGCACCCAGGGCAGTGTATTTAAAGTCCCGTTTTTTGTGATTTTGAGCATAGCTCCACGCCTTTCTAGTTGACCACGCCCTTTCCTTTTGGCCCCACCCTTTCCGCCATCTCTTGCAGCCCCCCCCCTTGATTTGAAGTCACCAGCCACCACTGGTTCCCATCAGTAAACGATATTCCCTGCTGAAAACTGATTATTTCTCCCAAAATTCTCTTAAGCTCCATAATAGCAGTTTTCAGTAGAATATAAATACATGCCATTGTAACCCTCCTCTCTTACAACCACAGATAAACATTTGTCTTTTTTCTCCTCATGTTTCACTATTGGAGCCCCTCAAGTAATTAGAATAATTACTCCCCTTTTCCTCTCTCTGTAGCATTCTGCTGAATGTTCTGAAATCCTCTGTCAAATTCACCTGCACATTTCTTTCCAAATAGGTCTCCTACAGCATTGCTATTTGCACGCTGCATTTCTTAATATAATTCAGTGATCTTTCCTTTTTTATCCATACCTGTAAGGCTGTTCACATTCCAGAATAATATGGACAGCATATACGTCATGATAAAAAACTATTGTTCCCACCTGTAATACATGACAGTTTTTTTGAATGTGTATTTCCAGCTTTTGTGTTACGTGCATATGCTAATGCTTGGCAGACTGATCTTTTTGTACGGTTGTGTCTTTTCGTCTCCATTTGAACCTCACATTTTCTAGACTTTGTTTTAATGAAAACACTCAAAAAAAAAATAAATACATGGAATAAATGCGCAAAATTATGTACATCTTCAAAACAAAGTTTAACCCTCCAGAAGACAATTGCCCAGATTGACAGCTGCACCTACAGGCATTATCTAAGCACATGCTCCAGCCTCTGCTCCCACTTACACTGATTGCTGTCTGTTCCTTTCTTATCTTTCTTCCCATCCTGTGAGGTAAACACCTTAATCATTATTCTACCCTCACCCCCACAGATTAATCAGTTTAGTAAAGCTTGACATAAAGCAGCTTCCCGTTTTGAATTACTTTTCCATTGGGAGCCTCTTCAGTAGCTTGCATAACTCTTCTTGCAATATCTCCATAGTCCATACAGGCTGAAGCAACAGAGTTAATTGCACCAGTTCTAGTTCTCATTGCTTCATTTGCACTGACTTTTTTGGTGTGTAAGTGTTCGTAATATTTTATGTAAACCTCTATTATTTTTTATGAGAGTTTCATCACTGTTTAGTCTTAGTACTGGGTAGTTCTGTCCAGCTGAAGAATTTTCATATTCATACAGACTGAGAAGTCAGTATGCATGGTGCACTTTTATTCTGCTCCCCAGTGACTGGCCTTTTCAGATTATCTGTTTCTCTCATGAGCCATCTAGTATAGTTAGTATCATCTTAATTTAGGAGTTACAGATCAGTCATCACTATTTTCACAAGCACCCTATTTTAACTTTGATTATAGTCTTATCATTTAGAATACTAGCAAGCATGTATATTTTATTAGTTTACTAAATGTAAGCCCTGAATTAAATTAAAACCTTGTATAATAAGCGGGTTATGACTCCTGTGTGAAACAGTAGCACATTCATACCATTGTCCTCTTTACGTCCACCCGTCTAACCAGAACCTCATCTTTCATGCTGTTTTTCAGATTGAATAAAATGATTCCAGCATGACCATTTGCTAGAGTGCAGGTTAGTGAGCCTTTCACTTATTGCCTTTATTCAGCAATCTTTATCTTATTCATATTCTCAACACATCTTATGTTACTGTAGGTTCTGATTCCAATTTCCACCTTCTTGTTTTTTTTGTCTGATAGCTTAATTAACATTGTAATAACCTTACAATACTTGGGCTCATCTAAATCCAGGTGTCACCTTAAAAATGACAACTCCTTTGTCAGCTTAACCATATTGTCTTTTAATTTCCTTAATAGATTCTGGAGATCTAATTTGAACTGGTTCAGTTTGGTAAAAATATATGTTCTCAGACCATCTTCTCATATAACCTATACCTCCAAAATCTTCAGTCTACCGTGGTAAACATCCAGTGTAAGTACTTGTGCATACATCAACACACAAACATCCTAAATCTTCTGGATTTATTGCATGTCTTGGAGACTGACAAATTTCCTGCTACTATTCTTTTGAGATTTATTTACTAAGTTTCCTCCCCCACTGTTCCCTTATGCCATATTCTTCTTTCCTAATTTTGTTTGCATTATTTTGTAAATCTACTTACTAATCCTTTAACACATGTTTCTGCTTTTCTTGCTTCTACAGAGATCTTTGCTAATTTTAGCATTTGGTTGTGTCCCTGTCTCTGTCTCTCCCCTTCCCTTTGCTTTTGTGATGATAATAAATCCTGATAAGGCAAAAAAAAAAAATCACCAGGGTTTAAAATCAATTAAAACAATTAAAATTTTAAAGAGACAGTAACATCTATTTCACTTGATTGTACAACCCTTTTAACATAGGTTTAATACTAAGCACGCCATTCAAACCTGGATGACTATGTGCTCTAAATGTAATAATCCATTTGAACTCTTCTTTCTCAATTAAATTAGATATGTCACCACCTCTTAATTGTTCGTAAACAGTCTATAATGTTATAAATTTAAATAAATGTTTGTTATCTGTTTCATTTATATGTTTGCATAATGCATTAGCTTCTATATCCCTTCTTATTTCTGAGAGATGTTCACCTGTATGATCTTTTTAGTTTACAATTACTTTTACCAGGATAGAAAGCTTCACATGCTTCACACTTTGGTCTAGTATATTCCTCCCAGTCCCCATAGTAACGTTGGTGCTGGTGTGGCACTTTAAAGATGAATCCCTGCTGTCTGGTGGTTCCACCTACCCCCAATCCCCATTTTTGTGTCAGTGCTGTTATGGCACTTTAAATATCAGTACCTGGTGCCTAGTGGTTCCCCTACCATGTTCATGTATGTCAGATGAGCACGGCATTTTGGCCTACAGTAAGGCTGTGTTGGATGCCGTCCTGCAGCTGGATGGCTAAATAGCATATGCATAACCACCAGAAGGAATCCTTCCTCAACATTTAGCATGGCTGCATTTTCATGTTGGAGGGCCATGCTGCACTGTGTAAGGGTGCTTGCTGAATTGGAGAACAGGACCTCAGTGTGTACACCTCCATGTGCATGTTTTGGTACCTTCATGAATTCAGCCCAATATTTCTTTTAATTGCTTATTTTCCCTGCTTAGAGATGATAAATGGATATCTACTTAATCCTGCTGTATATATTCTTTTAACAGACTGCATATGAGGAATGTCCACTACTACCTCAGGAACTTGTGGCAACAACACAGCCACCCTCTGCCCCATATGATCCCTGTAATCCCCTCCATTGGGAGGTAGTAGTCTTGATTGGCCCAAGAAATGGAATACTATTGATGCATGCTTGTGGTAAGTCTAGAGGGTATGCAGACCCTTGTTATGGATGCCTCTGACTTTGCTTAGGGGAATGCATTTAGCATAGATAAAAGTTCCATGAACATGTGAAATAAGTCCTTAATGCATAAGCATGTCATCCTGACAGAGAAATGGCTTTTATCCTGGCCCCTAGAGCCTTCAAGTTAGTATTGTAATGATGAACCCTAAGCATTATCAAACACAATACCACTGTGGTAGTGTATGCAAGGAAACGCTCTCTATTATTAACTGTACAAATTGGCATGGATGGTGTAGAAAGTAGCTGGGATTGTATTGCCAGGCTTCTTATGTCCTATCACCCCTCAGCATATTTCTAGACAAAATAAACAGGACCAGAATTACAACCACATATATAAGCTAGGTCCAAAATGTTTTCATTCAGTTCAGTGCTACAGAAATGGGATCTCCCACTGATGTACCACTTTCCTTCAGGAAGGATTTACCAATTGGAAGAGTTTTTCTTCATATTTATATTTGAAAAGGCTTGGACAGTGGATGTCTTTAATTTCCCTTAGAGATATAGTCTTCTTTCCACCTTTTCCTCCAATTTCTCTGATCTTCAAACCCCTGCATAAGATCACAGTGAGCAGGGCTAAAGTCATCCTGTAGTTACTCGAGGACCAAATCAGCTGTGGGTCTCCAGGCTGGTTCATCTGACCAAGAAGGATCCTTCCTTTGCTCCACAGGAGTGCAGGTTTCTATTCCAGGATGGGGGGAGGGCTGTAGTGCACTAAAGTCAAAAAGCCATAAGTTAGTTTGGATCCTGTCAGCCTGATACCATTCAAGGACTATGACTTGGGAGAAGGGCTTAGCTTCCTCCAAGAGGCTATGGAACCTTGGACTAAGAAGTGTTACTTATCCAAGTGTATGAGAGACACCCAGTGGTGTGTTTTCAAGGGAAATATCCCCACTGAAGACTATGAACCTGATGTCCTTCCGTACTTTTTAGTAGTCTTCTGAGGGGAGAGGTTATTGTATGCCTCTGTCAAGGTGCACCTTAGAGATGTTTGGCTACCCTTGATCCTCCTTTGTTTGTCCAAACTATGGTAAAGTAGCTTGCAAAAGGGGTGTCGTACTTCAGCCCCAACTGGAGAATGATTGCCTTCCGATAGGACCAATTTGTCACTGAAAAGTTGACTTTAGCTTTCTTTGAGCCAAGGCCTTCAGATCTGTATCTTGGAAAATACTGTTTTTGTGGCTGTCACATTGACTAGGCGACTCTCTGAATTACAGTTTCTTACATGTAAAGAGCCTTATTCAGCCAACATAAGGACAGAGTCTCAAAATCACCTTTTCTTTTATGACTGAACTGTGCCAACAGATCATTCAGCTGACTGCTTCAGCTCAAAGCATAAAGGAAAAAATATACTACACTCTGATATTCCTATGCAGCTCAGGTACTGTTATTTCAAAAAGCAAACAACTCAGTCATTCAGATTGTCTTTTTTCCCTTTGTGACTGGTAAGGGGGGAGTGGCAGTTTTCAGGCATATCTTATATAAGTGCCTGTGAAACTGTATTACTTTTTGCTATGTTGGTAATATGAAGTCCTTGGGGTCACCATAAGAACCCATTCTACTTAGACAACAGCCACCACTACAACCTTCTTTGAGAATGTTTTAGCCCAGGCCATTTATGGGGCTGCCACTTGGACTTTCTGCACATCTTTTCCACACAGGAATGCACCCTTCTAACTCAAGCTTGACACTGAATCTTGAAGCAGGACAGGTTTTGCTATTGCAGTACTGCAATATGTGCAGTTGTGGTAAATGTACTCATGCAAAGTGTATTTTACACAGTGCAGTGTTGCACTTTCATCATAGGTTCATAGGAAGTTACTAGGCTAGCGTCCCTAGAGCCATTACAAGCCTTGCCATGTTAATCCCGTATCCCTATTTATTCTTTTAGGGTAGTTCATAGAATTAATTTATGAACAAAGCAGGTCTGTGATCAACAAGGGCTAGCCCTGTCCATGAGGGGGATAGTTGCCCACCCCATGGGTGAATTTACAGTCTCCCATCCAATTATCTAGGTTGCATTTAAGTAGGATCAGTGAGGAGCTCTGTTTTATGTGAAATAGGAAGTCTGTTGCAGAAAAGTGGCAGTGTATGGGAGACATATCTGTCTCTCCTCACGTAAGTTAGGTAGAGATCCCTAGAGTGAGCGACTCTTGTGCCATTTGACTTGCGGATGTGCAACATTTCCATTAGGGCAGGGTCAAAGATTGCCCTATAGTCCAGGCACAAGTCAACACTTTGCCTATAAGATGCAGAGTAAAGTGACAGGGCTTTCAGCCTGTCCATGTAGGTCATGGTCTGGAGTCCCTGTATTTCTTTAGTGAGAGACCTCTGCGGTCTCTCCAGCTGCTGTAGGTGTCTGGTGAGTTACATGCAAAAGTGTACATTATACTTTTATTATTGGTCTGATGAGGGTCGAGTACAGTGGAGTTGTAACATCCCTTAACCTGGATGCTATGCCCTTGCTTATGAGGTGTGCTACATACAAGGTTTTCCTTACCACTGTGGAAACTTGGTGGACAAAATTTAGATATCTGTCAACCTGTGCTCCAAAGTCTCGCACCACTGGGTTGGAACTCAGGGGGGAGCTGTCAATATTGTAATTTGTAGGGAATTTTATTTTGCCAGAGGGAATAATAATGCATTTTTTTGCATTTAGTTTTAGACCATAGCTTTGGCACCAGTCATTTGTTTGTGTTAGCCCTGTGTTGACATCACTGGGGGACTCTGTGATTGCTCCCAGTTTGCAATCATTATTGAATTTGGTTTGCCAGAAACCATCTACTTTGGCCTGGACTTCTGAGAAATAGATGCCATACAGTAAGGGGGCCCAGCACAGACCCCTGCAATACTCCACTGGTGAAAGGTCTTCTGATGGAGGTGGAGTCACCATTTTGACAATGTGTTCTGTCAGTGGGAAAATTGGCTACCCATCTAGTAGGTTTAATCGTTGTCTGGGAGAGTTTCTCAATGATGCCAGAATGTGGAATTGTGTTGAAAGCCTTGGCAAGGTCGAGATAGGCTGTGTGCACTGTCTTATTTTCGTCCATGGCTTTGGTAACATTCTCAAAGAAGTCTACCAGGTGTAATAAGCATGATCTACATTTACTGAAGCCAAACTGGTTTGGGTCCAGCATTTGGAGGTTGCCTATTTCCTTGTTGATAAGGTCCGTGGTAATTTTTTCCGTTGCCTTGCAGATGAGGGTTGCTAGACTTATGGGTCTGTAGTTCCCAGGGTCAGTTGATGGCCCCCCTTTGTGCGGGGGGATTACTATTGCTGTTTTCCATTCTGCAGTAACATAGCCAGTTCTCAAATTATGATTAAAGAGAACACCAAGCGGGTTCACTACATCTTATTTTACATTTAGTAAACAACCTGGGACGTTATCTGGTCCCATTGAGGACGTGTGTTTGGCCTTTGTGAGCGTAGAGATGACCTGTTCTCTAGAGATACTAGTCAGAGGGCTGGTGTCGGGTATGGTTTGGGATATGGTAGGTGGGGTTAGGAGGGTGACGTTTGCTCTGAATCTGTCAGCTAGCAGGTTGGTGATTTCTTTCAGTGTAGTATGAGTGATCCCATCTACAACCAGTTCAGCACATAGCTGGGCATTCCCTTTTAATCTTTGGACATAGTTAAAGAATGCCTTATGATTGTCTTTGACTAGGGATGTGAGTTTAGTTTTGTAATTTACTTTAGAAGACTTGACAAAGTTTCTGATTTTCTTGTGTAGGCTTAGGAGGAAACTCTTCCTTTGCATTGTGATATCCTCTTGCTTTTGGACAACAGTTTCTTCCTTTTATTATATAATTTGTTTATACTTGAAGTACAGCATGGTGGCTTGTTTTTGCGGGAAGATCTGATGTTCATCGTGTTTCACTGTTGCAGTCATTACACTTGGGTTATCCTGCTGGCAGGTGACCCGTAGTCGGCCCGAGTTCCAAAGTCTTGGTCCGGCGTCGGTTGCTGTCGCCTCTTCCCTGATGTCAGTGCACCAGGGGTATAAAAGTTGCAACCGACACCATTTTCTTCATTCTTTCTTGCCAAGCGGTGCCCGAAGCATAAGCAGTTCGCAAGTGCCGGTCGGCCGACTCCTAAAATTTTCAAAATTGAATTTCAGAACCGAAGTCTTCAGTAAAGTTAAGTACCCCATTGGGGAAACTTTTTCTTGCTCCAGACCGATGTCAGTAAAAGTTAATAATTGTATTTCTTGTGGGAAGCAAATACCTCATAAGGGCTTTCACTCTTACTGCATTCCTTGCCTAGGCCCTGACCACGACGTCACTAGTTGTCAGTTTTGTGCTAGATTTAATAAACGCACTATTAAATGTTTGTTTGATTTTGCTTTACATTATTTTGGACGAAGATTTAATTACATAATGCCGTCGGAACAACCGACGACCGGAATGTAAAAAAAAATGCAAAGACAAAGAAAAAGACAGGCATCCGAGGTCCAAAACCGACGACGAAGCCTCTTCTAGGCCAGTCGCCAGTTCGCTGGTTCTCAGTGAGGCACTTTCACCCGCTACCTCAGAGCCACAGTCCGCAACTGACAGCCACATGGAGACACCAAGGCCTGTGGAAACTCAAGGTATTGGGCTTACGGAAAATATACCCTCAGACGGGACCGGAGCCGCTGAGCAGGCACCGGCTTCTGAGGGTGTTTTCAGACCTTCACAGCTTACAATTAAAGCTACTGCAGCAGCAAAGGCAAAGTCAAAAACACCATTAAAGACAAAGAAACAAGTGCAGCATTCTCCAGAACAGTCATCCATGCCTAAGAAACAGATGCTAAAAATGGTCGAAGACCTTATTACTTTAATCAGGGGCTCCCATCCCCCTCCTGACAAAAGGCCTAGGCAAGACACTGTTTATGATTCCTCTGATAAGGTTTCCATTTCTTCTGATTCTTCCTCTGACCAGGGCTATTCTCCCCCTCCCTATGAGGACTCTGATGCTGAAGAGTCCATTCCTTCAGCCTCACCACCTGAGGATTACTGTTTTGGGGAAACCCTGCACACCATGAGGGAGCATTTCCATTGGGAGAGCCAGGATTACTCAGAATCCAAGAAAAGACTCAGAGGTTTCCTTCTATTGCCTCAGCACAGGCCCTTGGCTATCCCCCTTGTGCTTGATATTGTTGATGATGTTTTTTCTGAATCCAGTCTGTCTCCAGATTCTTTACCCCCTGCACCAGTAAAGCCAGACAGGTACTTACAGGGTCCCTGACTCTCATAAATGTATTTACAAAAACCCTGCTGCGGACCCAGAAACTATTTTTCAGGGTCCAAAAGGGGTTAAAGCTTCCACTGCCAAAAAACCTGTCCCCTCAGATAGGGATTCCAGAGCTCTGGACAGATGGGGGAAAAAGGTTTTCACTTCTGCTACTTTAGCTGTAAGAGCTTTAAACTGTCAGTTTCACATGCTTAAATATCAGCAGTAACTGATGTCATTGTTAAAGCAGAAAATGGTTACAAATATAGAAGGTCCTGACTGTAAAGAAATGCAGGATTTATTGCATGCAGTTGAACAAGTGGGAAAGCATACTTCGCAATGTGGTTTTGATTCATTAGAGGCTTCTTGTAGAGCCGCAGTTACAGGCTCAGTTATTCAAAGACATGCTTGGTTGAAAGAACAAAGTTTACCTGACCATGTTAAAATGAAATTATTGGATGCTCCACTACAGCATGATATTTGTTTGGTGTTAAGGCAGAAGAGGTTTTAAAGAAAATGGAGGATAAAGCAAAGTCAATGCAAACTGTGAAAGATTTCTTGCAGGTTCAGCCACTTAGATTTAGCAGGAACTGGCCTTCAAAAAATTGGTCCTTTCCAGTGTCAGACAGGCCACAAAGAAGCAGATACAGACCCCCAAGAGGCAGATCTCAGCCCCAAGACTTCTACAGACCTAAACAATAGGGTGCTTCAGCAAGAGGTTTTAAAGAAAATGGAGGATAAAGCAAAGTCAATGCAAACTGTGAAAGATTTCTTACAGGTTCAGCCACTTAGATTTAGCAGGAACTGGCCTTCAAAAAATTGGTCCTTTCCAGTGTCAGACAGGCCACAAAGAAGCAGATACAGACCCCCAAGAGGCAGATCTCAGCCCCAAGACTTCTACAGACCTAAACAATAGGGTGCTTCAGCAAGAGGTTTTAAAGAAAATGGAGGATAAAGCAAAGTCAATGCAAACTGTGAAAGATTTCTTACAGGTTCAGCCACTTAGATTTAGCAGGAACTGGCCTTCAAAAAATTGGTCCTTTCCAGTGTCAGGCCACAAAGAAGCAGATACAGACCCCCAAGAGGCAGATCTCAGCCCCAAGACTTCTACAGACCTAAACAATAGGGTGCTTCAGCCCCCAAAGGAGGAGAAGACAAATCACAACCTTATAGGAAACCGTCACAATGACTTCCCTATGCAAATGCAAAGCACTTACCAGTTGACAGCACCCCTAGGGGGAAAGCTAGCACTTTTCTCAGAAAATTGGCACATGATCACCCAAGACCAATGGGTGTTGAATATAGTTTCTCAAGGGTACAGGTTCCACTTCCACACACTTCCATATGCCAGACCTGCCACAAAACCAATGGGCAGAAGCACAAAAACAGATTGCAGCTCTTATGGATATGGGAGCAATTCAAAATGTTCCACAAGAAGAACAGGGCCAAGGATTTTACTCACGACTTTTCCTAGTACCCAGAAAGGACAAAACATGGAGACCAATACTGGACCTGTCAATCCTAAATACTTTCCTGGATGTTCCAAAATTCAAAATGTTAACACTACAACAACTCTTGCCCATGCTGGACAAAGAGGCTTGGCTAGTTACTTTGGATTTCAAGGAGGCATACCTGCACGTCCCAATCAGACAATCATGCAGAAGATACCTCAAATTTAGAGCAGGCTCAATGCATTATCAATTCTCTGCACTGCCCTTTGGCTTATCTACTGCGCCCAGGGACTTCACAAAATGCCTGGCACCAGTAATTGCATTTTGCAGACAAAAAGGAATTCAAATATATCCCTACTTGGACGACTGCCTTATTCAAGCAGAGAGCAAGGACATTCTTCTAAAGCACCTGGAGTTTGTAAAAAGATTACTAATTTGCCTAGGGTACACAGTAAATGAAAAGAAAGCAAAACCAGTGCCCTCTCAAGAGATAATATTCCTGGGTGCAAGCTTAAATACAACTACCCAGATGGCTTATCTCACGCCAGATAAACAAAGGCAACTGACTCATTACTTTCAAATGATGGCAACAAAGACCCAGCTCCCTGCAAGAAAAATTCTGCAGGCCCTGGGTTTCATGGCATCTTGCATTCTACTAATTCCATATGCCAAACTGCATATGAGGAAACTACAATGGCATCTAAAAAGTGTTTGGACTCAGCATAGTCACAGCCTAGAGACAATCATAACCTTGATTCCCTGCCTACAACAGGAGTTTCGATGGTGGTCCCAGGCCTATCACCACAACAAGGGACGGCCTTTCACCTTACCTACAGCCAGGCAGACAATAACAACGGATGCATCAAATTACGCCTGGGGAGCACATATGGCAGGAAAATGTATTCAGGGCACATGGCCCAAGGAACAAATCCATCCTCACATCAATCAAAAAGAGATGCTAGCTGTACAGAATGCCCTGACAGCCTTCAAGGACCTAATACATCCAGGACAATTATTAATAAAGACGGACAATACCACAGTTATGTGGTACATAAGCAAGGGGGCACACATTCCTACCCCTTATGCAGACGAGCCATGACTTTGTGGAACACAGCACTGACTTACTAGGTACATCTGCAAGCACAATTCCTGCCAGGAACAAAAAATACACTGGCAGACAAACTAAGCAGAAATCTCATGGATCCTCATGAATGGAAGCTAAATCCACAAGTATTCAACATGATAACAAGGGAATGGGGACACCCAGACATAGATCTATTTGCCTCCCCTCACAATTGCCAATTACAGAAATTTTGCACAAGGACTTATCACTCTCAAGCATGGAAAGTGGATGCTGTATCTTTCAATTGGAAAAACCTGACAGTCTATGTCTTCCCTCCGATGCCTCTTCTCACCAAGGTGCATCTAAAAGTCAGACAAGAGAGGCCACAAATGATCCTGATTGCACCAGATTGGCCATGCCAGCACTGGTACTCAATCCTAAAGATTTTGTCCCAAGACCAGCCTTGGCCTCTGCCTCAAATCCCTCATCTTTTGACACAGCAAGACAATCAGATTCTGCACAGTCAACTCAGAACCTTAAACCTGGCAGCATGGCAGATAATGGAGCCACTCAGACTGCACCCTCTCTAAAGCAGTTATGGATGTACTTTTGGAAGCCAGGAGACCCAGCACTAGGAAATCTTATGCGGAAAAATGGAAGAGATTCTGTGCTTGGAACCAGGCAAAAGGGCTCGACCCACTGGTCCTTAATATGTCTCAGATTTTACAATACCTGACTGAGATGTTGGACAAAGGCCTATCTTTTTCTTCTGTTAAAATCCATGCCTCTGCCATGTCAGCTCATTACAATGCAGATCCTCCTATTTTTTCACATCCTCTACTACGACAGTACCTTAGAGGGGCAAAGAATATAAGACCCCCTAGGAAAGCACCAGTACCTACTTGAGACCTCAATTTTGTTTTAGAAAAACTAACACTGCCTCCTTTTGAACCAGCCAGCACAGCTGATCTAAAATTCTTGTCATGGAAAACTGCTCTGCTCCTAGCAATAACTTCAGCAAGAAGAGTTTCAGAGTTACAAGAATTGATGGCTGTGGAACCTTTCCTCATTTTTCACCAGGACAGGGTTTCTCTAAAGACGAACCCAACATTCATGCCAAAAGTGGTCTCCAATGTGGCCTTAAACCAAACTATTCATTTGCCTACTTTCTACCCAAATCCCCAGAATAAAGGGGAAAGACTTCTGCACTCTTTGGATATACACAGGCAGCTATGATTTTACTTGGACAAAACAAAAGTTTTCAGAAAAACTGAGCAACTGTTTGTAGCATATGCTGCAGGATCACAAGGAAAACCTATTACAAAGCAGACAATCTCCAAATGGATAGGACACTGCATCCGCTTCTGTTATGCACAAAATTGTGCCTAAGGGCATTAGGCCTCATTCAACCAGAGCAGCAGCCACTTCAGCAGCTTTCCTCAGAGGGGGACCAACCAAAGACATATTAGAAGCTGCAACCTGGAGCTCAGTGCACACTTTTACCAAGCACTACCACCTACCTCTCTACTCCAAATCCAGAGCAGGCTTTGCCACTGCAGTTCTGCAGGGCTTGTTAGCCTCACCAAATCCAATCTAGACCCAGCCACCCTACCTCAGCTTTGGGATTCTACCCAAGTGTAATGACTGCAACAGTGAAACACGAACATAGTACAGTTGTGTACCTACCATAAATGTAGATGTTTGAGTGTATTCACTGTTGCAGTCCTGGTTACCCACCCACCATCCCCCTCTTTGCTGGGACTATTCTGTACTTCTCAACTCTATATAACCTATGTGGTGTATTTGCTTTTAGAAGAAGAAAATGTTTTTAGTGATATATGCACGGTTGTTTGGCATATTTTTTTATCTTTACAACCTTCATATCTGGGGGCACCTGACATCTCGGGCAAAAAAAACGGAAGAAAATGGCGTCGGTTGCAACTTTCACTGACGTCAGGGAAGAGGCGACAGCAGCCAACGCCGGACCAAGACTTTGGAACTCAGGCCGATTACGGGTCGCCTGCCAGCAGGATAACCCAAGTGTAATGACTGCAACAGTGAATATACTCGAACATCTACATTTATGGTAGGTACACAACTGTACTTTTTTGTTCCGATCAGGTACAACAGAGTTTATGCAGTTGCTTAAATGTTTATATAGGGCATTTGCATACAGTTCTGCATAGTGATCATTGATGTCTGTGATTGTAGGTGGGATGAAGCTTTTTATACCATCACTTAGTAGGTTACTGTCAGCTTTGGTAAAGTTTTTATGCATAGTGATCATTGATGTCTGCGATTGTAGGTGGTATGAAGCTTTTTATACCATCACTTAGTAGGTTATTGTCAGCTTTGGTAAAGTTTTTTTTTTTTTATTATAATTTTTGCTCCTGTGAGGGTGTCAGTTCCAGTAGTCATTTCAAAAAAGACTGATTTGTGGTCTGACCTAAACAGGGAGGACATCAAGCATGGGGGTGGGGGAAAGTACATTGACCCCCATGTTGGTGAGTACTATGTCCAGAACTTTAGAACCTGTAGTGGGGGTGCAGACTATCTGTTCCAGAGCATTTGTGTTAACAAAGTCCAGGAATCTCTGGGCAAGCATGTTTTGCTCATGTATGTTCCCCATTCTATGGAAGGGTAGTTGAAATCTCCCACTACTAAGGTGTTGGGCTGTAAGACGAGGGATTCCAGTAAGTCAAGGTAGGCAGTGTGCTTATCCTGGTTCATGGTGCGGGATCTATAGCTAGCAATGATGTAGTATGGCACTTTCCCAGTAGTTAGTTGGAGATGGAGTAGTGTGAGAGTCATGCCGTTTAACCAGTCCTGTAGTGTATTTGGTTTTAGTAAAGATTGATAAACCTCCACCTTTCGTTCCTTCACACTCATTTTGAAGTCTGATATCTCAGTAACTGCGCAGACGTCAGCATCCTGCAAGATGTGGAACTCTTTCAGGGAGCACAGTTTCATG
Source organism: Protopterus annectens (assembly GCF_019279795.1). NCBI lineage: Eukaryota > Metazoa > Chordata > Ceratodontiformes > Protopteridae > Protopterus > Protopterus annectens. The sequence goes on along the minus strand of NC_056747.1, from coordinate 413,363,621 downwards.
TTTAATCCTGGCACCTGATAGGCAGCTGACTGTGACCTTCTCCTTTTCCAGTCTGATGATGGGGATATCTGTGCATCTCATGATGGAGTCGCCTGTGACCAAGACATTTGATGCGTGTTTTCTTAGGGGCTTATTTGTTGAGACATAGGTGTGTTTGTTGATATGAGTAGTGTTTTTTTTTTTTTTTTGCTTAGTGGTGAGTGTGGGTGGTGTGCATTTGGGAAGTCTCTATTCTTTTGATAGGCTATTAATGAGCACCTCTGTGTATGTGGGTTTGTGTGTCATGACCTTATTTTGCGTGAGAGGTGAAGCATGTGTACTGGCAACCTGTTTTATGTCTAGCTTGTTTTTATGTGAGAAAATTTACTCCAGTTCCACAGTGCGTTTGATCTCTCACATAGGGTGCAGTTTGCTTTAGGAGTAAGTGGTTGTCAGTGTACATGAAGCAATTGCTAAATTGCCTCAAAATGCTTATATCAATCAAGCTAGCAGGAGAATTGATGGAAAACTGCCCATCCATTGTGGCAGAATTTTTCTGAATGTGATATTTGGGAAGGAAGCTGGACTTAGGGCTTTGGCTTAACTAGTGGACTAGTTTGACTTGGACTAGCAAAGGCAATTGGTGTATAGTAGATTGTGGATAAGTGTGAGAAAGCTGCTTAGAGCACAGCTGAGTTGCCCTTTGCTCAGCAGGGAAGCGTGGAGAGTTTTACTGGAATGTCTCCAAGGAAAAATAATGTTTCCAGGTGTTTGCATCTATATAGGGTACTGTGAAACCCCATTGCATGCTCCATAGCAATGGCCAAATGCAAGGCTTGTATACAAGCAAATTTAAACAGTTTTAAATACACTAGCAATGGGGAAGCCCCAAACTGAGCCTTTTTCCAGTGATCCCCAATTCAGATGGGTCTGGAGCTACACCCTTCTGCAACAAGGGTGCAGGGGGAGGCCCTCTTAATGTAAGATGGCTGGTTTAAGAGGACAGTGATACCAAACAGTCTGGACGCCGCAGGTCTGAATCTAGCCTATGGCTGTATAAGGCAATGAAACACAATTTCAAAGTGCAGAGTAAAAAGCAGTCACAACAGCAAATATAAAGCAGTAATTCTATTAAATACAGTTAAAGTGCAGTGCTGGCTTAAAATGTACTTATTTTTTTTTTTTTTTCAGTGGATGTCTTGGATTTCAGTGTAGATGCACTGCAGACCTCTGGCTAAAGTTGCCAGTTGTTGAACAGCTCCGGTAAACTGAGCGCAAACCCACGCAAATGCAAGGCTTATATACAGGCAAAGTTAGACTGTTTTAGCACAACTACCAATGGGAAAGTCCCAAACTGAATCTCTCCATCAATCCACAACTCTGATGGTTCCTGAGCTACTCATGTCTGCCCCAAGGATGCAGGGAGACCCTGTTAACGTAAGATAGCTTGTCAAGAGCACTGTGTTACCAAACAGTCTAGATTCAGCAGGTCTGAATCTAGCCTATGCTATGTAAGGCAAGGAAACACAATTTCTATATGGTTTAAAAGCCCGCGTTTGCACTTGTTTCCCGCCTTTCCTGTAACTTGTCTAGTCCATATACAGATTTGCTGTATGCAGGACTGTTTGTAAACCTCTGAGCCCCCCAAGCCTTTGTGTTGGAGGGAAGGCTTCTAGCTTATCAGTGGGAGTGGTAAGCACTAGTTAGCCTATCTACCACAAGAAGAGTGGTTTCTAGCCCAGAAATTGTAGTTTATTGGCCGTTTGGGCAGTTTTTCCATCCCTTTCAGCTTTCTGGTTTAAAAGCCCACATTTGTGCAGGTTTGCTCTTGTTTAAGCTCTGTGCAGTGGCGCCGAGCTGAGGTGAACTATTACTGGTGCCAGAAAGTCTTCTCTTCAGTTTTTACCTTAGATCTTGCTAGTTCTTTCTCTCTAGCACTTCAAATAGCCTAACTGCTTTGCACTTAAACAGGTTTTTGTAGATATTAATGTTAAGTTGTCTATCTCGCCTTCATTCTTGCTGGTTGGGTTCGGAGCCGATACTCGGCTCCGACTCGGCTATCTGCTAAAGCTCGAGAGCTATTTACCCTGGCTCGAGGCCTCCCCATATCCCACAATGCTTGGCGCTAGATACCCAGATCTCGTTTGCCGCTTCAGCTACGAGGTTGCGCTTTTACTGGCTCAGGTTGTATTAATCCTTTTTTTTCTATTAGCTAATATTTACCTTGTATTTTTCTTAGATATAGTTAGTTTTACCCTTGTAGTATAGTTAGACTGTGTATCCCCTAGTTTATCCCACTAAGGAAACTCGTTTTCTGTTAGAGAGTTTCTACCCTCTCCCCCCCCTTTGTTTCTTCTCTATTAGTGGCTAACCCCACCCTTTTTGTACCTATAGGAGTAGTGTTTAGCCTTGTACTTTTTATATACATATTATTAAGGATAGTCGTTGTTGTTATTAAGTGTGGTGTGATAGGTTTTTGTAGTTATTATTGTTAGCTTAACTAGTGCGGGTGTGTGAGTGTTTCTGTGTGCCTTTTTAAGCACTAGTTTAATTTTTCTCTCTTTACTATCCCTTGGCCAGTATGTCCAGGGATACTAAAGTCTCAGACTTCAAGAAGTGTGACTCGTGCTGTCAGAAGACATCTCTGACAGACGGTCACACTTCTTGTGTGTATTGCTTGGGTTCCCTACACCTGCAGGACTCTCAGGCTGAAGGCGTGACAGACCGAGCAGGAGTCCTGCAGGAGCATAGGAACAAGCTTATTTTGAGAGGCTTACTTAAGCCAGAGGGATCCCCGGTGAAGCCTCAGTCGGGGAAATCCTTAAAGCCCGCCAAGCCGTCGGCTCCCAGTTCGGAGCTGTCGCCGGGCAGAGCATCTGCCTCCTCCTCTTCGGTTCTGGCTGGAGCCGACATCTCTAGACCTCAATCGGCTCCAACTTTAGTGTCAGAACCGTTGTTGGGTTGAAAACGTTCTAGGTCCCCTTCCCTAGAATCGGTTCGTTCGGCTCCGAGGTCACAGTTGCTTCAGTCTGAATGAAGCCATAGGTCCCACTCCTCTCGGTCCTCCAGGTTGTCTGATCATGACTTGGAGAGGGTGGTCAGTAGACTCCTTAAATCGCAGGCCCTGGCCAAAATATTAACCAGCCCTTCTCAACCGACTGTGACTGTCCCGGTGTCTTCAGCAGTTCCTCCTCCGACTCCCCCTTTGTGTTCGGAGCCGGAGCTGGTTGGGGCTCGAATCTTGGAAACATCGGAGCTGATACCACACCTTTCGGCTCCTTCATCGGCTCCGATCTCTTCATTGGTTCCTTCCTTGGAGGGATCTGAGTGCCGGGACTCCCTCATCGGCTCCGAGGGGGCGAGTGGCATCGACTCTTGTCCGACCCCGTTCTCCCTCTCGGGGCTTCGGCGCAGGTGAGCTCGGCCCTGACATCGGCCAGAGCCATCCCTCTCGGTGCCTGGAGGGGTTCACGTCTCTTCGGAGCGGGGACCTTCTGCTCTGCCTGATAGGGGCGCCTTCGAGGTCATGAGGAGCGTGCTGACTCCTGAGTCGGCTCCTCGATCGGCCCCTTCAGCTCCACCCCCCATGGTGCCTGCATCTGTCTCTGTCCACCCTCCTGACCCCAGGCGTGGAGAACAGACGCTCCAGGTCACCTCATTGGGCGTATCTTCCTCTTCCGAGGCCTCCCCTGATCATTCAGAGGAGCCCCCTTGGAAGAGAAAATATAAGAGGAAACATGTCGACTCCCCCGAGTCAGTCACGTCTGATACCAACTTGGAGGATTCGGAAGGGTCTCCAAGATCCCCCTCTGAGGATGTCTCCTTTTCAGACATCCTAGAGATCCTTAAGCAGAGGGGGAACTGGACTGCCCTTAACCCTTCCGAGGACGAGTCTGTATACCTGGACGCGTTTGGTTCTCGCCCTTCCACCTCCTGGGTGTCTCCACCCTTCGATCATGGAAGTAGTGGCTCGAAGGGCGTGGTCAGCCCTGGACACAGTGGAACCAACTCCCCGCAGGCCCACTAAGTATATTACAGCCCCACCCAGCAAACAATTTTTGGCAATTTGTCCCCGTTGATGCCATGGTGGTGGCAGCAGCCACGAAGAAGGAGTTGGCTGACCCTTCAGTGCCTGCCCATCCACCTAATAAAGAGTCTAGGACAATGGACAGGTACAGCAAGCAGATGTTTTCCTCAGCGACCTTTTCCATGCGGTCACTGAATTATCTGTGCCACTTCACCCTCCTTCAAAGGGATCTTCTCAAGGAACTGGGTGATATACCCTTCAGGATCCATCAGCTGCGGGGGCTCAGGATAAGATTAACTCCCAGCTGGCGACCCCTTAACTCTATCGTCAACTCCTCCATGCGGCTCATTTCTTATGCAGCCAATGGGGGAGTAGGGCCGCAGGTACAGGCGTGGCTTTGAGAAGACATGCCTGGATGTGGTTATGTAACTTTGCTGACCCCTTTAAGGCGTCCTTCACCAATACCCCCCTTCGATGATTTGGCTCTGTTTGGACCACAGGTGAAGGATACCCTTACCAGGTGTGAGCAGGAAGGCAAGACACTCTCTTCTGCGGGAGTCCATTTTTCTACTCCCTCTAGACCATACCCTAAAGGTCAGAAGAGTGGGAAAATGTGGTTTTGGAAACCCCAGGGAGTCGTGCCTGACACACGTGGCGAGTTTCCCTCCAGGGGCAGGGGGAGGGAACAATAATAGACGCCGCCCGAGGGGCAGAGGGGGTCCACAAAATCAGGGTAGCAGAGAATCTTTCTCTGACAAACCCTTTCAGCATCCCTGAGGGGCTGCTCAACTGTCCACCTTCGGAGGCAGTCGGGGGAAGATTGTCACTGTATCCAGAAGCCTGGCATCTCCTCACACAAGACAAATGGGTACAGTCCATCATATCAGAGGGTTACAAAATCCCCTTTGTCCACACCCCTGTACAAACAACCAAGTCCCTTCCAGATGTTCCACCCGGTCTAAGGGAACAAGCAGTGCTAGAAATTTCAAAACTACTAGAAAAAAGGGCCATCCAGCCAGTCCCAGCAGACCAGCAAGGATCCGGAATTTACTCCAAGTTCTTTTTGGTACCAAAAAAGGCAGGGGACTGGAGACCCATTTTGGATCTCAGCAGGTTAAACAAATCTGTTCAAAGAACGAAGTTCCGGATGGTCACGCTTCAGTCCATTCTACCCTTTTTGGGTCAGGACAACTGGATGTGCTCCATAGACCTTCAGGATGTGTACTACCATATCAAAATGGACAGGTGCTCCAGAAGGTTTCTCCGCTTCTGGCTGGGAGCCAGTTGCTATCAATTCAGAGCCCTGCCCTTTGGTCTCACCACAGCCCCCAGGGTGTTCACCAAGTGCATGGCAGTGCTTACGGCTCACCTGAGACGGCGAGGATTCCAGGTGTTTCCATATCTAGACGACTGGCTCCTTACTGCTTCCACCAGGCATCAGCTACTGCGAGCCAGGGATTATACCATCCAAACTTGTTCCATGCTAGGTATCTCAATAAATTTCGAAAAGTCTGCATTGTCGCCTTGTCAGTCTATAACCTTTATAGGTGCAAGATTAAATACAAAAGATCTGTCCTCAAAACTTCCTCTAGACAGAGTGTCAGACATTCGCCGACATGTGCAGGTCTTACTACAGTGCAAGAGGATTCAGGCCAGATTTGTACTAAAAATGTTGGGTCTCATGGCAGCAGCAATCATACTAGTTCCCCCGGCTCGTTTTCACTTGCGGATTCTTCAATGGATGCTTTTTACCCAATGGTCCTTTCAACAACTTCCGATGTCTCATAAGATAATAATCACTCAATCATGCAAAGACCACCTGGCTTGGTGGATGGTCTCCCCTCTAGTACTCCAGGGCAGACCATTTGTTCTTCCTTCTCTTGTTGCCACGGTGACCATGGATGCCTCCCTGATCGGGTGGGGGGGGGGCACTTTCAGGGCAGGACTGTCCAGGGCACTTGGCAACGTCTAGAGTACCACCTGCACATAAATGTCTTGAAGATGAGAGCGGTGCTTTTAGCGTTGCAAGCTCTTCAGGACTCTCTACCCACCGGGACTATTACAATTCAAACAGACAGTATGTCTGTAGTGTGGTACATCAACAAGCAGGGCGGAACCAAGTCATATCCCTTATGTCGAGAAGCACTCAGACTCTGGCAGTGGGCGATCTCCTCTCAATGATTTCTGATAGCAACGCACATCCCCGGGAAGTCCAGTGTCATAGCGGACAGGCTAAGCAGAGCTATTCTCATGCCTCACGAGTGGTCTCTCAATCAGTCAGTAGCGGACATTTTCTGCAGATGGGGTCAGCCTTGCTGCGACCTTTTCACAACTCCTCTCAACAGCAAGTGCGACGATTTCTTCACTCTCTTTCCCCTCCCTGGCCACTCCCCCAGAGACGCTCTAGTTCACAATTGGCCCCGGGGTCTTCTGTATGCATTCCCACCTTTTCCCCTAATTCCCAAACTAATTCAGAAGGCGACCGCATTGGGATCCAGTATTATCCTCATTGCCCCTTACTGGCCTCGACAAATTTGGTTCCCATTCCTGCATCGTCACCTGCTGGAAGAGCCTTGGAATCTGGACCCAGTGCCAGACCTCTTGGTCCATCATTCGGGCGGGCTGCACCAATCCCTTCAGTCTCTCAACCTTACAGCTTGGTTGCTCCACTTCCAACCTTAGCCAGGCTTCCACATATTTCCCAGCCGGTGCGTGAAATCATCCTTTCTTCGCACAAATCTACCACCAGGAAGACTTATGCTAGTAAATGGAAACGTTTCTCTTTCTGGGCAGAGGCTAGGAATATAGACCCCTTTACAGCCCCTGTCCATCACGTTCTAGATTTTTTAGCAGAAATCTTTCAAGCTGGTTCCTCGTCTGCCACCATTAGGGTCCAATTAGCTGCTATCGCAAATTTCCACGCTGGTCTGTCAGAAACCAGCATCATGTCCCACAAACTTTGCAAAGCCTTTCTTAAAGGAACTATTTTGCTTAGGCCTCCAGTCAGAGATCCCCTGCCTCCGTGGGACTTAAACTTGATATTAGCTTCCTTGATTTTCCCCCCTTTTGAACCTGTGGCTTCCTGTTCCTTAAAATTGCTCTCCTGGAAGACTCTCTTTTTAGTAGCCATCACCTCAGCTAGGAGAGTTTCGGAACTTCAAGCCCTCTGTATTCGTCCTCCTTACCTTGTGTTTCATAAGGATAAAGTTTCACTCAGGACTAATCCTTCGTTTCTGCCCAAGATACCTTCCGAAACAAACCTGAATCAGGCTATCGATCTACCTATCTTATTTTTCCTAACTATTCGAACAAAGCTGAACAAAAGTTACACCAATTGGACGTTCATAGACAATTACGTTTTTATTTGGATAGGACTAAACAAACAAGAAAATCAGACCAACTCTTCCTGTCCTATGCTGAGGGCAAGCAGGGCCTGCCAGTTTCTAAAGTAACCTTATCCAGGTGGTTGTCCTCTATTATTACTTTGATTTATCAGCTGAGACATAAAGAACTCCCTACTAAACCTAAAGGTCATTCCACCAGAGCGTTGGCTACTTCGGTAGCTTTTCAAGCAAGACTACCAATGGAATCTGTTTGTGCTGCAGCCACATGGGCCACTCCTCATACTTTCATTTCACATTATAAGTTGGATATGGCCTCTAGGAGTAGAGCTGATTTTGGTTCCACTGTGCTCGAGTCTGTTCCGATGAGCCACCCAGGACTAAGATGCTAGGGACGCTGTCCCAACCAGCAAGAATGAAGGCGAGATAGACAACTTAACATTAAGAAGTTATGTACCTACCATAACGTTCCATGTTAGTTGTCTTCTTCTCGCCTTCTTTCTTGCATCCCACCCTCCATCCCCCTAGCCTGGACAGACCGAGAAGAGTCCCTTTTTGAGGCCTTCTTCCTCTGGCTGAGTCTTATCTGGTTTACGTCCTCCTCTGTTTTAGTATTGTAGGTAAACCTTGTAGTTTGGACAGGTGTCCTTGAAATTTTTCTGTGGTGTTAGCTCTGCCAAACGAGATCTGGGTATCTAGCACCAAGCATTGTGGGATATGGGGAGGCCTCGAGCCAGTAAATAGCTCTCGAGCTTTAGTAGATAGCCGAGTCGGAGCCGAGGATCGGCTCCGAACCCAACCAGCAAGAAAGAAGGCGAGAAGAAGACAACTAACATGGAACATTATGGTAGGTACATAACTTCTTATTGTAGCCCACCAAAGTGCCATCTTCATGGAAATAGTTCCAGTACTTAGTTATGACTACCCCTCCTAGCATGATTAAAGGGCATTTTCTTATGTTTTCTCCTATAAACCTGGTGCACTTGGGCATTCTGAGGCAGTGTAGCAACTGCCTCATGTACACAGACAGCCCTCTCCTCTTACCTCCCAACACTCAGACTTGTGAGAGATGCACTTATATCACCAAATTGGAAGCTTTGCATTCTCCAGCCAAGACCGGACTAGCTGGTCAAGAGGAAAAGGCCTACACCACACCACATGGGAACACACAGCCCTCCAGAACACCCACTATCACATCTCTCACATAAAAACACAAACCACACACCCACCTTCACGGAGGCTCTCAATTGAAATTTACCCAAACAGCAAAGACCTCCAAGAAAGAAATGCACTCAACCACCACAACACAGCACAAACCACAGGAGACACAGCTCACCTCCACAGTGTGCCCCTTAACCCAAGCCCCTAAGGCTAAATACCTTGCCCAATACACTAATCATAGGTGACTCAATAGTGAGGCACACAGATGTTCCACTCACTAGGTTGAATAAAGAGAAGGTAACAGTCAGTTGTCTATCAGGTGTCAGAATCCGACACACAAAACACGCACTCAGATCACTCCACAACAAGTACAAGTATGATTCTGTCATTGTCCATGTGGTTGTGAATGACCTGAGACTCACCTCCTTGGACTACATGAAGAGAGACATGGTGGAGCTCTCGGATTATGTGGCCCAGGCAGATATGACACTAGCCCTGAGCAGTATCCTACCATCACCCAGAATGATACCACAGTACAAACAAAAAAATGATAGAATGACACCAGAAACATAGCCAATTGTTGAAGTCAAAGGGGATCCAGTATCTGTCTGCTTGGGATGACATGACTGACAGGCCTCAATGCTTTGCCAGAGATGGCCCGCATCTGTCAACCCTGGGTTTCCGGTTACTGGTTAAGGCTCTTGCCATCCCTATAGGTCCTTTTTTAGGTGGTGTTCCAAAGACCAAATTACCACCATAACAGCTGTAAATAAATGCAATCTGAGGATCATGCTGCTCAACGATAGAAGTCTAAATCTCAAGATGCACTCGGTCGAAGCACTCCTCAAAATGGAGAACATCGACATTTGTGCTGTAACGGAGACCTGGTTTAAAGCGGCAGAAAGCATCCCTGAGCTACCAGGCTATAACTCATTCCACACCTTTCGGTCCTGAAACATGGACCGAAGCTCCAAAGGCGGTGGTGCCTCCATATTCATAAAATATATGCGTACCTCCAGACTAGTAGCCCAGCTTAACGCATCTGAGATACTTTAGGTACAGCTAACATTGGGTAAGACGGCGATCCGGGTCATAGCCTGCTATAGGTCCCCAACCATGTCCCCACACTCACGCCACATTCCTAAGCACCCTGGAATCTATCAAGGTCCAGTCCAACACTCTCTTACTAGGAGACTTCAACTACCCCTCCATCAACTGGGAAAAATACTCAAGCACCAATATACTGGCCCAATGCTTCCTGGAATTCATCAATTCCATTGCCCTGGACCCAGCTCATTCTGACCCTCACTAGAGGAAGCAACATCCTTGACCTGGTTAGTACTAACATGGGCAACCATTGCTCTACACCAATAGTCAGTCCCTCTCCCTGGTCAGATCCGACTGTAAACTAATCACCATGGAAATCCACATCTCATCCACACACCGCAAAGGTAACCACCTTGAAAGACTTCTCCAAAGCTGACTTTGGACTCCGAAAAACAGGTGGCCAACTTCACGGCACCCATGCCAATGGAAAATAGCTGCATGACTGCCGAATCATACACCAGTGCACTGTACAAACATGTACATAAATGCATGGAACTAACCATACCTAACAGAACCAAGACGTTGTCCTCCAAAAAAAGGAAGACAATCTGGTGATCCCCTGCCATGAATAAACTCTACAACAGAAGGAAGAATCTGTTGCAGATAAAGGTTAAGTCCTAAGACTGGAAAAACTCCCTTATTAGCCTCAACAAAAAGTTGAGATCCCTCATCAAATCCTGTAAAGCCAGCTATGAAGGCACAATTGCGGCAGACACTAAAAACAGTCACAACATTTTCTATAGCTATATCAAGAACCTCCATGGCAATACCCAGATTTGCTCTGAGTTACTGCACAATGGTACCTCCTATACTGAGCCAACAGATATTGCCAACATACTGGCCGACAGATTCATTGCCAGCGTTATCCCTCTCTCCCCCCTAAAGGACCAATCACAATACCAGAAGAATGCCAGGCACCCAGCATTACTGCAGTGCAGGTTAAAGCTGCATTGTCCAAGGACAAGAATACAGCTTCCATGGGACCCGATAATATCCCTGGCTGTGTTCTACATGAACTACAAAGTGAACTGGCACCACATCTGTGTGCCCTGTTCAGTCACGGCCTCACCTCAGGCTTTGTCCCTACCGAATGGCGCACTGCTACAGTCATTCTTCCCCATAAAGGGGGAGCGACTACAGACCCTGGGAATTATTGCTCCATTAGCCTGACAAGTCTAATATGTAAAGCTATGGAGAAGCATCATCATGGACCTGATTAACAAAGACATAGGAAATCTCCAAACTCTAGACACGACGCAATTTGGCTTTGTGAAAGGGAGATCATGCCTGCTCAAACTGGTTGACGACTTTGAGTCAGTCACCAGGGCTGTGGATGAAAGTAAGACCGTGCATACAGCCTACCTTGATCTGGCCAAGGCCTTTGATACTATTCCTCACTCAGGAACTATTGATAAACTCACCAAACTAGGCATCAACCCCTATATCACTAGGTGGGTTGCATACAAACTAGGCATCAGCCCCTATATCACTAGGTGAGTTGCATATTGGCTCACAGGTAGAACACACAGTGTGAAAGTAGCGGACTCAAAAGTCAGACTGCCGACCAATCATGAGTGGAGTCCCACATGGATTGGTCCTGGATCCTCTCCTGTTCGGCAGCTACTTCTTAAAAGTCCAGTCCATCTGGCTGACCAAGTTCTCAGATGACTGCAAACTGGGAGCCATTATTAACTCCCCAAGTGATGCAGACATCCTACAGAAAGGCCTCACTGAGACCAGTGCCTGGTGTCGAAACCATGGCCTTAAGCTTAACGCTAAAAATGCATAGTCATCCCCTTTGGTAGAAGCTCAGTTCCCACTAATTACCACATCGATAAGAGTCCACTGAACACTGAAGGCATTATAAGAGATCTGGGGATGCAGGTTGACAGCAACCTGTCCTTCGACCACCACATTGCCATTGTGGTCAGAAAGTCCTTCTATGTGGCACATCTCATTAACAAGGGTTTTGCATCCAGGAAGAAAGAGGTCATTGTCTCTCTCCTCTTCCTTCATTAGACCAGTCATCGAGTATAGTGCCCCATTTGACGTGTACCTCACTAGACACCTGCAACAGCTGGAGAGGCCACAGAAGTACCTCACGAAGAGGATCCTAGGCGTTAAACACATGTCCTACACGGACAGACCCGAAAGACTCAAGCTATTCTCTGTCTCATATTGCCTATTTACAGGCGATCTCTGCTTGACTTACAAAGCCATGTCTGACGCTGTGTTAGAAATGCTACGTCTAAAGAAATCCCAATCCCTCTGCACCACATGCTCCAGAGACCTCAACTTCATTACCACAATCAACAGAACATGCTGGAGGGACAGGTTCCTCACCCAGAGACTGCCCATGCTTTGGAATAGACTTCCCATGCATGTCAAGCAGAGCACCTCACTGGCTGTCTTCAGGAGAAATCTTGATGAGTGGATGGGTAATAGAAAGTTCACCCCAGGGATCATAGGTCCATAGGTAGGTACTAGGCTATCGGCCCAAGGGCCTACGTAAGCCTAGCCAACAAGGTTCCCTGGCTTACGCCACTCGAAGTTATTTTCCTGTGCCACTGTCAAGCTGAGACACAGAAGTGATTCCCGGGATATATTTCCCAACCACTCATCAAGATTTTCTTGAATAGTGCTAATGAAGAACTTTGCTTGACATAGATGGGTAGCCTGTTCCAGAGTATGGGAAGTCTCTGCTACAGGAATCTATTCCTCCAGCATGTCCTGTTTATTGTGGTGACAAGGTTTAGGTCCCAGGAGCGTGTAGCTCGGAGGGATTGGGATTTCTTTAGGTGTAGCATGTCAAACAGCTCTGGGTTTGACATAGCTTTATATGTTAGGCAGAGATCACCTCGGAGTAGGCGATATGCTACAGAGTAAAGCTGGAGTTTTTTGAGACGGTCAGTGTAGGGCATTTGTTTGAGGCCAGTAATCCTCTTTGTGAGGTACTTCTGTGGCCTTTCCAGCTGCTGCAGATGTCTTGTTAAGGTACATTCCGAAAGGGACGTTGTACTCTATAATGGGTCTAATGAGTGTCGAGTAGAGGGGAACAATGACCTCTTTTTTCCTGGATGAGAACCTTTTTATGATGAGGTGTGCCACGTAGAAGGACTTCCTGACTACTGTGGCGATGTGACTATCAAAGGAGAGACTACTGTCCACCTGGGTCTCAAGTTCTCTTATCACACATTCGGTGTTAAGTAGATTGCTGCCTATGTGGTAGTTCATGGGTACAGAGTTTTTACCAAAGGGGATGACACTGCACTTTTTGGCATTGAGCTTGAGGCCATGGCTCTGACACCAGGCATCTGTCTCAGCGAGGCCCTTTTGTAGGATGCCCACATCATTTGGGGACTTGACTATGGCTCCTAGTTTGCAGTCATCTGCGAACTTCATTAGCCCAGAGGCCTTCTGTGTTAGGCTGTACTTCAGAGAAGTAGATATCAAACAAGAGAGGTCCTAGGACTGAACCCTGTGGTACTCCACTTGTCACTGGTTTGAGGTCAGATTTGGAGTCTACAACTTTTACAGTGTGGGTTCTGTCAATGAGCCAGTTGGCAACCCATCTTGTGATGTAGGGCTTTATACCTAGTTTAGTGAGTTCAGCTATAATTCCAGAATGGGGGATGGTGTCGAAAGCCTTGGCGAGGTCAAGATAGGCTGTGTGAACCACCTTACCCTCATCTACGGCTTTGGTGACTGCCTCACAGAATTCGATCAGGTTCAGGAGGCATGATCTGCCTTACACAAACCCAAACTGGGTGGGATCCAGAGTTTGGAGGTTACCAGTGTCTTTGTTTACGAGTTCCATGATGATACATTCCATGGCCTTGCAGACCAGGCTCATCAGGCTAATAGGGCGATAGTTCCCGGGATCAGTGATGGCTCCCCCTTTGTGGAGTGGGATAACTGTTGCTGTGCACCATTCAGTGGGCACAAAGCCTGATGTGAAGTTGTTATTGAACGTGGTGCTTAAGTGTGGAGCCAGTTCGTGTAAATCAGAGCCTGGGATGTTGTCCGGTCCCATGGATGCTGTGTTTTTGGCTTTAGAGAGTGCAACTTTTTCCTGCATAGTTGTGATTACAGGGACCCTGCATTCTGCCTGTATAGATGTGGGCTCTTTAGGGGGTGGGGGGGTTAAGTTAGCACTGAACCTATCTGCTGGGATGTTGGCAATATCAGTTGGTTCTGTAATTTCGTGCCATTGTGCTGTAACTCAGAGCAGATCTGGGTGTTGCCATCGAGGTTCTTGACATAGCTATAGAATGCTTTGTGGTTGTCCTTAGAATTAGTGGCAATTTTTTTTTCGTAGCTAGCTTTGGAGGATCTTATAAGGGATCTCAGCTTCTTACTGAGGCTGACCATGGAGCTCCTCCACTCATGGGATTTTACTCTGTTTTGCAACAGTTTCTTCCTTCTATTGTACAGTTTGTTTATGGCAGGGGACCACCAGATTGGCTTCCTTTTTTTGGAGGATAGCTTCTTGGTTCTGTTTGGGATAGCACGATCCATGCACTCATGTAAGTGCTTATAGAGTGCATTTGTCTAGGATTCAGCAGTTGTAACTGTATTGTCCATCTGCATGGGTGTCATGAAATTCAGCACTTTTGTCTCAAGAAGCATGAAGTTGGCTTTGGAGAAATTGTTTACCGTGGTTTCCTTAATGGGGGTGGGGGTGGGGATGGGATGTGGATATCAAGGTTTATTAGCTTATGGTCGGATCGGACCAGCGAGGAGTTTACTTCAGGTGTGGAACACCGGTCACTCATGTTGGTAATGACTAGGTCTAGGATATTGTTGCCCCTGGACGGGGTGTGGATAAGTTGATCCAGGGCATTGGAGTTTATGAATTCCAGAAAACGTTGAGCTAAGGAGTTGGTACACGAGTAGTTTTCTCAAGTTAATGGTGGGGTAGTTGAAGTCACCCATTATTAGGGTGTTTGGTTGAACCCTAATATTTTCCAGTACATCAAGAAAAGAGGAGTTGGAATCCTGGGGCATTGTGGGGGATTTGTAGCAAGCTACAATTTGGATTGCAGTTTTGCCCAGAGTTAGTTGCACTTGGATAACCTTAACTAGCCTGGAGGTGTGGATATTCTTAATGAATATGGACACACCTCTGCCTTTGGTGTTTCGGTCCAGGTTACATGGCCGAAAAGTGTGGTATGAGTTATAGCCTGGTAGTGCAGGGGTGCTCTCTGGAGCCTTGAACCAGGTCTCAGTCACTGCAGATATCGATGTTCCCCATTTTAAGGAGTGCCTCGAGTGAGTGCATTTTGAGATTTAGACTTCTAGCATTGAGTAGCACTACCCTCAGTTTTTGCTTGCCTGTTACAGTGGTGAATTTGTCATTTGAACCTTGCCTAAAACAAGCACTATAGGGGTGGCAAGAGCCTTAGCCAGTATCCGGAATCCTAGGGGTGACAGGTGCAGGCCATCTGTGGCAAAGCATGTGGTCTGTCGACCATGTAATCCCAAGCAGACAGATACTGGATCCCCTTAGAATGACACCAGAAGCTTAGCCAATTGTTGAAGTCAATCATTTTGTCCTTGTACTGCAGTATCATTCTGGGTAATGGCAGAATGCTACTCAGGGCTAGGTCATACCTGCCTGGGCTACAAGATCGGAGAGCTCTTCCATGTCTATTTTCATGTAGTCCAGGGAGGTACGTCTCAGGTCATTCACACCAACATGGATAATGACAGAGTCATATTTGTACTTGTTGTGAAGTGACCTGAGTGCATGAGTTTAGCCTGGTGAGTGGGACATCAGTGTGCCTGACTATAGAGTCACCTATGACTAGTGTGTTGGGTACGTTATTTTGCCTTATTGGCTGTGGTTGAGTGGCACACTGAGTCTGTGGACTATGTCTCATTTGGGTTGTGTTGGGGGATGGAAGGTGCTTGCATTTCTGCTTTGGAGGTCTCTGTTGCTTAGACAGATTATTTTTGAGAGCCTTCGCAAATGTTTTTGTTTTACTGTGTGTGGAGTTTGGTGGTGTAGATTTAGTGAGACTGTGATGTGTGGTGTGGTGCAAATGTTTACCTTCTCCTCTTGACTGTCAAGTTCAGTCTTGGTTGGAGAGAGCTTTACCTCCAGTTTGGCTAGATAAATTCATCTTTCACAGGTTGTAGTGTTGGGTGGTAGGAGGAGAGGGTTGTCTGTGTACAGGAGGCGATTTCTACATTGCCTCAAGATGCCCAGATTTATCAGATAGACAGGAGCGAACACTGGGAGCTGACCTTTGGACATGCCTGAATAAAAAAATATTTTCCTCTAGATAAGTGAAGAAAGTGAGTACAAGAGCTGTTTTTCTATAAGCAAGTGAGAAAAGTAAGTACAAAAACTGTTTTCCTCTAGATAATGAAGAAGGTTGAGTGCTATAGTATTTAATAGCTTATTTAGTGCTTACAAGTTCTGAACAAGTGCTGAGCACGAATAAGCAAATTTAAGTGCTAAAACTAAGAGTCTGTATCTGCACTAGACGAGTTACAGGACAGAAACAAATGCAAATGCAGGCTTTCAAATCAAAAAGTTAAGAGAGATGGGAAAGATTGCCCAGACAGCCATTAACTACAATTTCTGGGCCAGAACCACTCCTTATTTGGTAGGCAGGTTATCTAGTGCTTACCACTCTCACTGATAAGCTAGAAGGCTTCCCTCCAACACAGAAAGGCTTGGGGGGGCTCAGAAGCTTACATACAGTCCTGGATACAGCAAATCTGTATCTGGAACACTAGTTGCAGGAAAGGTAGGAAACAGGCTTACAGTTTTTTTTTTTTTTTTTTTTTTTTACAGAAAAGTAGCTAAAACAGCAGTAAAAACAATTCACATGCAGTGCAAGCTAGCACACTTGAATATGTAGCAATATTAGATCAAACACAGTTTAAAAATGCAATTAAATTAAAAATGACTAAAAGCAAGTGCAGGAGGAGTTTATTAGTTAGAATGTGGTAAAGAGATGGGACTGGGGGAGTGTCCCAGATCAAATCTACAGTAGCTCTACTTGGTAGAGGCACTGGGAACTAATGTCGGGTGGCACAATGCCAGGGTACTTCTGTGGGCTAGGCTTGTAAAGGCTCCATGGCCATTAGCCTAGTACACACCTATGAATCTATGAAAGAGTAGGGGAGAGTCACTTAAAGGTCAAAGTGAGAGTGTTTAATAGTATACTATTAGATGGCCTGCAGTTGTACCACCTCTGCACAAGCTGGCAGCTATTCGAGTAGCTGTGAACAGTGGGAGACTATGAAGAGCATTTCCTATAGAGGATTTTAAACTGGAGAGGTTTGTTTATATGCAACCATGGGGAACCGCGTTTAAGCAGAGCCTTTTATACCAGCAGGATGAAAGAGTTTGATAAAGTTAAACCTTCAGGCCAATCAGATAAAAACACAATAAGGTAGCGATCAGTAGTTCCCACCTTCGATGGGTTGAATTTAGCTCTCTGCTCCCATCAGAGTGCAAAGGAGCCCTCTAAATGTATAACAAACTGATTTTGAGCTCAAGTGCAGTAACAGATGCTTTACAACAGCAGTCAGAATTCCTGCAATATCAGGAATCCTTGGAAGTAAGTTCACTAACCCTGAGAAATGTTCACAACACACAAAAACTTTGCAAAACCTAGAAATATTTTGGCAGACCCAGGAGAATATTGGCAAACTTGGAACAGCTTTTGCAGTGTCAGTGGCAGTAAGGAAAACATCAGAATACCATTAAAACAACGTAAGAACAGTACAGTAACAAACAGATGCAGTTTCGTTAACAAGTGCAGGCTGAAAAATAGTGATAAATGTAACCAAATCAGTAAATGCAGTACAGGGTGTTAAAATCACTGAAACAGTGCAAGTGCAAAAAACATACTTGAATCAGCTTTGCAGGTCTAAATGGTTTTAGAAGCAATCCAAGTCTTGTAATCAAAGATGTTCTAGCCAGGCACAAGGAAGCTGTGAATGAATGAGTCCTTATTGCAAAACATTTTTTTTTCTGATGTCAGTTTTAATAACAGCACCACATATTTTTAATATGATGTAGACATGTAAGAAGCAGTTTCTGTACAAGTGTGTGTGTTATTCACGGACTTGTATTTTTGAAAACTGTGTTTTATATTTATAATGTATCTGCAGGCCTGTTTAGTTATATTTACAACCATATTTGGTTCTAAGTGGTACATCTGCTGCATAACGATGGAAAAAAATCCCAACTATGTAGCCATTTATCAGTAGAACTGTGGAGAACTATCCAGGTTATATATCACATACATACATGAAATTTAAGTAATTGGCAGAAATGTGTAATTTCTTCTTTATGATGATGTAAAATAATATAATTAGCTGTTACAATTTTTTTTGAAGTTTGGTGATCTTCACGTGGATTACTTCTGTAGGTTGTTGTTGTGTCTTTCGGCTTTTCCCGGTTAGGGGTTGCCACAGCGGAACTCCGGTCCGCTAATGATTGGCAGTAGATTCTTATTCCATAATATGGGGCTTCTACCACAGACAGACTTGATCTGACCAGAATTCCAAAGCAGTACTAATGCTCTTTCCCCAGGAACTTGATTGCCATTCCCTACCCTGTCATCACCTGAAATTCAGCTTCAACCCCACCATTTTTAGTGCATTTTTTTTTTGCTTCTGGAGAGTACAGCCTCCCCCAGTGTTACACATTTAGGGAGTTCACTGGTCAGTGACGGGCACAGAATTCTTGTAGAATAGTGCATGCAGTTTGTATTGGCTTTAAATTCTGTTGGAGCTGTCTACCAATTTTTTTATTTTGAAGGGGGCATGTTGTTCTTGGAAAAAGTCACTAACAAATGTGCCTGTTGAAGACAAGTTCTTAAAGATTGCCATCATCTATGTTTTTAATGCAGAGTTGAAAAATATACCGAACTCTGCAAAAGGTTTTAATTAAAAAAAGGACGTTTTTTTTTTTAGGAGGGATGAAAATGTTTGTTTTGTTTTTTTTTTTTTTGGCCCACAGACACCTGGTTACCTTAGCTGGAATGTTTGCAGCGTGACACTCTTGCTGCCTGTCACTCGTCATCCATGTTCTGGCCAATAGGCCCCATTCGTTCCCCATCACAGAGTTGAGGGTCAACCAGAGGGAACCATCATTTAGACAGTCATTATGGTGTAGTCTGAACATTTTTCTGCGTTTTGTAGCCTGGTCCCTGTTTGAACTTGGCAAAAGTGCTAGGGAAGGGGAGATGCAGTGGGTTGACACTGAGGTGTCTCCTTGATTCCACAAGCATTACTCATCTCTTGGACCACTTGCTCTGGTTTTCTATTCTCCACCTTTCATTTATCTGCTATGCTACATACAGTCTTTTCACAAAGTGGCATGACTGTAGTAATTTCCTTCTGCAGAAGTAGAAGCATTTACATGTACCCCTACTTGGATGACTTGACTGAAGCAGCAAACCCAGAGGCAAGACAGACAACTCTAATGTTTATTCTTACCTATTTATTTTTATTTATTTATTTTACATTTGTTGACCGGGATAGTCCGACTGGATGCATGTCCATTTTCAGCGGAGGCCCGGAGAGAAACGCTCCAAGGGTAAGCAGATACAGCATTACATAATACCAGCATTACATATTACAAACAGATTATTTACAGAGATTACATAAGAAAGCAAGTTAAACAAGTTCCACAGGTTAAAGTTAGTCCTGAGCACAAGTCAGGATTAAATTAAATTACACACTAGGGTACTTTCTTCTTCTTCTTTTGGCTTTTTCCCGGTTAGGGGTCACCACAGCAGATCACCTGTCCGCTCATGATTGGCAGTGGAGTTTTTAGTGTTGAGTTGCCAGCCCGGCACCCAATCTTCCACAGAAGGCTCACACGCACTCACACCTAGGGCCAATTTAGTGTGTCCAATCCACCTATAGCATGTCTTTGGGATGTGGGAGGAAACCAGAGCACCAGGAGGAAACCCACGCGACCATAGGGAGGACATGCAGACTCCACACAAAAGGCAGCCCAGCCAAGGATCAAACCAGGGAACCTCTTGCTGTGAGGCGACAATGCTAACTGCTGCACCACCGTGGCCAGTACTCTCTGAATCTGCCGAAATCCCAGCTATTACCCATAAAACAAATCCTATTCTTGGGGACCAGTGGGCATTCCTCCCCAGTAGATGGTGCTATTCATGACTAAATGTTTCAGTTTCATAGCACAACAAAATATGATTTCTGCAAAGTAGTTTCTGTGAATACCGGGGGTACATAGCTTTCCCAGTTCTGTTTCTCCCCATCGCTAAGCTTCATACGAGGAAATGCCAGTGTTGCCTGAGAAAACAGTTGGTACCAGTATGTCCAGTCCTGTGGTCCCCCTTCCTTGTATCAAGAAAGAGCTGATGTGTACAGCAGATTGATCTCAGCCTGGGGTCCCACTCAGACCAGGGCCAATCACCCAGGGGGTCAGCAATGAATTTATTGGACACAACTTGGAGGGGCACACTCATGGGAACTGAAATTTCATTGGAAATGGGACAGAACTTGGAGGACAAGGCACATCAGTGTAAAAAAGATATTATACAGAAATTTCACACTTGTTTGCCAACCAGGAATCCCGTATATCTTCACAGACAGCAACACAGTGATGTGCTGCTTTATTAAATGTGGGGATACACGGATATCTCTTGTGCAGGCTGAGCATGGAGGTGTGGTACCTGGCTCAGAGATTCATCATGGCCTTCAGCGGGTCTTAAATTTTTTTCTTGGGAAAACATTCTGGCATATCACTTTAGCAGAATAAAGGTAACCCTCCAGAAAAGTTGCTGGACAGGGCTGTATTTCTGGATTTGGTCTTCAGAAGGGGTGTGCTAGAAATAGACCTTTTTATAAAGCAGGGCAACTCCAGAAATTTTTAAATAGGACACTGGCAATAAATATATTCTCAGTAAGCTGGGCAGTTTTGTTTCTTTCCAACTTTCCTCTAATCCTCCTCCTCCTGCTCAGGATGATAGAGAAGGTAAAGGTGGACTAGTTGAAAATACTACTCATAATTTCTTTTTGGCTGAGACTATACTGTTTCTCCTTCATACCAGATTAAGTAAGGACAGACCATGTACTGTTGTCTCAGCATGTGAATCTCTTGTCACAAAACAAAGATTGACTTAAACACTCCATTCAGAAGACCCTAAGGCTGATACCATGGATAATCTAGGACTCATTCCCTTAAGGCATGTTTTCCAAAGACATGATGTCCTTCAAGGATGCATCTGCAGTCCTCACAAATGGGTTGTCCTGTCGTCAGGCAGCCCTTCGGTCGGCCGGATTCCAAAGTCTGGGTCTGGCCTCGGCTGGTGTCGCACTTCACCCGACGTCATAGCTGCAGCTTTTCGGGTATAAAGGCATCAGCCGACGCCATTTTCCTCAGTCTTTCTTGCCGCGTGGCGCCCGAAGCAGAAGCTGTTCGCAAGTGCCGGTCGGTCAGATCCAGAGATTACTACTACCGAATACTACTTCGAAGACTTCTAAAAAGCTAAGTACCCCGTTGGGGACTCTTTCTTGCCTCAGCCGATGTCAGAAAAAGTGAATAACTGTTTAACTTGTGGGAAACAAATACCTCATAAAGATTTCCACTCTTACTGCTTACCTTGTTTAGGCCCAGACCACGACGTAGCAGCTTGTTTAGCCTGTGCATCTTTTAACCGACGGACGCTTAGACGTCGGTCGGAGTTTGCTGAACAGTTTTTCGGCTCTGACTTCGCGTACATTATGCCGTCGGATCCTCCGACTTCACAAGTTGCTAAAAAACGCAAAGAAAAGGACCGACATTCGCAGTCTGCGGTTTCGGCCGAAGCCGCGGTTAAGCAAACCGCGAGTGTCTCGGTTTCAGCCGAAACCGAGCAAACGGTTCTAACTTCAGCCGAATCCATGCCTTCTACCGAGGCCTCTTCTTACCTGGTAGAATCGGCCTCTGAAATCCAGTCTGCTGCTGTGGTTTCACAGGAATTATCGGACACCATTCCCCTGGATGTTTCAACCCCTGCACGTGGTGCTGCTAGGCCTCCTGCAGCCATGTCCATAAAGGCCTTTGCCAGGGCTAAAGCAGCCAAAACTTCTAAGTCTGTGCCTGTTAAGCCCCCCTCTCACAGGCCCAGTTCCAGTTCCCAAATGCTTTCTCTGGCAGAGGATCTCATCTCTTTAATAAGGGGATCCCAACCTCATCCAGACAGGGCCTCTCAACCTCCTCCAGAAAAGAGACCTAGAGCAGAGCCCCCTGAACCAGTGTCCTCGGATGATTCCTCTGAGGATTCAGACAATACAGACCACCCAGAGGCTCCTTTTTCTCCATATGAAGACTCTGATGCTGAGGAGTCGATTCCTTCTGCCTCTCCACCTGAGGAATTCTCCTTTGGGAAACCTTACATGCCATGAGGGAGCAATTTCAGTGGCAGGGACAAGATTTCTCAGTCTCCAGGAAAAGGCTTAGGACTTTTTTGCATTTACCACAACATAGGCCTTTAGCTATACCTCCAGTTCTCTCTGTTGTAGATGATGCATTTAATGATGCTTGTACTGCTCCTGATACTTTACCTCCAGCCCCTGCTAAGCCCGATAGGTTCTACAGGGTCCCGGACACACATCACCATTTATACAAGGCTCCCCTTGCAGATCCCGAGACCATCTCCCAGGGGCCTAAAGCAGTAGCATCTACCTCTGTTAAAAATCCCCTCCCCTCTGAAAGGGAGTCCAGGTCCTTAGAGAGATGGGGTAAAAAAGTATACACCTCTGCTACTCTGTCAGCTAGGGCATTGAATTGTCAGTTTCATATGATCCAATATCAGGAGTTTATGCTTGATCAGTTAACAAAGAAACTGTCCTCTGATGACACTTTAGATAATAAATATGTTCTAGAAATGGTGCATAACATTCAACAGGTTAGTAACCATTCTTTAAAATGCGGCTATGATGCACTGGAGGCTTCCTTTAGATCAGCCATGACTGGCACAGTTATCAGAAGGCATGCATGGTTGAAAGAACAGGCCTTGCCAGATCATGTTAAAGCAAAACTATTAGATGCTCCTATGGATAAGGTCAATTTATTTGGTTCCCCTGCTCAGCAGGTACTGAAGAAAATGGAAGAGAAGGCAAAATCTGTTCAAACAGTGAAATATTTCTTACAGGTTCAGCCTCCAAGGTTTAGCAGGAACTGGCCTTCCAAAAATTGGTCCTTTCCAGACTCCTCTAAAGCACAGAGAGGCAGGAATAGGCGTTCAAGAGGCAGAAATCAATCCAGAGGTGGTGCCTACAGGGGACGCCAGTGGCAGGGTAACAACCAGCGAGGCACAGACGCAACTATTACCACTGCAACAGGACAATCACAGTGACTTGACTCTGGCACCGCCTACCAAGGAACAGATAGCAGCACCCTTAGGCGGAAAGCTAGCCTTATTTTCAAAAAACTGGCACTGCATCACAAGGGACAAGTGGATTTTGCAAACTATAGACCAAGGTTACAGATTTCATTTCCATACCTTACCAGGAAAAAGAGGAATGCCAAACCTACCAACAAATCAAAAGACAGAAGCTCTAAAACAAATAGCTCAATTAGCAAGAATGAGAGCTGTGGAAAAGGTACCATCTATGGAACAAGGAAAGGGATTTTACTCCAGACTCTTCCTGGTACCAAGAAAAGAGAAAAATTGGAGGCCTATTCTTGACCTGTCCGCTTTAAACACATACATCATTGTTCCAAAATTCAAAATGCTGACCCTACAGCAGCTTCTTCCCATGCTGGGCAAGGAGTCTTGGCTGGTGACTCTAGATCTCAAGGAGGCATACCTGCACGTCCCCATACGACCAAATTGCAGAAGATACCTCAGATTTCTTGCAGGATCAGAGCATTATCAATTCTCAGCATTGCCTTTTGGCTTATCTACTGCGCCCAGAGTGTTCACGAAATGCCTGGCATCAGTAATTGCTCATTGCAGGCTTCAGGGAATCCAAATTTATCCATACCTGGACGACTGCCTGATACAAGCGGACAACAAAAACAAACTAGCAGAAGACTTACAAAGAGTCATTTACTTGTTGCAAGCCCTGGGATATACAGTCAATATAAAAAAGTCAAGGCTGATTCCATCCCAAAGAATAACCTTCTTAGGTGCAGAATTGGACACAACAAAGCAGATGGCATTCCTAACTACAGAAAAACAAGAACAACTTCCTCTCTACTTCTTGGCATTAACAAAACAGAACCAACTAACAGCAAGAAAAGTACTGCAAGCCCTGGGCTTCATGGCATCCTGCATACTTCTGGTCCCTCATGCCAGACTGCATATGAGAAAGCTACAGTGGTACCTGAAGAATTTATGGTCTCAACACAGGCACAGCCTAGAAACCAAAATACCACTAATCCCATGCCTGAAACAAGAGTTCCTTTGGTGGGCTCAGGCATGTCAGTCAAACACAGGTTTGCCCTTTTACAGCATTCAACCAAGCCAAACCATCACAATGGACGCCTCAGACCTCGGTTGGGGGGCCCACATGCTGGACAAGTGCATACAAGGCCTATGGACTCAAGATCAGCTGCACCTGCACATAAATCTAAAGGAAATGCTGGCAGTAAAACTGGCAATTCAGAATTTCAGACCATTCCTCCATAGGTTCATAGGTTCATACTAGGCTATCTGCCCAAGGGCATTTATAAGCCTAGCCCATAGTTATGTGGCTTTCGCCACCCCTTTAGTTTGAATAAAAACTATGCCTATCATTTTGCTGTGCCTCTGTCAAGCAGTGACACTGAAGTAATCCCTGGGGTATATCTGCAATCTCCCATCCATTGGTCAAGATTCCTCTTGAACAAGGCCAGAGAGGTGCTCTGCCTCAGATGTACCGGGATTTTGTTCCACAGCATAGGGAGTCTCTGGGTGATGAATCTGTCCCTCCAGCACATTCTATTTATAACCGTGTCAAGGTTTAAGTCTCCCGCCCTTGTGGTTCTGAGGGATCTAGATTTTTGAGGTGAAGCATATTCATCAAATCTGGGTTTGACATGGCCTTATATGTCAGGCACAGGTCACCTCTGAGCAAGCGGTATGAGACTGAATAGAGCTGGAGTTCTTTCAGTCGGGCAGCATAAGACATATTTTTGAGACCCTTTATCCTTTTGGTGAGGAACTTTTGGGGCCTTTCAAGCTGCAGCAGGTGTCTGGTCAGATACATTCGAGCGGGGCATTGTACTCAATCATATGTCTAATGAGTGATGAGTACAAGGGGGACGATGACCTCCCTTGATCTAGATGTGAATCCCTTCATGATCAGGTGGGTGATATAGAAGGTTTTCCTAACTACTTTAGCAACATGAGTGTCAAACGAAAGGCTACTGTCAACCTGGGTCCCCAGATCTCTGATGACTTTTTCTGTGCTCAGTGGATTGCCACCTATATGGTAGCTAGGGGTAACCTTGTTTTTCCCGAAGGGTATGACTATGCATTTTTTGGCGTTTAACTTCAGGCCATGGCTCTGGCACCAGTTATCTGTTTCTGTGAGGCCCTTCTGGAGAATATCTGTGTCAGATGTGTTTTCGACTATGGCGCCCCGTTTGCAGTCATCTGCAAACTTTGTCAGCCATAACCCTCCTGTGTTTGCTTGTACTTCAGAAAAGTAGATGCCGAACAAGAGTGGACCCAGGACTGAGCCCTGTGGGACACCACTTGTGACAGGCTTTGAGTCTGACATGGCTCCAGCAACTCTGACCCTGTGGGTTCTGTCACTTAGCCAGTTTGCAACCCATCTTGTGATGTATGGGTTTACATTCAAGCTGATGAGTTTTTCGATGATACCTGAGTGGGGTATTGTGTCGAAGGCCTTTGCCAGGTCGAGGTAGGCTGTATGGACTGCCTTTCCCTCATCAATGGCCTTGGTGACTGTCTCGAAAAAGTCAACCAAGTTTAAGAGGCAGGATCTGCCTTTGACAAAGCCAAACTGGGTTGGATCCAAAGTCTGCAAGTTCCCTATGTCTTTATTTATGAGTTCCATTATGATCCTCTCCATGGCTTTGCAGATAAGGCTTGTCAAGCTAATGGGCGGTAATTTCCAGGGTCTGTGGAGGCACCGCCCTTATGAAGTGGGACCACAGTCGCCGTCGCCACTCCTTGGGTGCGTATCCTGAGGTGAGGCTAAGATTAAACAGCTGTCCTAACTGTGGGTTTAATTCCTCGTTGAGTTCATGAAGCACACAGCCGGGGACACCATCCGGTCCCATGGATGCTGTGTTTTTGCCTTAGTGAGGGCAGTTCTCACCTGGGAGTTGGAGATGTTTGGGGGCCTACAATCCTCTGGAATAGATATCTCTCCTTTTGGGGGGGAGTTTGCACTGAACCTGTCAGCCAGTATGTTGGCAATGTGTGTAGGTTCAGTAATTTTCACATCATTTTGAACTAATTCTGAGCATATCTGGGAGTTTCCTCCTAGGTTTCTAACATAGCTAAAGAAGGCCTTATGATTCTCTTTAGAGTCCTTGGCGATTTTTCTCTCAAAATTTGCCTTGGATGATTTTATGAGAGCTCTTAGTTTTTACTTATAATGATCAAAGGTGTCTTACCTTTCAAGGATTTTGCTCTGTCTTGTAGTAGCTTCCTCCTTTTGTTGTAGAGCTTGTTTATGGCTGGGGTCCACCAGACTGGACGCTTGCCTTTGGTACAGAGAGTCTTAGTTTTGTTTGGGATTGCCTGATCCATGCAGTCCTGTAGGTGCTGGTAGAAGGCATTTGTAAGTGATTCAGCGGTTCGAGTAATGTTTACCACTGGCTCAGGGGCCTTAAAGGAGACCACACTAGTTTTTAGAAGTGTGAAATCGGCTTTTGAGAAGTTTTCACTGTGGTCTTTTTGTTTCAGGTGGGGCGGGATGAGGACCTCCAGCGAGATTAGTTTATGATCTGATCTCACCAGTGAGGGGTATACTTCGGTGTTGAACATTTTGATCCCATGTTCGTGATGATGAGATCAAGTATGTTTTCTCCTCTTGTGGGGATGGTGACTAGTTGTTCCATGGCATTTGAGTTTATGAACTCCAGGAATCTTTGGGTTAGAGTGTTCGGCTTGAGTAGTGTTCCCAGTCTATATTAGGGTAGTTGAAGTCACCTAGTATGATGGTGTTTGGAGATACATTTATCCCTCCAATGTTTTCAGGAAGGCCATGTGAGGTTCCTGAGTTTGAGAGGGTGGCCTGTAACATGCTACAAATTGCAGAGCAGTCTTGCCTATGGTTAATTGCACCTGGATGGTCTCCGATGCATCGTGCGTTGCCACCAACCTTGAGGTGTGGGTGTCCTTTATGAATATGGACACCCTCCTTTCTTGGTGTTGTCCGGATTTTGGGGCGGACGCATGATATGAGGTGAAACCTGTTAGTGCTGGGGTGCTCTCAGGAGCCTTGAACCAGGTTTCTGTCACAGCACAGACATCGATGTTCTCCATATTGAGAAGGGCCTCGAGTGCGTGCATCTTGAGATTGAGACTTCTGGCATTGAGCAGCATTACCCTTAGTTTTTTCCTTTTGTTGTTCTAGGGTGGTAGGTTTAGAATTTGAGCCTTGCCTAAAAAGGCACTATGGGGTGGCAAGAGCCTTTGCCAATATCCGAAGCCCAGGGTGACAGGTGCAAGCCGTCCCTTGCGCAGCGTGGCTTGTCCAGCATGTCATCCCAGGCAGACAGACATTGGATCCCCTTTGAATGACACCAGAATTTAAGCCAATTATTAAAGCTGATCATCTTATCACTGTATTGTGGCATCATTCTAGGTGAAGGTAGGATACTGCTCAAGGTCAGGGTCATACCTGCCTGGGCTACATAATCAGAGAGCTCCTCGATGTCCCTTTTCATGTAGTCCAAGGAGGTACGTCTCAGGTCGTTGACACCAGCGTGGACAATGACTGAGTCGTACTTGTACCTGCTGTTGAGAGACCTGAGTGCTTGCGTTATGTGGCGGATTCTAGCGCCCGACAGGCAGCTTACTGTGACCTTCTCTTTACTCAGTCTGGTGAGCGGGACGTCAGTGTGTCTGACTATGGAATCACCAATGACAAGTGTGTCTGGCATTTTGTTTGGCCTTAAGGGCTGTGACTGTTTGACACTCTGACTGTGTGGTCTATGTGTTGCATGTTGATGATAGGACAGGGCAGATAGGATAGGGCAGTTGATGATAAGGACAGACAACAGCACAGTCATGTGGTACATCAACAAACAGGGAGGCACACATTCATACCCTTTATGCCGGATGGCACTGGACCTATGGAATATGGCTCTGAGCTACAACATTCAGTTGCAAGCAATTTTTGTACCGGGAAAAGAAAACATCCTAGCAGACATATTAAGCAGAACTACCACGGATGCCCACGAATGGATGCTACACCCGGACATCTTCAAGGCCATCACAAGGAAATGGGGACTACCACAAATAGACTTATTTGCATCCCCACTCAATCACCAGCTCAAGAAATTCTGCACAAGGACGTACCACCCACTTGCTTGAAAGGTGGACTCTCTATCCTTCAGTTGGAAAGGCCTGACAGCATATGCATTCCCACCCCTTCCTTTGATGCACAAGGTGCTATTAAAAATCAAACAGGAACGTCCAAGGATCATTCTGATAGCTCCAGACTGGCCAAGACAACATTGGTACCCATTACTGAGGAGCATGTCTCGGGGACAAATGTGGACACTACCCCGGATCCCATTGCTGTTAACACAGAACGGCTACAACACCCTGCATCCAAACCTGAAAACTCTGCAGCTGACTGCCTGGAACATTACATAAGAGCAACTAACCCAAATTTATCCCAAAGGGTTAAAGACATTATCCTTGAGGCCCGCAAACCTTCAACAAGAAGGAATTATGCAGGAAAATGGAAAAGATTTCTCATTTGGAGTACTGAAAAGGGAAAAGATGTGTCAATGGTAAACATAGCCAACATCCTGGAGTACTTGGCAGAGCTCTTCCATACAGGCCTGTCCTATTCCT
Organism: Protopterus annectens; assembly: GCF_019279795.1. NCBI lineage: Eukaryota > Metazoa > Chordata > Ceratodontiformes > Protopteridae > Protopterus > Protopterus annectens. Next base: position 413,335,026 of record NC_056747.1, on the reverse strand, counting down.
CCATCAAGATACATGCATCAGCTATTTCGGCAGAATACAGCTTCGATCCCCCTGTCTTCTCGCATCCTCTGCTCAGACAGTTTCTGAGAGGAATTAAAAATGTAAAACCTCCTAGGAAACCACCATTGCCAGCATGGGACTTGAACTTTGTGCTAGAAAAATTGACACTTCCTCCTTTCGAACCAGCAGCAACAGCAGAACTACAATACCTATCCTGGAAGACTGCTTTCCTGCTGGCAATCACCTCAGCAAGAAGGGTTTCTGAACTACAGGCTTTAATGGCAGTACAACCCTTCCTGATCTTCCATCAAGACAGAGTGTCCATGAGAACAAATCCTACATTTATGCCTAAGGTGGTATCCAGAGTGTCTTTAAACCAGGCTATCCACCTACCTACATTCTTCCCCAACCCACAGAACAGGGGGGAAAGGCTGTTGCATACTCTGGATGTACATAGACAGTTACGCTACTACCTGGACAGAACCAAGGGCAATAGAAAACTGATCAGCTTCTGGTAGCATATGCAACAGGAAGGGAAGGAAAAGCAATTTCAAAACAGACAATCTCCAAATGGATAGGAAATTGCATCAGATTTTGTTACTCCTACCATGAAAAGCAAACTCCAGAGAACATCAGGCCTCATTCTACAAGGGCTACAGCCACTACCACAGCTTTCTTACGAGGAGTGGCTACCAAGGACATTATAGAGGCTGCTACTTGGACCTCCGTGCATACATTTGCCAAGCATTATAACTTACCCTTATACTCTAGATCCCGAGCAGGGTTTGCCACTGCTGTTTTGCAAGGGATCCTAACTACACCATCATTTATTCTTCCTCCTCCCCTAGTTTGGCTATGGTATTCTACCCATTTGTGAGGACTGCAGATGCATCCTTGAAGGACATAGTACAGTTTTGTACCTACCATAAATGTAGATGTCCGAACAGGAATGCATCTGCAGTCAGGATTACCCTCCCTCCTTCCCCTCTGAGGTATTCCTAGGGTATTTGCCCTTCTAATAGCTAGCTGGGGGGGGTCTATTATGGTGTATTTGTTTGTATATATGTACATACATGCTTACTTTTTGTGTTTGCTCTCTATTATTTGAAAACATTGGCATTTATCCAAAATTTAGCCTATCCAAGAGGGCGACTGGCATCTGGGGCAAGAAACACTGAGGAAAATGGCGTCGGCTGATGCCTTTATACCCGAAAAGCTGCAGCTATGATGTCGGGTGAAGTGCGACACCAGCCGAGGCCAGACCCAGACTTTGGAATCCGGCCGACCGAAGGGCTGCCTGACGACAGGACAACCCATTTGTGAGGACTGCAGATGCATTCCTGTTCGGACATCTACATTTATGGTAGGTACAAAACTGTACTTTTTCTATCTTAAGGTTTTCTGGAATAACAAGTACAAGGAAGTCACAGTCCTCAAATATCTGTTTAGACCTGTACAGATCAGGATTTTTTTATGCCTCAGTGGTGTGAATGTCTAATATTTCATTCTGCCTGCTTTGGAAGTCTAATATTTCATCCTGTCTACTTTGGGAGCCTCACTTTTATCAGTACAGCAAATCCTCAAGTTAGTTCTGCATTTGAGGCCACCCAAGGAAGAATTTTCTCCGCCATGAGACCCGAACAGAAATTACCATTACCACTGTTTGAACTAACTGCAGCTGAGCTCTCAAGCACCTTACCTGGAAAACTCTTTTTGGTGGCTGTTGCTCCTGACAGAAGTATGTCCATTCACCTCTTCCTCGTATCCCAGAAGGATAGGGTAACAATTCATGCCAGTCCCATGTTCATCCCCTAAATGGTAATATAATTGTTCCTTAATCAGGCCATCCACCTCTATGTGTTGTAGCCTGTTGCACAGATCACGGAGAATATAATCTTGCATATATCCTTCATGTGCATCACCAGCTCAGCTTTTAACTGAAAAGGGTGCATGAGACTAGGGAAGTGGACAAAGTGCTTTTATCTCCTTTTCTCCGGGTCGGCAGGGGATGGCTGTAGCTGGCTGTGACTAAGCCAAGCTTTTCCAAGTGAATTGGTGATTGCATCATTTTTTGTCATCTGGCAACTTACTGCCCTTTAGCCACTTCATTCCATGGTTAGTCATTCAGGTACATGTCTTCTTCTAGTGTCATTTTAAAGCGAATGTCCATTGTAGACATTTGTGTCATGGCTGCTAGACTGTTCTTTAATATGTATAAGTATTACTACTTTAGACAGAGAGTCCATTCCAGAAGATGGGCAGTTTTTGTTAAGTTGTTTAGGACTTTATCTGAGTTTTTCCTCCTTAGTGCTTGTTTTAATAAAATAATCTGATATGTTTAAACACCTGATCTTGAATTGTTTTTGTTGTATGCATGCATGTGTTTGTGCACACAGGCATGTGTAAACAGCACTCTGCTGGTTAGTACACACTATATGGTATAGTATAGTACATTGCATCATGCATTTTCTTGTTTTGAGTTTTGTAATATTTATCTGAGAAAGCTAAATCCACAATTAAGACTGTTCCAAGAAGGGATCTACTTTAAAAAAAAAAAAAAACTAAGATCAGAACACAGATGTTCATTTTCATGAGACTGAAAATACCGAAACCTGACATACCTGACCGCCAAGTTTTCCCAGGTGAGTAAACACTTGCCCAAACTTAAACAAAATGCGCACCAAAGTAATTAAAACCCACCCAGGTTGGGGGGCTATGCCCAACACACACCCTTAACTATATATACTTACTCTAGGATCGCACTACAGTGGAGAAAAGGGCATGTTAGGCAAGTATTTACTTACCCTGGGAAAGCTTTGAGTTTGTCAGGTTTCGGTATTTTCATTCTTGCAAAAATGTACGTCTGTGTTCTCATCTTTGTTTTTTTAAAATAGATACCTAAGAAGAGGGGTCTGTTTACTCGTTGGATAGTACATTCATCGAACGGCTGTTCGTTGAACACTAATCATCCTTTAATCGAAAGGCCATATCACTGTAATGGTTTACATCGAACAATGATAGTTGGTCAACATAAAGGAAGCATAACAAAGTACTTACTGGTAACTTAGCTGTAGGGAAACCTGCTCTTTCCCCACTGTAGTATGATCTCACAGTTGGTATATATAATTAGCACAAGAAGAACATTAGGTGAACACAGAACACTTGTATGTAGGGGGCTGCACCCCCGCCAATTATACATACCAACTCTGAGATCGCACTACAGTGGGGAAAGGACAGGTTTCCTTATGTTGACCAACTGTCATTGTTTGATGTAAATCATTACAATGATATGGCCTTTCGATTAAAGGAAGGTTTGATGATTAATGTTCGACAAACAGCCGTTCAAATGTGCTATTCAATTATACATAGACCCTAAGAAGAGATGCTGCTGTAAATTTCATAGATTTATAAGGTGTTACTAGGCTGTTGACCCCAGGGTCTTTACAAGCTTAGCTGTTAAATCCCAATATAATACTAGATGAGAGATATTGTCTGTGCCCAAGGTTTTTCTAGCAAGGACAGCCCATGTGCAGAAGAGAAGCCGGGGCAATCCCTGGCAGAAATTTACAATTTCCCATCCAGTTTCCAAGTTGCGGTTAAACAGGGTCATGGAGTTGCTCTACTTTATGTGGATTTAAAACCTATTCCAGAGGAGTGTCAACTTCTGAGAGATGTAGCTGTCTCTCCAGTAGGGCCTGTTTATTTCACAGGCTAGATTGAGGTTCCCTGGAATGGATGACTCTAGTCTCATTTGACTTAAGAATGTGCAGCATTTCTGTTTGATTTGGGTCAGAGGTAGCCCTGTAAACCAGGCATAAGTCGCCCCAAGTAGTCATACCGAGTACACTGACAGCGACTTCAGTCTGTCTGTATGAGACATGTGCTGGAAACCTTGAAATTTCTTAGTTAGAAATCTGTGAGGTTTGTCAACTTGCTGAAGGTGTCTGGTACATTACATACCAAAGGGTGTATTATATTCAGTAATAGGCCTGATGAGGGGCAAGTACAAGGGAGTTATACCCACTTTTGTTATTGAGTCGATGCCTTTGCTAATCAGGTGAGCAACGTAGAATGCCTTCCTCACCACAGTAGATACATAATGGTCAAAGTTGAGGTCACAGTCAGCTTGTGTTCACAGGTTTCTCACTACTGAATTGGTACTTAGGGTGGTATTGTTTGTTTTATAGTCAGCAGGGACATTGTTTTTACAGAAGGGAATGATGCATTTTTTAGGATTTAGTTTAAGACCAAGGCTTTGGCACCAGTCATTGGTCTGTGTAAGCCCCTTTTGAAAGTACACTGAAATTGCTAGGGGATTCAATGATAGCACCTAATTTGCAGTCATCTGCAAACTTGCCCCTCTGTTTTGGCCTGGACTTCTGAGATGTATATGCCAAACAAGAAGGGGCCCAGCACTGACACTTGTGGGACACCACTGGTGACAGGTCTGCTGGTAGAGGTAAAGTCACCCGCTTTGAATGTTGTTGATCTGTGAGCCAGTTTGCAAACCCACCTGAAAACACAGGGGTTGACATTCAGCTGGGTTAGTTTGTCAATGATGCCCGACTGTGCGATAGTGTCAAAGGCCTTGGCCAAGTCAGTATAGGCTGTGTGCACAGCTTTGCCCTCATCTGTGGCTCTGGTCATCTTCTCAAAGAAGTCCACCAGTTTTAGCAGTCATGACCTGCCCTTGACAAAACTGCACTGGGGGATAGATGCAGGGTTTGGAGATCACCTATATCCTTATTTATGAGGTCCATGATGATTCGTTCCATTGCCTTGCAGATTAGGCTAGTTAAACTTATGGGTTTATAGTTACCTGGGTCTGTTGCCAAGCCGCCCTTATGGAGGGGGATAACAGTTGCTTTTTTCCCATTCATTGGGGACAAAAGCCAGTACGCAGGCTGTGGTTGAATACAGTGCCTAATAGAGTAGCTAGTTCTTGTTTTAGAACATTAATTATGCAGCCCGGAATGCTGTCTGGTCCTTTGGAGGCTATATTCTTAGCCTTTGAGAGAGCATTGATGAGTTGCTGGTTGAAGATGCAGGGAGGAGGAGAAGACGACATGGTTGTGGTATGCTTGGGGGAGATAGAGGGTGAAATTTTTGCCAAACCTGCCTGCTAGCAGGTTTGCAATTTCACAAGGTCAGTGTGTGTGATGCCATCCACAATTAGTTCAGCACACGTCTGAGTCCTACCTTTTAGGTTGCAGACATAGCTGAAGAAAATAAGTTGCACTTCTATTAAAACAGTGTCAAAAGTGAGCAGTGCAGCATTTTGTGTAATAGAAAAGGTTACACTGGGCAGTGGAAGCTACAGACGAGGGGGTATTTTACAGTAGGTTAGGATAGGGTGTGTAATGTAGAGGATATTATATCAGGGCATTGTATTGCATTCTTCTTGTACTGGCACTTGAGATGTAGGGATCCACATGAATTTTGTGTTAGTGCTAGTGTATGGCACAGACCGTGTTTGATGTGTAGTGTTTGAGATGTTAGGCTTGAATACTCACATCTGTTTAGGCTGTTTGTGTTTACATTGCAGTAGTGTTAAATGAGTAGTGCACCTTAAATACTGTAGATAGGGTTATGTTGGGGCATAGGCTATATAAGGTATTTATCAATTATTTCTCTCTCTCTCTAGTCTCTTGCCTGTTTGAATACCGAGTGTCCCCCCAGCAACTCAGTTTCTGGTTTAGCCCCCCCAGGGGCAGGAACCTTATGGCCCATTTTTCCCTAAGGGTAAGGGAACCAGGAGTGATCTGTCTGGTTCTCTCTCTCCATCCATGCCCTTTATGCATTCTTCCAGTAGACTGTGCAGTGGGTGTAGCATGGGATGGTCACTCACTTCTGTGTTGTGTGACATGTTGTGTCATTTGGCTTTTCCCGGTGAGGGGTCACCACAGTGGAACTCCGATCCGCTAATGATTGGCAGTAGATTTTTACGTGCCGAGTTGCCGGCCCTGATGCACAACCTTCAACGAAGGTACGCCCATTCACGCATGTCTCCACACAGAAGATGCTGTAGCTGGGAATTGAACAGGACAACGTCTTACTGTGAGGCGACAGTGCTACCGCAGCACCACCACTGCAGATTTGTGACATAAACCTGCAAATAAGCTGTCATCCTAGATTGAGCACATTGTGTATATTTCTGTAGTTTTTTCCAGGGTAATCAATGCATTTTTTGTGCTCTAGACGTGCTCCACACTTTCCTCTTGAGAGACGCAAGTGGGATTAGCTCTTTCACTTCTCCTTCTTCCCAGCTACCTCTAGCAGGTGACCACACCACTAACTAAACTGTAGTCACTTGGGTCATAGTCGGGGCTGTATCCCTGTATGCCAGCAAAGCTGGCAGTGTTTCTATTCTGAGGCATGTCACATCAGTAATGGCAAAATGAATGTTACAGTGGATGTTGAATACATATACTATAGGTGGTATATACATATGCTGGAGGAACAGTATAATGTATTTGTGTTTGACGTCCTTCTTGTCGATTGTTTTCTTTTTTATCCTTTTTCACTGAAACTGCCTGTCCTCTACAGTGTTTCATTTATGTTGGTTACCTATTCAAGCTGCAAGATTGCAGTTTATTTACTGTTTTCTGTGGCTGTGCAACCTTGGACTTAGTGCATATATGTATTTTACTGTGTATTTGTGTATGCACACAAAGTAAAGGGGTGTGGAAGGAGAAGGAGGCTTGTCCCCATTGGGGAGGGGGGACATTTTACTTCAGATATGCCTGTCTGATGGTTCATGCACTTCATTGTTTGTGTAGTGTTGGTGAGTGTACTTCTAGTATATTGGAGTATGACATATATTGTAAGGGATCAATCCATAGGAGTGCTGTATCGAGGCATTGTATTTGCATACATTGAGAAGCTTTATATTGGTATAATGAAAGATTACTAGTGTCAGGGTGTTGCACTGCAGCAGAGTAAGCTGTCTGATGCGGGGAATTTTAAATTGGCAGTCTAAATTGTAATGCAGATGTATTATGTTATGGTAGTAAGTATACATGTTGTAAATTGTTCATTAGGGCTGTAGGTTTTGTGCTGTATTTATTACCTTGGGAGGTGGTATTGGATATGCATAGTATGGGGATCATAGTGTAATGTTTTTTGTTTGGTAAATGTCAGTACTTTAGATGGCTTATCATTGCATTGTAGGCTGTGTATTATGATTTTAGGAGATGGTATTGCAACTAGTTTATCTAGGTATTGCTGCTGTTTTAAAATGAGCAACTGATGGACTTGGTGGGGAAGCTTATAAATACTGAAACTGATTGCTGCTGCCCTTTTTTCTGCTACTGCCTTCTGTGCACTTAAGTTGTTTGTAGACAAGCAGATGTTATCGATAATGAATTTAATCCAGTTGTTCTAAAGATTAGGTTCACACATTGTAATGCATTATTTTACAGTTACTTATAGATTGGTTGCAGTGCTGAATGTTTAACCCACATGGTTCAGAGCTGTGGTAAATATTACATTTATATTCTCTTTCTGTCCTCACTTCATTTCCTGATGTCTCAGAAGTTTAAATTTTTTCATTTTTTTTTACATGGTGCTTGCAATTAAGTGGTGCCTGCATTGAACATTAAAAGCAATTTGGAGCTCAGTGATGTGATCACTAACAAGTGACATTCTTTGAACGTATTTTTAGATTGAGCCATCCTGCTTACATTGTTGCCCAGTGTTGCGTGAAATTGGTGAACATGCTGCATTTAGAGCTTTGAGCTGATGCACATAAGAGTAGAAGCTAGAGTTGTTTCTTTGCGGTGTGTTATTGAAAGGGCTTGTGTCAGCAGGGGAAGTCTCTTCATTAATTACTTTGTATTTTCCTCTTTTCTCAGGCCTTTTGGTTGTGTTAAAAGGTGATAGCATTTGGGCAGACTGTCAGATTCAAACTGGGCATCACCAACCAGCAGCTCTTGCAACACTGAATTTGAGTAGTTCTTTCATGTGGTTTAGTTTTTATTTATATGTCAGTACAACAATGGGAGAATTGCATTTCTGCTTGCTTAAGTTTATTTCTTGTTATTTTCTGTGCAAATCAGAAGTCACTTTTTCTGTTTTAGAAATGTCTATTTTCCATATATGATTTTTATCGTACTGTATTTATTTCTTTAAACTTTTAGAGATTGTGATTTGACAGGAGTCTTGAGAGTTGAACTGCCAAGTATTGCTGCTCTGATGTATGCCATATTATGCTAGAATGTATCAGTATGTCAGAGTATCTGATGTCAGTAATAAGTACACAATGAACTGCCTCAAAAATGCTGCCATTCTTGGCAAGAAGGGAACAAGAATAGTTAAGTGTGTATGTTTAATCCTCAAACAGCACATTAATTGAATGGCTGTTTGTCAAACACTAAACATCAAAACTTCTATAATCAAAAGGAAATACATATTATGATAAAGATTTCAATTGAATGAAGATAGTTGGCCAACATAAAGGAAGCAGAATGTAGTACTTGCTTGTTGGTAACTTAGCTGAAAGGTAACATGTCTTTTCCCCACTGTAGTGCGATCTTGGTGTTGGCATATATAATTGCAGGAAGATTAATTAAACACCGGACACTACTTATGTGGGAGGCCAAGCCCCCCCACCCTCCGCTAATTTTATATATGTATGTGTGTGTGTGTATATATATATATATATATATATATATATATATATATATATATATATATATATATATATATATATATACACATATACGAACTCTGAGATACCACTACAGTAGGGAAAGTGCAGGTTTCCTTATAGCTAAGTTACCGATAAGTAAGTACTATGTTCTGCTTCCTTTATGTTGGCCAACTGCCATTATTTGATGGAAATCTTTACGATGATATGGCCTTTTGATTAAAGGAAGTATTGATGTTTAGTGTTTGACAAATGGACGTTCAGTGAACGTGTTCAATTAAATATAGACCTGAATAGTGAAGTGGAATTTACTTTGGAGGAAATACGAAGAATGTAATTTGTTTTGTATATGACTGTGTAGTTTTATCTTCTCTTAAGACCCATTTGGCAGCATTGTGAAATATTAAAAAGCAGGTGATGCTTTGCTGGCTAGCATGAATGTTTCATATGTACATATATACTTGTATGCCTTCTACTGATCATTTGTTGTCTCAAGTATATTCTCACCTTGAGCTAAGCTGGGAGGGTAAAGATGGGGACAGGGAGGTTGCAGTAGTTAAAACGTGTATTGGAAGCATTACACTAAAAGTAAGTGTGTGCACCTGTAAGTTTCACAAATGCTTGCTTGCGTTATTGCCAGGACAGAAGTATTAAGGTACTTTATTGCAGGTTAGAAGTAGATTTGAAGGAAAAGAAGATGGCTTTTGTATGTCATCTTAAGTGTTAAAGAAAAAGACTTCAGTGAAACGTCTATAAATTCTCTATATTTTACTGTGAAGAGGGTTTGTACAGCAGGTTATACTTAAGACCACTAAACTTTTAAAGAAATGTGGGTGTTGAGAATCTAGAGAAGTAGTTCAGTCTATTGACAAGGAGCATACTTGAATAACCAGGTGTGCTAATGATGCTTCAGGTGCATCTTCCAGGCCAGAAACTACAATATTTTGCAGTGTGAGGCAGATGTGACTATACTGTTGCTGCTTCTGAGGACGTAAAGTGCATTGTTATTGGATGCTTGTTTCAGTCTGAGAGGATATCTAGGGCATAATTGAATGGCTTGAAAAGCAGAGGAAAAGCTCAACTGGAAGTACAGATTATATAACATACCTCATGGCAGTACTCCTGAATGATTCCAGTCCCTAGGCACCATGTTTTTAGGAAATCAAGCTGGCTGTGTGATGTAGTGAGATGGAGCTCTGAATAAGAGAGACCAGATGGGTTGGATTAGTTGTCTAGAACTCAGGAGTCAAACAGAACTGATGGGGAATGATGGCCATTATCGACTTGCTTGTCTTAGGAGGAAGAGTGCTTGTGTGTCTGCACTCATGCGTATGTGCTTGTGTGTATGTATCTTGAAGAGACACTAGTCCTACTACATAACTCTCTGGTGGATTTGATGAACCTAGGCCAGTCCCTCAAAAGCATCTCTGATAGTGACAGTAATGCAGTGCAGTGCAGTAAAGGAAGCCCAGTCCAGAAAATGTTATATTTAATTCACTTGTAGAAGAGCTTGACTGCTTCTCCACTTTTATTGTAGCTTAATGAAATAGAAATGGTTTTGTTTTAGTCACTGAAGTCTTTAAAGGCTATTCTTGCATCAGTGAGAAAAAGAAGAGTTCTTTTTCAGTCCCTGTGACCAAAATGGTCACCCAGCACGGTAACAACTATGTTTGTCTATACTCCTTGTGGTTAGGTAATTTTCCGGAGTCTTGTGAATGTTGTTAAAACTTTAATGAGATCTCCCTTACTGACTGAAGGGGAAAGATTTAAAGGATTCCATCGAGGAGAAGAAGCTCATAAAGTCTAACATGATTTATCCTCAACTTTAGAGAAGCAGTGCTGTTCTCATTGTTATCAATACAGGAAGAATTTGTCTTATAAAAGTAAATGCTTTCATAAGGATCATTGCTGAGGGAAATATCAGATAACTTGTTAGGCACATATTGAAGTCAGTCCTTGGTACTGTCTTTCATCAGCGAGACATCCCTTTCAATGGTTGGGCCTGCATTGTTATACTTTAAACTGTGGTTATTGGTGAGGTTGGCTGTAAAAGAGAGTGCACCACATTTCTTTGTACAGTTCTTTTTTGATATCTCAGGTTAGTGGCTGTTCTGTTGTATGGCAGTGATAGTTAGTTTTTTTTTTTTTCAGTTTTCTGTCATTTACAAGATGGCCAAAAGGTCTAAGTCACTGCATTCAGGGCATGATCTCCTGGGGGCATGGGTTTGAATCCACATCCTGACAAATGCATTTAGGCACTTGGGCTCTCTCTCTCTCTCACTGAATTTAGATGCTTTGTTTGGCTTATGATTAAAACCACTCAGTGAAATTGTTTAAATCTGTAACAACAAACATAAAAAAAGAGTTCTGCTGAAATGACAAATCATAACGGCAACATTTTGAGAATTGCAAAATTTTGAACTCTATATTTGAATGTATTTTAATGGTATAGTGGAAGTAGGCTGGGACTATAATTCCAAAGGTGGTGGATTAAAACAGTATGCTCTTTGGTTGCCAAATGATGTCTTAGTCTGCTTGCACTTGGCACCTTCAGCCATTGTAACATACATATCAGTAACCCACTGTTTTTATCCAAAAGTGAGACAGTCTGTGAAAGAAAAGTGTGGTGGTCTCTTTGGTCCCCATCAGGGCGATTACACCTTGCACTGTGTGCCTCCTGAGTGTACGCAAGGCCCACCCTTTCCTCGGGAGAGGTGAGCAGGCCATGCTGCATCAGTCCTCCCCCCTTCCTGGGTGGGTTGCATTTGGGGTTCCAACACTTTATGCCATTGAGCCAGGGTAGAACAGGGATTCTGCATGAACATGACTGACTTAGTTGTAACCATAAGGGGCCTGTTAAGGTCTCCCAATACATCTATTTCAGAGCTTCATGTCATGCTTCAAATTACTGTCATGCATGGATCTTGCTTTCAAAATATCTCACTCCTCGAGTTAAATGTTGAGGACCTGGTAATAGCTTCAGTATGGCCAAAATTATTTTCCCTTCAGCATGAGAATAACCTTCAGAATAACAGACCCATTATTTTTTCTTCATTAGCCTGTCACATCATTTGCGTTTCACATTTTGTGTCATACATTCACAGCTACAATGAAAGATGCTGCATCTCGTTAAATGCGTTGTTTTACTTTGGCTGACTCTGGACTGTGTTTTGAATACAGTCCTGTAATGCTCCTGCAAATGTTTCCTCAGTTCATTGAACCAAGACTGTGTTTTTTTTAGTAATAACATTGATGTCCAAGTTATTGGTTTAACTTCTGATGGTGGAATTCTAAATCCTTACAAGGATTACTCTTATTTGAGTTAAACAAGATGTTCATATGATAGTGATTCCCCTCCTCCATACTGTAGTGAAAGGCATTTGGGAAGTTGTGAATTGTGTGGGTTCTGCTAGTGTATAATGAATTTCTTTTGCTGCTAATTACTAAATAAAATATATTTTTTTCTAAACTGGTTGCATTGCTTCTGTTGTTTGTTTGCATTTAACTGTTATTACCGTTGGTTCACAACAGTTCACTGTTTTTGTTAATGTTTTGAGTGACAGTATGTGTGTGTTTACTATTATAATCCTCCTGATAGGTTCATAGGTAAATACTAGTTATCTGTCTGTAGTCTGTTACAAGCCTAGCCAATGACCAAAGGTCAGACTCAAAGCCTGTACCTTGTATCTGTGAGGGAAAGACCTTAACCATTATGCCATTAAGGATGTAAGTGTTTTATGTTTGGAATGGAGGGGAAGACGTAAGTGAATAGTATGAATCTGTTTGAAAGTAAACAATGAATATGAAATTAGGAATGAGCACTGTAATGATCCTCACAGAAGTTGCGACACATTGTTTTAATGGGTTTACAATCGAAATATTGAAAATCAGTTGAACTTCCTGCTCCTGTTTGAACATGGTAGGAGCAACAGTCGGTATGTTGACAGTGAAGTGAACGGCAGTTAAGATCGTCGACAGGGCAGAGAAATGCAGCATGTCTGTAAATGGCAACTGTCGACATTAAGATTGAAAACAGACTGTTGATGGTATGGGTCAATCATCTGATCTCATTAATATGCATGAGGTGATGAAATGCATTGAGGATATCAACGTTCGCAGTTTTGAATTCTGTGGTTTTGATAGTAAACAGTTTTAACACGCACGCACATCAGTTCGTCTTGGTCCAGGGAGTGAAATTTGTTGCATTGTTTCAGTTCTTTATGCAATGTAGATTTTTTTCTCCTGAAGAAAATGTAATACAAAACTATAGGACAGGTACGTAGTGCAGTTTACTGGAGAACAAAGGCTTATTCCTGAAACTGTTTGGAGGGTGAAAGTGAAGTGAAGTGATGCTAGTTCTGGGAGTAGGTAACTGAAATAGACTATGATGTGCACATGGGAATTGTATGTAGCATGCAACAATGTCTTGTTAATGGTCTGTGTGTATGTCAAAGGGCAGTGAGGCAAATTCTGCAATGTTCTGGACAGAAGTATGCACAACGCAAAAAAACAAAGTATGTTAGCTTAGAATTCTGAAGACAGTACATAAATGAGTAACTCTTTCCCCAGAAAAAACATTCATCCATGCCATTTTTAAAAATGAACTGCAACAAACATGAGGCAGCCAGTAGTACAGCACTCAGATACAGCCTATTTCAGCATTGTACAAACTTATTGGTAACTCTTTGAAAGGTAGTAGAGTGTAAAAGTACTTAGTGCAATATTGTTTAGAGCAGAGGTTCTTAATCTTTTTTGTTCAATGGACCCCTTTTTGAGTAGGTGAAGACCACGGACCCCCTTCTCCGAATAATCTGTCAGTGCAAGCTGAAGAGACTAGTTGTCTGGTTATGTGATGGAGAGCCATTAAATCTTTAATATGGTGACTATTCAATAGGGGGTTTATAAGTCTGTAAACCTATGCTAAAGTGGTTTTGTAGTACACTGGTTACAGATCTGTAAGAGCTGTCATGTTCAGACCTTCTGTAAATTTCCTGCAGTTCTGCTGATTCATTAATATTGGTTGTCTGCACAGATTGCAGCCCTAAAGCCTGCGTTAGGGAGTATCATAACAGTTCAGTCTCCTTATGAGAAAGACCAAATCCAAAGTAGTGAGACGATAGGCAGCAGACCGTGAACTTGGTTATTGTTTCTGTCACTAAACTTACCCAAGTTAACCACAACAAAAGAAACAGAATCAGTGGTCAAAATTTTATTGCACCTATTTTAAGACAGGTTATATCACAGGATTTTAAAACTGTGTACATGAGAATGTGCGTGTCCTGAAATGTACTCATGGTACTAGGTCTCAAAAGCATTTCCTAGAGTTTTCCAAGACTAAGTATGGAGCCATACTTACCATGTAGGATCATAAGTTCATTGGAAGGTACTAGGCTGTTGGCCTTGGTTGGTTATGAGCCTAGCCAAGAATTTAGCCCATGGTTTGATAAGTTAGCACCCAATGCCCCTGTCCTGCAGGGACACAGGTAGAATCCTTGGGGTGTACTTTCTGTTCCCCATCCAGTTACTCAGGTTGCACTTAAAAAGGGTCAATGAAATACTCTGCTTGACATAGACAGGGAGTCTATTCACAGAAGGGGGAGTATCTGGGACCCAAATCTGTCCTGCCAACAAGTCCTATTAATGTCACAGACCAGATTGAGGTCGCAAGAGCTGGTTACTCGAGTGGAGCTTGACTTGCAGATATGCAGCAGTCCCATCAAGGTGGGGTCTGAGATTGTTTTATATGCCAGACAGAGGTCACCTCTGAGGAGTCTGTATGAGACTGAGTAGAGGGAGAGGGCCTGGATCATTGTACTCAATAATGGGTCTTATAAGGGAAAAATACAGGGATGTTATGACCTTCTTTTCTCTGGATGTGATACCCTTACTAATGAGGTGGGCTATGCAGAAAGCTTTCCGTACAGTGGAGGCAACATGGTGGTCAAAAGTCAGTTTGCTATCAACCTATGTGTCCAAGTGCCTCGTGACTAATTGCATACTTAGGACCTTATTATTAATGTGATAATTGGTGGGATCGTCACTCTCCCCAAAGGGGATATGATGATGCGTTGTTTGGCATTCAGTTTGAGGCCATGTTTCTAGCACCAGTCATTTGTTTGTGTGAGACCCTCTTGGAGGATGTCCACATCACTAGGGGAATTTATGACAGCACCCAGCTTGCAGTCATCTGCAAAGTTGGTCAGCCGTAGCCCACTGGTTTTGACCTGCACTTCAGAAAAGTATATCCCAAGCAACAGAGGCCCCAAGACTGATCCTTGAGATACACCGCTCATTATGGGTCTATTGCTTGAGGTGGATTCCCCTATTTTGACTAGATGGGTTCTATCAGTGAGCCAGTTTGCTGCCCTTCTGGTAACATACGGATTGATGCCTAATTGAGAGTTTGTCTATTATACCAGAGTGGGGAATAGTATCAAAGGCTTTGTCCATGTTAAGGTAGGCAGTGTGCACCATCTTCCCCTTGTCCATGGCCTTGGTGACTGTCTCAAAGAAGTCGACCAAATTTAACAGGCATGACCTCCCCTTGATGAAACCAAACTGTGTGAAATAATGTGTTTGGAGGATGCCAATGTCCTTGTTAATGAGGTCCATGATAATCTGCTCCATGGCCTTGCAGATCAGGCTAGTTAGGCTGATGGGTCTATAATTTCCTGGCTCGGTGGACGCTTTACTTTTGTGTAAAGGGATGACTGTGGCTGTCCTCCACTCAGCTGGGACGAAGCCAGTACTTCTAAACCTTTTGAAGAAAGCATTCCACGTTAAGGAACCACAAGATTGAAGAGTGATAAAAAGACAAACACTTATGCCATTATCGTGACCTTGAAAACCTGATCTGAGTTTCCTAGAGTTAGTCTTCTTCCAGTGTAAACACATAGGGTACTATAACAAGGAGGGCATTCCTGCATTTAGTGATATACCACATTTACAGTGTCGACTAGAGACTGATGTAACTAAGACAGCTTCACCCTTTATTGTTGATAAAATAGAATCTGTATCACTTAAAAGTTGCTCAGAAAATTATGGACAAATATTCATGTAACACCTTGTGATCTGTAACATAGCAACACAAGACAGAGTGGCTAGTTCTTTTCTATGTCTCTGTTACCAAAAGTCATTTGGAAATCTGATCAGTGCTTTTTAAGTTTTAGTTCTGAATGTCTCTAGTCTGGATGCACACAGTCAAGGAGGTGACAGTAAATGCAGGATGTTCCACTTTTTCTTTGCTGCTAATTAAAGTTAGGAGACTTTGTAGTTGAAGCAGTCTGTATCCAAGAACACTTTTTAGAAAAGGACGTACTTGGCACGACTTCATAGCACTTCGGAAAGTGATGGAAAACTGGTTCAGTTTTTGTAGCACAGCAGTGTGGTGGTGGTCGTGTATCATTTTTGAATTGCGTCTGATAATAAATTATTCTTATTCAGCAAGTGAGTGCATTAGTTATGTGCCTGATGTTTCACTGTTGCAGTCATTACAGTTGGGTTATCCTGCTGGCAGGCTACCCGCAGTCGGCCCGAGTTCCAAAGTCTAGGTCCGGCGTCGGTTGCTGTCGCCTCCTCCCTGACGTCAGTGCGCCAGAGGTATAAAAGATGCAGCCGACGCCATTTTCTTCAGTCTTTCTTGCCGCGCAGTGCCCGAAGCAAAAGCAGTTCGCAAGTGCGGGTCGGCCGACTCCTGAGATTTTCAAATTCGAATTTCAGATCCGAAGTCTTCTTTAAAGCCAAGTATACCCCATTGGGCAAACTTTTTTTTTGCTCCAGACCAATGTCAGAAAAAGTTAATAATTGTATTTCTTGTGGAAAGCAAATACCTCATAAGGATTTTCATTCTTACTGTATTCCTTGCCTAGGCCCTGACCACGACGTTGCTAGTTGTCGGGTTTGTGCTAGATTTAACCAACGCACGTTAAGCGTCGGTACGATTTTGCATTTCATTACTTTGGCAGAAGATTCAATTATATAATGCCATTGGAACAGCCGACTACCGGAGTTTATAAAAAGCACAAAGAAAAAGAAAAGGACAGGCGTCCAAGGTCCAAAACCGACGACGAGGCTTCTGTTAGGCCTGTTGCAGGTTCTCAGTGAGGCGCTTTCGCAGCCCCTGACACACGCTACCTCAGAGCCACAGGCCGCTTCCGACTCCCATGTGGAGCTGACTAGGCCGCTGGAAACTCACCGTATTGGACACTCGGAAACTATTCCCTCAGATGGGTCAGGAGTCGCTGAGCAGGCATCGGCTTCTGAGGGTGTTTTCAGACCTACACAGTTATATGTAAAACCAACCTCAGCTTCAAAGGCAAAGACTAAAGCAGCTCTAAAGACAAAGAAACAAGTACAGCATTCTCCTGGATAGGCCTCCATGCCTAAAAAACAGATACTTAAAATGGCTGAAGACCTAATTACTTTGATCAGGGGTTCCCATCCCCCTCCTGATAAGAGGCCTAGGCAAGAGATAGAATATGAATCTTCAGATCAGGTTTCCATTTCCTCTGTTTCCTCTTCTGAACAGGAATATTCCCTTCCGCCCTATGAGGATTCTGATGCGGAAGAATCTAATCCTTCAGCCTCTCCTCCTGAGGATTATTCTTTTAGGGAGACCCCGCATACTATGAGGGAGCATTTCCACTGGGAGAGCCAAGATTACTCAGAATCCAAGAAAAGGCTCAGAGATTTCCTTTTATTACCTCAGCACAGGCCCCTTGCTATTCCTCATCTTTTAGACATTGTAGATGATGTATTTTCAGAGTCTGTCTCCTGACTCTTTACCACCAGCTCCTGTTAAGCCAGATAGATACTACAGGGTTCCTGATTCACATAAATTTCTTTACAAAAACCCTGCTGCTGACCCAGAAACTATTTCTCAGGGTCCCAAGGGGGTCAAGGCTTCCACTGCAAAAACCCTATCCCCTCTGATAGGGATTCTAGGGCCCTGGACTGATGGGGGAAAAAGATTTATACTTCTGCTACCTTGGCTGTAAGAGCTTTAAATTGTCAGTTTCATATGCTTAAATATCAGCAATATCTTATGTCACTGCTTAAACAGAAAATGTTGGCAAATTCAGAATGTGCAGAAAACAAAGAAATGCAGGATTTATTGCATGCAGCTGAACAAGTGGGAAAGCATACTTTGCAATGTGGTTTTGATTCTTTAGAGGCCTCCTGCAGGGCCGCAGTTACAGGTACTGTCATTAGGAGGCATGCTTGGTTAAAAGAACAGAATCTGCCCGCCCGATCATGTTAAAGCAAAACTATTAGATGCTCCCTTTCAACATGATACCTTGTTTGGTGTTAAAGCAGAAGAGGTGTTGAAGAAAATGGAGGACAAAGCTAAATCTATCAAACAGTGAAGGACTTCTTACAGGTACAGCCTCCCATATTTAGTAGGAACTGGCCTACAAAGAATTGGTCCTTTTCATTGTCAGACAGGCCACAAAGAGGCAGATACAGACGCCCCAGAGGCAGATCACAGCCCCAAGGCTCATACAGGCCTAAACAATGAGGTGCTTCTACCTCCAAAAGTGGAGAGGAAAAATCACAGCCATACAGGAAACAGTCTCAATGACTTCCCATTGCCAGCACTAAGCACTTATCTTCTGGCAGCTCCTTTGGGGGGGAAACTAGCACTTTTTTCACAAAATTGGTACATGATCACCCAGGACAAATGGGTCTTAAATATCTCAAGGCTACAGGTTCCACTTTCACACCCTGCCAAGGCCAAATAATATGCCAGACCTGCCACGCAATCAGTGGCAGAGGCACAAAAACAAGTTTCATCTCTCATGGACATGAGAGCCATTCAGCAAGTACCACAGCAAGAGCAGGGACAAGGATTTTGCTCAAGGCTATTCTTGGTACCCAGAAAGGACAAAGCCTGGAGATCAATACTGGACCTGTCTATCCTAAACACATACCTGGATATTCCAAAATTCAAAATGTTAACTCTGCAGCAGCTTCTGCCCATGCTGGGCAAGAAAGCTTGGTTTGTGACTTTAGACCTAAAAGAGGCATACCTGCATGTCCCAGTCAGACAATCGTGCAGAAAATACCTCAGATTTATAGCTGGCTCAATGCACTACCAATTCTCTGCACTGCCTTTGGCTTATCTACTGCGCCCAGGGACTTCACAAAATGCCTGGCACCAGTAATTGCATTTTGCAGACAAAGAGGAATACAAATATATCCTTACTTGGACGACTGCCTTATTCAAGCAGAGAACAAGGGCATCTTACTACAGCATCTGGCGTTTGTAAAGAGATTACTAACAGGTCTAGGGTACACAGTAAACGAAAAGAAATCAAAACTCGTACCCTCTCAAGAGATAATATTCCTGGGTGCAAGCTTAAATACAACTGCCCTGGTGGCTTATCTCATGCCAGACAGACAGATAACTGACTACTTATTTCAAAATGTTGGCAACAAAGACCCAGTTATCTGCAAGAAAAATTCAGCAGGCTTTGGGCTTCATGGCATCCTGCATACTACTAATTCCATATGCAAGACTGCATATGAGGAAACTTCAGTGATATCTAAAAAGTGTTTGGACTCAACATTGCCACAGCTTGGAAACAATAATTACCCTCATTCCCTGCCTGCAACAGGAGTTTCGATGGTGGGCAAAAGCCTGTCCACTATAACACGGGACAGCCATTTACCTTACCCACAGCCAGGCAGACATTGACAACAGATGCATCAGATTATGCCTGGGGGGCCCATATGGCAGGAAGATGTATTCAGGGCACATGGTCCGCAAGTCAAATGCATCTACATAACAATCAAAAAGAGATGCTAGCTGTTCAGAATGCCCTGACAGCCTTCAAGGATATACTTCATCCAGGACAACTACTGATAAAGGCGGACAATACTACAGTCATGTGGTACATAAGCAGGGGGCACGCATTCCTACTCCCTCTGCAGACTAGCCATGAACTTGTGGGACACAGCACTGACTTACCAAGTACATCTGCAAGCACAATTCCTGCCAGGAAGGATAAATACTCTGGCAGATGAACTAAGCAGAAACTTAATGGATCCCCATGAGTGGAAATTGGATCCACAAGTCTTCAGCATGATAACAAGGAACTGGGGGTGCCCGGACATATACCTATTTGCCTCCCCTCACAACTGCCAACTGCAGAGAATCTGCACAAGGACTTATCACAAGTAAGCATGGAAAGTGGATGCTCTATCTTTCAGCTGGAAAACCTAACAGTATATGCCTTTCCTCCTCTGCCTCTCCTCCCCAAGGTACTCCTCAAAGTCAGACGAGAAGCCAAAAATGATACTGATTGCCTCAGACTGGCCCCGCCAGCACTGGTACCCAATCCTGAAGAGCTTGTCTCAATGCCCAGCTTGGACATTACCTCAAATTCTTCACTTACTGACCCAACAAGACAGTATGATACTGCACAGCCAACTCAGGATCTTAAACCTGGCAGCATGGCGAATAATGTAGCCATTCAAGACACACCTCTCTCTAAAGCAGTGATGGATGTTATTTTGGAGGCCCGGAGGCCTAGCACCAGAAAATCTTATGCAGAAAAAATGGAAGAGATTCTGTGTTTGGAACCAGGCACAAGGTATTGACACGACTGTTGCAAATATTCCTCAGATTTTCCAATACTTAACTGAGATGCTGGATAAAGGCCTTTCCTTTTCATCAATTAAAATTCATGCCTCTGCCATTTCAGTTCATTACAATACAGAACCACCTATTTTTTCTCGCCCATTACTAAGGCAGTACCTCAGAGAGGCCAAAAACACAAGATCTCCATGGAGAGCACCAATACCTGCATGGGACCTCAACTATGTCTTGGAAAAACTCACACTGCCTCCGTTTGAGCCAGCCTCTGCAGCTGATATAAAATTCTTATCCTGGAAAACAGCTCTGCTCCTAGCAATTAGCTCCACTAGATGAGTCTCAGAGTTACAGGCACTCATGGCTGTGGAATCTTTTTATCATTTTCCATCCTGACAGAGTTTCTCTAAGGACAAACCCTACATTTATGCCTATGGTAGTGTCCAGTATGGCCCATAACCAAACAATTAATTTGCCTACTTTTTATCCAAACCCACAGAATAACTTTGAGAGACTTCTGCATTCTTTGGACATTCACAGGCAGCTACGCTTCTACTTGGACAGAACCAAAGCTATCAGAAAGACGGAACAACGTCTAGTGGCATATGCTGCAGGATCACAAGGAAAGCCTATCTCAAAACAGACTATTGCAAAGTGGATAGGCCACTGCATTCATTCTGCTTTTTACAGCATGACATATCAGTGCCTAAGGGCATTAGGCCACATTCAACCAGAGCAGCAGCCACTTCAGCAGCCTTCCTCAGAGGAGTACCAACCAAAGACATCTTAGAGGCTGCAACTTGGAGTTCTGTGCATACTTTTAAAAAGCACTATCACTTACCTCTCTACTGTAAATCCAGGGCAGGCTTTGCCACTGCAGTTCTGCAGGGCCTGATAGCCTCCCCTAATCCTATTTAGCTCCAGCCTCCCTACCTTAGCTTTGGGATTCAACCCAATTGTAATGACTGCAACAGTGAAACACGAACATAGTACAGTTGTGTACCTACCATAAATGTAGATGTTCGAATGTATTCACTGTTGCAGTCAAGGTTATCCTCCCACCATCCCCCTTTTTACCTTGCTGGGACTTATCTGTACTTCTCTATTCTATACAACCTATGTGGTGTATTTGCTTGTAGATGAAGGAAAAGTTGATTTTTGTATATGTATGCTTATTGCTAATTTAGCCTACCATTTTAGGGGCATCTGACATCTGGGGCAAGAAAAACTGAAGAAAATGGCATCGGCTTCATCTTTTATACCCCTGGCGCACTGACGTCAGGGCGGAGGTGACAGCAACCGATGCCAGACTTAGACTTTGGAACTCGGGCCGACTGCAGGTAGCCTGCCAGCAGGATAAACCAATTGTAATGACTGCAGCAGTGAATACACTCAAACATCTACATTTATGGTAGGTACACAACTGTACTTTCTGCATCACAGAATAGAAAGAAAGAGGGGGAACAGAGAGAGAGAGAGAGCTGTTAAAATGATAAAAATGCTGAGAAGTTACATACCAAAGTCTGTTTATAAATATAAGTCAGGATAGTTGTTAGGTAATATTTTTAAATGCATGAAATAAAAGTACAAAGGAAACCAGTTATATTGAAATACAGTTACCAAAATAAAAAAAAATGGGATATAGTAATATAGGTGCTTCTATTTTAACACAATTAATAATAATATAGTGCATTTAAAAATAGGAAAGTTAGTTACATTTTATTTTTTAAAAGACATGTATGTGTGAAGACTGTTCATCTTGAATAAGAACATTAAAATGTGGTATGGTATTTGACAAGGCAACACGCATGTCATGCTGGAAATCTAATCGATTCAATTTTTTGTTTTTGTTGTTACGAGGATTGAAAATCCAAATTCTCAAAGATATGTTGTTACAGATGGAATCAAACCTTCCATAGCTCACTTTACAAGACGAGGATAAGTTTCTCTCAGGGGACACCAGAATTCTTCAAGGCTTTTTGAGTTAAACTCCAGTTGAGTTTTTTTTTTTTTTTTTGTCCTAAGATCAATGAGTTCATCTTTGTTTTAGTCAATATTTTAAATACAGTTTATATCAGAAAGAAAAGGATTCGCAGATTCATGGATGTTCGTGTTACCCTGCTGCAGTCATCACACTTGGGTTATCTTGTCGTCAGGCGGTCCCGCAGTTGGCCTGAATTCCAAAGTCTTGGTCCGGCGTCGGTTGCTGTCGCTTCTTCCCTGACGTCAGTGCGCCAGGGGTATATATGATGCATCTGACGCCATTTTCTTCAGTCTTTCTTGCCGCGCGGTGCCCGAAGCAGAAGCAGTTCGCAAGGGCCGGTCGGCCGACTCCTGAGATTTTAGAAGTCGAATTTCAGATCCGAAGTCTTCAATAAAGCTAAGTACCTCGTTGGGGAAACTTTTCTTTCCTCAGACCGATGTCAGAAAAAGTTAATTGTATTTCTTGTGGGAAGCAAATACCTCATAAGGATTTTCATTCTTATTGTATACCTTGCCTAGGCCCAGACCACGACGTCACTGGTTGTCACTTTTGTGCTACGTTCAGTAAGCGTACTATAAAAAGATGCTTTGATTTCGCACAACACTACTTCGGTAGAAAATTTAACTACACAATGCCGTCGGAGCAACTGACTACCGGCGTGCACAAAAAAACGCAAGGATAAGGACAGGCAGCCTAGACCCAAGCCAGACTCCGAGGCCTCCTGGGCCGGTCTCCGGTTCACCGGTTTTCAGTGAGGCTCCTACGCAGCCCCTGGCTACCGCAGAATTGGAACACGAGACCGCTTCGTAGCCTTTGGCGGAGAGTGCTAGGCCGACGCAGCCATTTTCTTTAGCCCCTACCGACATTGCGGAAATAGATGGTGCTGCAGAAACACCTTCGGTTTCTGAAGGTGTCTTCAGACTGACGACGCTCACTATAAAAGCGTATCCTAAGCTTAAGACTCCTATTACACCAAAAAAGACTGCACTTCAGTCTCCAGTTCAAGGCCCCATGCCTAAGAAACAGATGCTTAAAATGGCTGAAGATTTGATCTCTTTAATCAGGGGTACCCAACCCCACCCCCCGACAAAAGGCCTAGACAAGAGGAAGATTATGCCTCCTCTGATCAAGTGTCTATTTACTCAGGCTCCTCTGAGGACCAAGATCACTCCTTTCCCCCTTATGAAGGTTCTGATGCTGAGGATTCCATTCCCTCAGCTTCTCCCCCTGAAGACTACTCCTTTGGGGAAACTTTACACACTTTGAGGGAACATTTTCACTGGGAAGGTCAGGACTACTCTGACTCAAAGAAAAGGCTCAGAGAGTTTCTTTTACTCCCCCAGCACAGACCTCTTGCTATCCCCCCAGTTTTAGACATTGTGGATGATGTTTACTTAGAATCTAGTTTAAATCCAGATTCTCTGCCTCCTGCTCCTGCCAAACCAGACAGATATTAGAGTGCCTGACTCCCACAAATTCCTTTATAAAAGTCCTGTTGCTGATCCAGAGACTATCTCCCAGGGTCCCAAAGGGGCTAAGGCTTCTATGGCGAAAAATCCTGTACCCTCTGAAAGGGAATCCAGAGCACTAGACAGGTGGGGGGAAAAGGTTTACACCTCAGCCACTCTAGCTATGAGAGCACTAAATTGTCAATTTCACATGCTAAAATACCAGCAATTTCTAATGTCTCAAATAAGACAAAAAATGAGCGCACTCCCTCAACAGTCTGAATTGAAAGAAATGCAGTATCTGTTGCATGCAGCTGAACAGGTGGGCAAACATACTTTACAATGTGGATTTGATTCTTTGGAGGCTTCCTGTAGAGCAGCTGTTACTGGGTCTGTTATATGTAGGCATGCTTGGTTAAAGGAACACACTCTGCCTGATCATGTTAAAGCAAAGCTTCTAGATGCTCCCTTACAGCAGGATGTCCTATTTGGAGTTAAAGCAGATGTAGTCTTAAAGAAAATGGAGGATAAGGCAAAATTTATGCAGACGGTCAAAGATTTTCTACAGGTTCAGCCCCCTCGCTTCAGCAGAAATTGGCCAACAAAAAAATGGTCCTTTCCAGCTGCTGACAGACCACAGAGGGGTAAATACCAGACGCCCAAGAGGCAGAGGACAACCACAAACCCACTACAAACCTCGACAATGGGGCACTGCAACACAGAAGGGAGGAGAAGACAGGCCCCAAACTACTAGAAGGCAAACTTAATGACTTAAACCAATTCTGGACCTGTCAATTCTAAACACCTTCTTACAAGTACATAAATTCAAGATGCTAACACTACAGCAGCTTCTTCTCATGTTGGGCAAGAAAGCATGGTTAGTAACGTTGGACCTCAAGGAGGCATACCTGCATGTCCCTATCAGACAAAATTGCAGGAGATACCTCCGTTTCATTGCAGGTTCAACCCGTTACCAATTCTCTGCACTGCCCTTTGGCTTATCCACTGCGCCCAGGGTTTTCACAAAATGCCTGGCACCAGTAATTGCATACTGCAGACAAAGAGGAATTCAAATATACCCATACCTGGACGACTGCTTCATCCAAGCAGAAAGCAAGGACATCCTCTTACAACATCTGGCTTTTGTAAAACATCTTCTAAGCTGCCTAGGGTACACAGTAAACGAAAAGAAATCAAAACTAGTACCCTCACAAAATATGACATTCCTGGTTGCCAACTTGAATACAACGGCCCAGAAGGCTTATCTGATGCCAGACAAGCAACTACAACTGACTCAATATTTCAAAATAATAGCAACAAAGACCCAACTCCCTGCAAGAAAAATTCTGCAAGCCTTGGGCTTCATGGCATCTTGCATACTACTAATACCATTTGCAAGGATGCATATGATGAAATTACAGTGGTACCTAAAAAGCGTATGGTCTCAATACAGCCACAGCTTGGACACAATGATATCTCTCATTCCCTGCCTTCGACAAGAGTTTCTATGGTGGTCACAGGCATGTCACCTCAACAAGGGTCAGCCTTTCACCTTGCCCCCAGCCAGGCAAACTATGACAACAGATGCATCGGACTATGCGTGGGGGGCACACATGGCAGGACAGTGCGTTCAAGGCATATGGACTGCAGATCAAAGGAATCTGCACATCAATCAAAAAGAGATGCTAGCGGTACAGAATGCTCTGACAGCTTCAAGAACCTCTTACATCCAGGACAGCCTACAATAAGGACGGACAACACCACAGTAATGTGGTACATAAACAGACAAGGGGGCACACACTCCTACCCTCTATGCAGGCAAGCAATGACCTTGTGGAACACATCACTGGCTTACCAAGTTCAGCTACAAGCTCAATTCCTGCCAGGAAAAAAGAACACATTGGCAGACGACCTCAGCAGAAACATCATGGATCCCCACGAGTGGAAACTGGATCCACAAGTATTTGCAATGATAACTCAAAAATGGGGCCACCCAGACATAGACCTATTTGCCAGCCCCCAAAACTATCAGCTAACAAAATTTTGTACAAGGACACTTCACCATCAAGCTTGGAAAGTGGACGCACTCTCATTCAGTTGGAAAAACCTGACAGTATATGCCTTCCCTCCATTGCCCCTTCTCTCAAAGGTGGTTCTAAAAGTCAGAAAGGAGAGACCACGAATGATACTCATAGCCCCAGACTGGCCACGCCAGCACTGGTACCCACTATTAAGGAATATGGCCCAGGGCCCACCTTGGATTTTACCACAAATTGCCCATTTGCTCACACTGCAAGACAATCAGATTCTACACAGCCAGCTCAAAACCTTAAATTTGGCTGCATGGCAAATCACTTAAGCATCCAGCTAGCTCCTCTTCCTCAAGCAGTTATGGATGTTATTCTGGAAGCTAGGTGGCCCAGCACCAGGAAGGCCTACTCGGATAAATGGAAAAGGTTTTGCACCTGGAACCAAGTTAAAGGCCAAAATACCCTTCAGCCTCACATGCCTCAGATTCTACAGTATTTAACTGAGATGTTGCACAAAGGACTTTTTTTCATCTATTAAAATCCACGCCTCAGCTATTTCAGCCCACTACAACACGGCTCCACCCTTATTTTCACATCCACTTCTAAGGCAGTTCCTCAGAGGGGCAAAAAACATTAGGCCCCCCAGGAGAGCACCTACACCAACCTGGGACCTCAACTTTGTTCTGGAAAAACTTACGCTACCTCCCTTTGAACCAGCTTTCTCTGCTGAGCTAAAGCTTATATCATGGAAGACTGCCCTGCTGCTAGCCATAACTTCAACCAGAAGAGTCTCAGAGCTTCAGGCACTAATGGCAGTGGAACCTTTCCTCATTTTCCATCAAGACAGAGTTTCTCTAAGAACTAATCCTTCCTTCATGCCTAAGGTGGTATCCAGTGTGGCTTTAAATCAAACCATCCACTTACCCACCTTCTTTCTAAATCCACAGAACAAAGGAGAAAGACTCCTTCATTCCTTGGACATTCACAGGCAACTTCGTTACTACTTGGATAAAGCTAAGGTTTTCAGAAAATCTGACCAGCTCTTTGTATCCTATGCTGCAGCTTCACAAGGGAGGGCTATATCAAAACAGACCATTTCCAAATGGATAGGACATTGCATTCGTTTTTGCTACACCCATCATGGAAAACCAGTTCCTGCTACCATAAGGCCCCACTCTACCAGGGCAGCAGCTACATCTACAGCCTTCCTCAGGGGGGTGCCAACCAAGGATATTTTGGAAGCTGCAACTTGGAGTTCAGTACACACCTTCACCAAACACTACCACTTACCACTTTACTCTAAGACTAGAGCTGGCTTCGCCACTGCACTTCTGCAGGAGGGCCTTCTAGCCTCCTCTAACCCTCTTTGACTCCTCCCATTCTTAGCTTTGGGATTCTACCCAAGTGTGATGACTGCAGCAGGGTAAAACGATGAACATAGTACAGTTTTGTACCTACCATAAATGTAGATGTTCGAGTGTACACCCTGCTGCAGTCCAGGTTACCCTCCCTCCATCCCCTCTGACTAACTAAATCTTTACAATACCTTTCTGATGTATTTGCTTATAGCTGGAGGGATGTTGTGTTTGTGCTAAATTTCTTAGATTGGTACTAATTACTGACCACCTTTTTGGGGGCACCTGACATCTGGGGCAAGAAAAACTGAAGAAAATGGTGTCGGATGCATCATATATACCCCTGGTGCACTGACGTCAGGGAAGAAGCGACAGCAACCGATGCCGGACCAAGACTTGGAATTCAGGCCAACTGCGGGACCGCCTGACGACAAGATAACCCAAGTGTGATGACTGCAGCAGGGTGTACACTTGAACATCTACATGTATGGTAGGTACAAAACTGTACTTTCAATTGTCTTGCTATCAAGATAGAAATAACTTTTAAGAGAGTTCTGTAATGTTTCCAAGTGTTTGCAGATATCTCTTTTCAGAAAAGACAGATTTTTGTATTTCATCCCCATCTTGATAAAGCACTTCCTCCAACATTAGAAAATTTGCAAGAATGTTGGCCTCTACTGCCTTCTTCCATATTGGTAACTTGGCCAAGAAAGCTTGTAATATTTCAGTTACATCTATAATGGTGACTTCATGACCTTGAATGGAAAGATTTATCTCATTCATATGGTGAAAAATATCTGACAGGTAAGCCAACCCATGGATAAAATACTTTTTCAAATTGTTCCAAGAGTGGGTTTT
Source organism: Protopterus annectens (assembly GCF_019279795.1). Taxonomy (NCBI): domain Eukaryota; kingdom Metazoa; phylum Chordata; order Ceratodontiformes; family Protopteridae; genus Protopterus; species Protopterus annectens. The sequence continues at coordinate 413,307,111 of NC_056747.1, read as the reverse complement.
CTCTTTCTTTCAGAAAAAGTGAAACTTCTGCCTTCAGTTCAAGCAAGCACTTCAAGACTTGTCCTCTTGCAAGCCCAGCGCATTTGTATGTGGTAGAGAAGCAGTTCATATTCTGCTCCCATTTCTTGACAACATTTTTTTAAAAATATGATGATTCAGAGAACTTTTTTTGATAAAATAGATAACTTTATGGGTGTTGACAAAACTTCTTTCAGGGTTGTTGTAAGAGTCTTTGTTTCCAGTGCATGACTGTGTAGAAAGCAATGAGTGACAACGACTTGAAGGAGCTTCTTTTCTCACTAAAGTAGCAAAACTAGATGTATTACTAAGCATCTCTGGAGCTCCATCAGTGCAAAGAGAATGAAGTTTTTCTTTCCACTTAAAGTTTTGTTTGTTAAAAAACAACTTTTACCATTTCGAAAACGTCAGCGGCCTTTGTAGTTTCCGAAAGAGACTCACAAGACAAGATTTCTTCTTTGATGGTGTCAGCATACACATAGTGAGCAAAAACAAGGAGCTGACCACATTGAGAGGTGTCTGTAGTGTCATCCAGTTGCATACTGAAGAGGAATGGCAAGGCTGCCAATTCCTCAATGACCTGCTTCAAAATATTAAAAAACATATCAGCTATTCTAGAATGTGTTACATCATTTGACAAGGGAACTGCTTTCAGCTTTTTCATCTTTTCCAGTCCACAAACCAGTACATGTGGCTTTACTAAAGCCTCTCCAGTAATGTGGAGTTTCTTTTGCTTGACAGTCCAGTAAGCAAATTTATAGGATGCTTCAAGAAAAGGCTTTTGTGAAATGGCAAATCCAAGTTTTGGAAGTGTCCCTGCTTTTTCGAATTGAGCCTTTTTTGCACGAAAGAAACCCCACATCTTTAGATGCATTTTCATCATGGAAAGACATAAGATGCTGTTTCAGTTTTGCTGGCTTCATACTTCCATTCACAAGAATTTTTCTGCACAAACAAATACTGCGTTTTTTTAGTCCCGTCACATTCATTAATGCAAATGAAACCAAATAGTACATAGTTTTCATCATACTTCCCTTTTCTTCGACATTTCAACTTAAAGTGGGTCTGTAAAAAATATGAAATAAATATATCTTAAAATATTTAATATATGATTTAATTGACAGTTTTTAAAACTCCATATTTTGTAGGGGTTTTATGTAATTTGATAAGTCTGGATATAAAAAAGTAATTTGTATGTTAATTAATTAGTGTAAGATATTCAAAAAATTTGTATGACAAGTACAGTATTGCAGGTTTTATAATTTATCCCAAGTTTTAACAGTTTTAATGGCTTTTAAATCTCTGATAGACATGCAGATTACAGCAGTTCAAGAGTTGTGTCCTTTCTAGAATTCAGTGTTTTTTCTTGAATTGCTGCATAAATTTGTGTGGCTTTCAGAGCCTTCCTAGAAACCTAGAGGAAAAAGAAAAACGTACTGCATGTGGGCATTTACACAGATATCACTAGGATCACAGATGGTATATGTTTCAATATTAGCTACTTAGAACAACATAGACGTCGATTGCATGAATCGAAAGACTCACAGTGGGCGTGCATACATGCCTGTAGCACTGTAGGGAGCTCCACTGTTGGACAAGTGTACACACACACACAGTAGCGAAAAGGTTAAATAACATGCTCGATAGTTATCTAAAGTTTGAGCTTCCCCTATGACATCTTACCCTCACGTAGGTCAACACGCCACCTATCTTAATATCTTCAGCATTCCTGCAAAATGATTTCCATCCAAGTCATCACCATTCCTACAAAATGCTTTGCATCCATATCATCATGGTTTTATTCCTCACCAACGTAGCACACTCATTACCAGAACTCCATTGCACCAAGTATCATATCTCCCACTAACCCACAATCACTCACATGCACCACATCAACACACACTACATATCACCCACATATCTTTTCACATTCTTTGCCCTTTACATATACAAATACATAAAACCTAAACCCACAATAATAAACATAGCCATAAAGATTAAAAGCAAACTTAAATTGTAATATTATTTTCTACACACTCAAAAAACTTGTACTCAGTGGTGATATACACCACAGCCTAGGTTCTTCCCATACCACAAATAATTCCCACACTCACTACATTACAGACCCAAATATTAGTGTATCCACCTATCAGAAGATCCAACCTATTTCTCAAAGTAAATCTTATCTGCAGTAAACTGCAAGACTACTATGCCTGCCTATCATTCTACTTCCCAGAGTCACTACAGAAATATAGTTAAAACCTAAAATAAACGACAATGAAATATGCTCCCCATGCTTAAAATAGCCATTATATATCCAACTCTCTAGTCCAGAAACCCTGTAGTCTACCTCCACCCTGTCCCAAAACTTAACACAGAAATTACTATCACTAAACTAAAACTGAACCACAGAAAGACCATTTGCATTACTGCACTGTACAGTCCCCCCAGGAAATAATACATCTACTGCAGAAGGTATCCTCTGATGGATAGCTCAGAAAATACACCAAGAGGCCATTAAATGAGTGACCTTAAATGTATTCTAACCATTAGATGTGTTTGAAAATGCCTGGTTTACACTTGTAGCCAGCGTGTTTATTCATGTTAAAAGTGGCTTACTTACGAAAAGTTACGAATTCTCAACTGAGCAGTTTTGTAAAACTTTAACAATGTAAATGACTCGCCTCCTTCCACTTATTTATTAGCAAATAACTGAATTGGGGAAACACTTGAATGTAACACAGTCACTGGACAACTAAAGTGAGAATGCTCAACTTCACCATTTGGTGGCTGAACGACTACTAGTCGCTGAGTTGCCAGATAGTTTGCCAGCTACATCACATGATAGTCTGTACATATCAGGACTGTGATCACATGCGATCTAGCGGTGGGTTTGATAACTGCTGTAATTTCAAAGTACGGATGAGTATAAGTGATTTTGCGAGTTATGCAACAACTGTAATGTCATATGAAAACATCTGTTATTTGTGTTGGTGACCACAGATACAACTGTAATACTACTGTAATTTATTGCATACATTCATAAGTGAAGGAAATGCCCGATTCATTTAGGTTAGGGAAAATAAAGATGAGTTGATTTTTTTTTTCTCATCCAAGCTTATGGACTCCCAGAAATCATTCCACTGCCCCTTGGGGGTCCTTGAATCCCAGGTTAAGAACCCCTAATTTAGATTGTAAAACTGCTTGTGAATGTATTTACATTTCTTTTATCCTGTCACATTTGAAACCCAGGAAAAAATAAGAGCAAGTCTCGGGGGGGGGGGGGGGCTACTGCTATGTTTCGCTGTTTTCATCTCTATTGAGAGAGGTGGAGTTTCAGCAAAGTCTGTTATGGAATGCCAACAGAAGCTCTGTAATGACCAGCAAAGAAACGCAAAACAGTTACCACTAAGGCAAGTGATACTACTATTGAAACTCATGCAAACACTTGTAAAACTGTTGCAAATCACTTTTAGTCCACATTCTACTACTCTCTGATCCCTAGTTTCCATATTTCAATAGGGATGCATCCTGAGACACTTGTCATCGTCCTACTTTTCAATTGGCCATCTAACATCCCCTTGTGGGATTCCTTTCATTAACCCTTTCTGTTGCTGAACTGTTAATTTTTGCAAGTGAATGGACCTTAAGCAAGTTTTTACCTTAACTTCTTCCTAATTGACTTCTGACTTATGTAGATTCATAGGTAGATACTAGGCTATCTGCTCTAGGGCATTTATAAGCCTAGCCAGAGTGTATTTGGCTTCCACCTCCCTATTAGATTAGCCTGCAGTGCCTCTGTAATGTAGGTCACAGAAGGTACCCTTTTAAGATTAGTTTACTGTGCCTCTGTCTAGCAGGGACACAGGAGAGATCCCAGGGGTGAATTTGCAATTTCCCATCCACACGTCCAAATTTCGCTTGAAGAGGGTCAGCGAGGGGCTATGTCTAACATGAATTGGGATTCTATTCCAGAGTGAGGGGAGCCTCTGGGAAATGAATCTGTCCCTCCAGCATGTCCTATTTATTTTTGTGCTGAGGTTTAGGTCCCTGGAGCGTGTAACTCTAAGGGACTTGGATTTTTTGAGGTGGAGCATGTCCATTAATTCTGGGTTTGACATGGCTTTGTACGTCAGGCATAGATCGCCTCTGAGTAGGCGGTAAGCAACTGAGTAGAGCTGGAGTTTCTTTAGTCGAGCTGCATAGGACATCTGTTTGTAGCCCATGATCCTCTTGGTGAGGTACTTTTGGGGTCTCTCCAGTTGCTGCAGGTGTTGGGTAAGGTACATCCCAAAAGGGGCATTGTATTCAGTTTATGGGCCTGATGAGTGACGAGTAGAGGGGAGCAATGACCTCTCTTGATCTAGATGTGAACCCTTTCGTGATAAGGTGGGCTATATAGAAGGTCTTTCTAACCACTTTGGCAATGTGATTATCAAAGGAGAGATTACTATCTACGTTGGTCCTCAAATCTCTAATTACTTCTGTACTTAATGGATTACCACCTATGTGGTAATTTGTGGGCACCTTGTTTTTCCCAAAGGGGATGACTATGCACTTTTTAGCATTTAGCTTGAGGCCGTGGCTCTGGCACCAAGCATCCATCTGTGAGACCCTTTTGGAGGATGCTTGTGTCAGCTGGAGATTTGATTATGGCCCCCAGTTTGCAGTCATCTGTGAACTTTGTCAGCCGTAATTTCCCCGTGTTAGCCTGAACCTCAGAGAAGTATATACCGAACAAGAGAGGTCCCTGAACTGAGCCCTGTGAGACGCCACTTGTAACTGGTTTGGATTCGGGCATGGCACCTGCGATTCTGACCATGTGGGTTCAATCTCTGAGCCAGTTTGCAACCCATCTTGTGATATAGGGGTTGATATTTAAGCTGGTAAGCTTATTTATGATGCCCGAGTGGGGTATTGTGTCGAAGGCTTTTGCGAGGTCCAGGTAGGCTGTGTGGACTACCTTGCCCTCATGTATGGCTTTGGTAAGTGTTTCAAAGAAATCAACTAGGTTTAAGAGCCAAGATCTGCCCTTAACAAAGCCAAATTGGGTAGGGTCCAGTGTCTGGAGGCTCCCAATGTCTTTGTTTATGAGTTCCATGATAATACGCTCCATAGCTTTACAGACCAGACTAGTCAGGCTTATGGGGCGATAGTTTCCAGGGTCCGTTGTGGCACCACCTTTGTGGAGTGGGACCGCTGTAGCTGTACGCCATTCTTTGGGTACATATCCTGTAGTAAGGCTAAGTTTGAACAGTGACTTAATGTGAGGGTTCAGTTCTTCTTGGAGCTCGTGTAAGACACAGCCTGGGACACCGTCCAGTCCCATAGATGCTGTGTTTTTTGCTTTGGAGAGGGCAGCTTTCACCTGTGCATCTGTGATGTCAGGGAGGTTACATTCAGTTGGGATAGGCGTTTGCACCTTTGGGGGGGGAAGAAGTTTGCGCTGAATCTGTCTGCCAGGATGTTGGCTATGTCTGTAGGTTCGGTATATTTTGTACAGTTATGCAACAATTCAGAGCATATGTGGGAGTTTCCGCCCATGTTTCTGACATAACTAAAGAAGGCCTTGTGATTACCTTTAGTGTCTAGGGCAATTTTTCTTTCGAAACTGGCCTTTGATGATTTTATGACTGATCAAACTTTCTTGCTAATACTGATCAGAAATGCCTTTCCTTTTTGGGATTTTGCTCTGTCATGTAGTAGCTTCCTCCTTCTGTTGTATAGCTTATTTATGGCCGGGGTCCACCAGACCGGTCTCCTGTTTTTGGAGGAGTGAGTCTTAGTTTTATTTGGGATAGCACAATCCATGCATTCCTTTAGGTGCTCATAGAATGCATTTGTAAAGGATTCTGTGGATTGGGCTGTATTATCCTCTGGCCCAGGGGCTTTGAAGGATTCCACCTCAGTCTTGAGAAGTGCAAAGTTGGCTTTTGAGAAATTCTTTACAGTGATTTCCTTGGCTGGGGGTGGGGACGGGGTATGGATGTCCAGGGAAATTTGTTTATGGTCTGATCTTACCAATGAGGGGTTTACCTCTGGTGTGGAACATAGAGTCTCCATGTTGATGATGACCAGATCCAATATGTTCCCTCTTGTGGCAGTGGTGACCAGTTGTTCCATTGTGTTAGAGTTTATAAATTCAAGGAACCGTTGGGCGAGGGTGTTTGGGCTTGAGTAGTTTTCCCAGTCAATGTTAGGGTAGTTGAAGTCACCCAGTAACATAGTGTTTGGCGAGACCTTCATATTCTCCAGTGTTCTCAGGAATGCCAAGTGGGGTTCCTGTAACAGGGAGGGTGTTCTGTAGCAGGCTACAAACTGAAAGGCAGTTTTGCCCGCTGTTAGTTGCACATGGATGGTTTCCGATGCTTCGTGCAGTGCCACTAACCTGGAGGTGTAGGTATCTTTGATGAATATAGATACTCCCCCTCCTTTTGTGCTTTGGTCCGAGTTTTGGGGCCGAAACGCATGGTATGAGTTATAACCTGGTAGTGCTGTTGTGCTCTCAGGAGCCTTGAACCAGGTTTCTGTTACTGCACAGACATCGATTTTCTCCATACTGAGGAGAGTCTCGAGTGCGTGCATCTTGAGGTTTAGACTTCTGGCATTGAGTAGCATTACCTTTAGTTTTTTTATCTTTGGGTTGTCTATGGAGGTGGGTTTGTCCTTTGAGCCTTGCCTAAAAAGGCACTATGGGGGTGGCAAGAGCCTTGGCCAGTATACGAAAGCCTAAGGGTGACAGGTGCAAGCCGTCCCTAGCGAAGCAACGTGGCTTGTCGAGCATGTCATCCCAGGCTGACAGACACTGGATCCCCTTTGAATGACACCAATATTTTAGCCAATTGTTGAAACTGATCATTTTGTCTTTATACTGTGGCATCATTATTGGTGAGGGCAAGATGCTACTCAAGGTCAGGGACATACCAGCCTGGGCTACATGGTCAGAGAGCTCCTCTATGTCTCTTTTCATGTAGTCCAGGGAGGTACGTATCAGGTCATTCACACCAGCATGGACAATGATGGAGTCATACCTGTACTTCCTTTGGAGTGACCTGAGTGCTTGTGTTATGTGGCATATCCTGGCACCCGACAGGCAGCTTACAGTGACCTTCTCCTTGTTCAGTCTGGTGAGTGGGACGTCAGTGTGCCGGACAACAGAGTCCCCTATAACAAGTGTATTTGGTGTGTTGTTTGGCCTTATGGGCTGTGACTGTGAGGCACACTGATTTTGTGAGATATGTGATTTGTGGGTATTGTTGATGGGTGGGTGTTGCTTGGATATCTGCTTAGGAGGTCTTTGCTGTTTAGGCAGATTTTTATTTAGAGCCTCCGAGTATGTTTTTGTGTGTTTATGTGTTGGGTATGCAGATGCAATAGGTCTGTGTGAGACTGGATTTGTGGTGTGGGTGGTTACCTTTTCCTCCTGACTGACTGTGCCAGTCTTGGGTTGAGAGAGCTCTGCCTCCAGTTTGGCTGTGTAACTGCATCTCTCACATGTATTAGAGTTTGTTGGAAGGAGGAGAGGGTTGTCTGTGTACATAAGGCAATTGTAACATTGACTCAAAATTCCCAGATTCACCAGCTGGACTGGAGAGTAACCTTGAAACTGACCCTTGGACATACCAGATTAGTATAGGGAACTGTTTTTTACTGATCAGATTAGGGAAGGGAACTGATTTTTCACTTGATCAGGAAGGACCAATCGGGAGTCTAATACTTATGAGAAGTCAAGGAGGGTGTAGTGCTTTAGTTAGTTAGTGTTTCCTTATAAGAGCTGAGCAAGTGCAGGGCTTTAGAAAGAGAATAGAGTGATTACTTTGAGAGTTTGAACAGTTCTAAGGGAAAAAGTGAAGAGCAGACTTTGTGGAGCCTGGAATAATTTAAACCTGTTTAGGCGGCGCTGCCCGACGTTGCTCAGTGCACAAAACCGTGCAAAAAGAGAGTTGTAGGGTTTTAAGAGAGAGATCAAGGAGTTTAGAATTGACCCAAAATGGCCAATAAAACTACAGCTTCTAGGTAGTAACCACTCCTCCAGGGACAGGCAGGCTGTTCAGTGTTAACCACTCCCACTGGTGAACACAGAGACTTCCCTTTAGCCCAAGCAAGCACTGGCCTTCTAGAAACTTCCAAACAGTTCAGAACAGCAAATCTGTAACTGAACTTTCTTAACTTTCAGAAAGTGGGAAAAAGCAAGATTTTTTTTTCTTTTTGTTGTAGTTTAAAGGTAGCAGAGATACACGAGCAGCAAAATAATCACAACAGTGCAATAAATGACCCCACACTTGAGTGCTAGGCCAAAATCAGGTAAAATGCAGTTTTTCGAGAAAAAAACGATTTTAAATTAAGTGCAACACAGGAAATGCAGTAAACAGGCTCTAGATGTTTTCCAAGTACTGTTACTGTTACAGATATAAACTTTAGCAAGCCGGAAAATGCCAAAAAGTAGGCGGCAAAGCAGTAAAACTTAACAAAAAATCAGAAGAAAATACTTAAAATCACAAAAGTGGCTCCTTTTCTTCTCTCAGCGTTTTCTCCTCTTGGTAGGTGCTTCAGCAACAATTAGCAAGCCTAAAAAGACGCCAAAACCATGAGGCAGCCAGGTTTTAAGAGAGAGAGAGATCCAAGGAGTTTAGAATTGACCCAAAATGGCCAATAAAACTACAGCTTCTAGGTAGTAACCACTCCTCCAGGGACAGGCAGGCTGTTCAGTGTTAACCACTCCCACTGGTGAACACAGAGACTTCCCTTTAGCCCAAGCAAGCACTGGCCTTCTAGAAACTTCCAAACAGTTCAGAACAGCCAATCTGTAACTGAACTTTCTTAACTTTTAGAAAGTGGGAAAAAAGCAAGATTTTTTTGTTTTTATAGTAAACCAAAAATGCATTGATTATTTCATTCACGTCAACCTTTCCGCTTTAATTCTTGCTTCTGATCCTTCATAAACCTCCTAGTTAACCTTCTTAGTGCATCAGGGAATGCATATGCATCTATTGCCCTACCCATAAAATCCTACCTAACTCTGTCAAATGCTTTCTTTGCATCAGGCCCCACCAATAAGAGTGGTGTATATTTTACTTCCCTCTGCACCATTGTTGCTCTGTTAATGCTGTCAAATGTTTGTCCTCAGCAAAACCACATTGATTCATATCTGTCAGATTGGGTAATGCCCATATCATTTTTTTAGCTAGTATATAGACATAAGTACTTCATAATTATGCTTTAAAATTGAAATGGGTCTATATGATAGGTCTTTACAGCCGCCACATCTTGGTTCCAGTGTGCTGTTGCTTCCTTTCCTTTTAACTTTATTTACTGCTAAACAAAATCTTCTAGGTCTTTTATCACTTTCTTTCCTCATAACCTTCAAACTTACACAGGAAACAATTTGTTCCTGAAGACTTTCTTGCAAATTGATTATGCATTACCATTTCTATCTCATCTCTTCCTAAGTTAACTATTAGTTGTTGAACCTCAGCTAGCACTACCCTTGGCATAATTAGGTCTTCCACAATTTTTTTAATTTATGCTCTTTCTTGATTTTCACATTTCTCTGCTTTGTATACATTTTCATAAAATTTGTAAAATATCCTCTAATACCTCTACAAGATCCCTGTTTATTTTTTTCATGTACACTCCCTGTGGTTGGCAACAACACTTTTTACTTCCTGTTGTCTAAGTCATTCTGCTGAGTTTTTGATCTCTGGAGTTACCAAAAAAAGTTACTAATAGAAGTCTTTCTAAACTCAATCTTATTTTCCAAAGACTCCTTTATTTTGAGTTTGGCACTCTGGAATTGCTCCTCTTCTTGTTCTGGGAGATTATCCTTATTTCGCAATACTTAAACCATTGTCAACCCCTTTCAATAATTCCTGTTACTTCGTTACCATATCTCTTTCTCTCTTATTTCTTCCGTTTTAACTTCATTTTCATTTTATCCCACAAACTAGCTGTAACATTTGAAAAAATTTCTATCTTCCCTGACAACTCTCAAATAATTTAACCACCTATTCCTTTAATTTCTCTCTTATCAATAGCTAAGTGAAAAAGCAGTAGGTCCTCACTTTTACTTCATTACCCTCCATTTTTATCATAGTTTTATTGTTGCATGATCTGAAGTAGTTACTTGATGTGTGTCAGAGCTTTCAATTGAATGCGCACATATTCATGTGAAATATAATTTCTATCCAGTCTACCCAGTTACTATACCTTGGGGAGTAATAGGTGCATTCCATCCGAGTTCCTACTACTGAATTCACTTCTTCCATACAAAATGTTTTCATAAATATCTTCAGAAATCTATTCTCTTTTGTTAAAATTTCATTCTAGGTCCCACTGATACATCCACATTATTGCAAATCAAGACCCAGTCCCCACCTATAAGAAGTAATCCCTGCTGAAAGCTGATTATTTCTCCCCAGATTTTCTTAAGCTCCATAATAGCAGTTTTTGATGGAATATAAATACACGCCAGCATAATCCTCCTCCCTTGACAGTAACTTCTTACTATCACAGATCTACCAGTATTGTCCTTCCCCCCCCCCCTCTTTTACTGTTGGAGCCCCTCTAGCAATCAGTATTAGAACTCATCTTTTCCTTTGACTCTGATATACTGCTGAATGTCCATCCTGTAATCCTTTCTTTGTCAAGTTCACATGCTAATTTCTTTCCATATGTGTTTCCTGCAGTAGTGTTGTTTGCACTCTGCATTTTTTAGTTTAATTCTTCCCTTTTTGTCTATACCTGCAAGGCCATTCACATTCCAAAATAAAACAGACAACATAGCCATTTTGATAAAAAGCCATTCTTCCCACCTATTATACATGGCAATTTTTTTAATGTGCATTTCCAAAATTTGTCTTGCATGCAGGCACTAATGTCTGGTAGACTGGTCTTGTATACAGTTGATTCTTCTCATTTCAATTTGATCCTATGTCATATTTTTCAAGACCTTTTGTTTTAATGAAAACCCTCAAACAATAAACTAAATACACGTTCATAACACCCTATCCCCTGTTAACTTAGAACAAATACACAAAACTATGTACAGCTTCAAAAAAATGAAGTTTAACCATCCAAATAGGAAGAATTACCCTAAAATGACAGCTGCTTCCACGGGCATTGCCTAACCTAAAGTTAAGGTTATCCATGCTAAAGGGCACATTACAGCCTGTATATCCATTTACACAAATTCTTTTCTGTTTTTTTCTTCTCTCTGTTCCTTTCCCAGATGTGTAAAACAGCTTGTATGCTTTCAGAAAACATCAACGTTTAGCCCTAAGAAAAGCTTCACAAACTGTCTTTAAATAAAAGTAAATTGTACACTGTTCTATTAAATGCAAGACTACTAACGAGTCTACTATCTGTTCTTCACTTCCCATAATTTCAAATTTAATTTTTCATTGAACTGCTTGCCATTGTACCTTTGCATTTTGTATTTCACTCAGCAAAGAATTCTTAGAACTTTGAAGATTAATTGCTTGTGCATACAGACAGCTTGCCTCCCATGTAAAAGTAGTAGGCAGTGAGAAGAAAATGCTAACAATGCAGATGCATGAAGGAATCTGTGCAAATTTCACTCAGAAGAGAATGCACAAGTGCCTTCGTCTGTAGACTTACTGATAACATTTGCTAATGGAAAATAAAAACAAGCTAATATCTTTGCAGATGAAAGGAACTTAGCATTTTTTCATGGCTTTCATCATTTTTGTCTTAGTTTTCAAGCCTATTTGCTTACAAATGTATATTCATTTCTTTGTGACTGGCAGCTAAACTGTAGGTGATGCCACAGAACAACATTGTTGTATTTCAGCTCACGTAAGTTGGGGGAACACAAGGCTGAATAGGATTTGTAATAATGGCTTTATGCCAGAGGTACACACCCTGGAGAGTTTTATTGCTGTTGTAAAGTGGGTTATTTTTAAGTAGCTGATGTTTTGATTAGATGCCTTTCTCCACTACAAGACTTATTAGTATTTTGTTTAAAAAAAGAAATGCACCATGCTAACAATCTAGTCTTTGACAGCTATGTGAAACAGAAACAAAGGTTTTGAACTGAAGATGTATTAAGTTTCTTGAGTACCACTGATGATTTAGTATTCAGGAAATACTAAATCTGGATGGAGAAAGTTGGACAGTTTGTTGTTTTATGCACTGTTTTCCTTGATTTCAACCAAATTCTGTTAAAGATGAAGGTTTTGCATAATGCTAGTAAGGAAGGCTGTTCTACTAAGAGATCTGCTGAGATCTCTGAAGGATATGTATTTCAAGGTAGATTGTACATTTGCAAAAGTGACATTGCACAATTGAAGACATAGCTGGTCTTAAGTGTCATGTTGGTAGTTTTAGAGGATAATCATGAACGCATAACTACAGGTTTATGTATTTGCAGTATATGTCACAATAGATGGAGTTGAAAATTAACTGCACTCAAGGATTGTGTGACTTGTAGGTGTGCAGCATAAGTGATGTGACTTGATGACCTTTCATTGTCGGTAGTTAAAGTAGTATACTGGTAAGGTGGAATTTAGAAGATGTCCTTCATGGATGCATCTGCAGTCATAACAACAGGGTTGTCCTGTCGTCAGGCAGCCCTTCAGTCGGCCGGATTCCAAAGTCCGGGTCCGGCTTCGGCTGATGTCGCACTTCACCCGACGTCATCTCTGTTGGTCTTCAGGTATAAAGGCATCAGCCGATGCCATTTTCCTCCGTCTTTCTTGCCGCGTGGCGCCCGAAGCAGAAGCTGTTCGCAAGTGCCGGTCGGTCGGATCCAGAGATTACTTCTACCGAATACTACTTCGAAGACTTCTAAAGCTAAGTACCCCGTTGGGGACTCTTTCTTGCCTCAGCCGATGTCAGAAAAAGTTAATAATTGTTTAACCTGTGGGAAACAAATACCTCATAAAGATTTCCACTCTTATTGTCTGCCTTGTTTAGGCCCAGCCCCACGTAGCAGCCTGTTCGCCTGTGCTTCCTTCAACCGGCGAGCGCTTAGGCGTCGGTCGGAGTTTGCTGAACAGTTTTTCGGTTCTGATTTTGCGTACATTATGCCGTCGGATCCTCCGACTACCCAATCTACCAAAAACGCAAAGATAAAGACCGACACTCGCGGTCCGCGGTTTCGGCCGAAACCATGGTTAAGCAAACCGAGTGTGTCTCGGTTTCGGCCGAAACCGAGAAAACTGATCAAAGTACAGCTGAATCTATCTCTACAACTGAGGCCCCTGCTACCACCCTTGAATCGGCCTCAGAAATTTTATCCACTACGGTGGTTGCCACTGACTTATCAGACACCATTCCCTTGGATGTCTCTACCCCAGCACGTGGTGCTGCTAGGCCTCCAGCAGCCATGTCCATTAAGGCCTTCGCCAGGGCTAAAGCAGCCAAGACTACTAAAACAGTGCCTGTTAAATCCCCTACAACCAGGCCATCCTCTAGTTCTCAAATGCTTACTCTGGCAGAAGATTTAATTTCATTAATTAGAGGATCTCAATCTCACCCAGACAGGGCCTCTCAGCCCCCAGAGAAGAGACCTAGGGCAGAGCCCCCTGAGCCAGTGTCCTCTGATGATTCTGCCGATGAATCAGACATAACTGACCAGCCAGAGGCTCCTTTCTCCAATTTTGAAGACTCTGATGCTGAAGAATCCATTCCAGCTGCTTCCCCCCCAGAAGAATTCTCCTTTGGGAAACCTTACATGCCATGAGAGCAGTTCCAATGGCAGCAACAGGATTTTTCAGACTCCAGAAAAGACTTAGGACCTTTCTGCACCTTCCACAGCACAGGCCCTTAGCTATACCTCCTGTTCTTTCTGTGGTGGATGATGCTTTCAATGATGTCTGCTCGCACCAGATTCTTTACCTCCAGCCCCTGCCAAACCAGACAGATTTTACAGGGTGCCAGACACTCATCACCACCTTTACAAGGCCCGACTTGCAGACCCGAAACTATATCCCAGGGTCCCAAGGCAGTAGCGACCATAGCTAAAACGCTATTCCTTCTGAAAGGGAAGCAAGGTCATTAGACAGATGGGGCAAAAAGGTCTACACTTCAGCTACTCTCTCAGCTAGAGCTTTAAACTGTCAGTTTCACATGATACAATACCAAGAGTTTATGCTTGATCAGTTAACTAAAAGCTAACCACTGATGAATCTCTTGATAAGAAATATGTATTAGAAATGGTAAATAACATACAACAGGTTAGTAACCATTCCTTAAAATGTGGCTATGATGCACTGGAGGCTTCATTTAGATCAGCCATGACTGGCACAGTGATAAGAAGGCATGCTTGGCTAAAGGAGCAAGCTTTACCGGATCATGTTAAAGCTAAGTTGCTAGATGCTCCTATGGATAAGACAAGTTTGTTTGGTACACCTGCCCAGCAGGTTATGAAGAAAATGGAAGAAAAGGCAAAATCTGTTCAAACGGTTAAAGATTTCTTGCAGGTTCAACCCCCCAGGTTTAGCAGGAACTGGCCTGCCAAAAATTGGTCCTTTCCTGACTCCACAAGATCTCAAAGGGGCAGGAATAGACGTTCCAGAGGCAGAAACCAATCCAGAGGAGGTGCCTACAGAGGACGACAGTGGCAAGGTAACAACAGAGGCACAGACACCACCTCTGCCACTACATCAACACAGCCACAGTGACTTAACCTAAATCCGCCTACCAGGGAACAAATAGCAGCTCCTCTAGGCGGAAAGTTAACCTTATTTTCAAAGAACTGGCACTATATAACAAAAGACAAGTGGATTTTACAAACCATAGATCAAGGTTACCGGTTCCACTTCCACACTTTACCAGTCAAAAGAGGAATGCCAAATCTACCTCCAAATCAAAAAACAGAGGCTCTGCAACAGATAATGCAGTTAGCAAAAATGAGAGCTGTGGAAAGAGTGCCAACAGCAGAGCAAGGAAAGGGGTTCTACTCCAGATTATTCCTAGTTCCAAGAAAGGAAAAAGTTGGAGACCAATTCTGGACCTGTCCACCTTAAATACTTACATCATTGTCCCAAAATTCAAAATGCTGACCCTACAGCAACTTCTTCCCATGTTGGGCAAGGAGTGTTGGCTGGTAACTCTAGATCTCAAGGAGGCATACCTACACGTCCCCATTCGACCAATCTGCAGAAGATACCTCAGATTTCTTGCAGGATCAGAGCACTATCAATTCTCAGCATTGCCCTTTGGCTTATCTACTGCGCCCAGAGTATTCACAAAATGCCTGGCATCAGTAATCGCCCATTGCAGACTACAGGGGAATTCAAATTTACCCATACCTGGACGACTGCCTGCTACAAGGGGACAACAAAAGCAAGCTGACAACAGATTTACAAAGGGTCATTTACTTGCTACAAGCACTGGGATACACAGTCAATTTACAAAAGTCAAGGCTGATACCATCCCAAACAAGGACATTCTTGGGCGCGGAATTGGACACAGTAAAACAAATGGCATTCCTAACTACAGAAAACAAAAAGAACTCCCTCTTTACTTCTTGGCACTAACAAAACTGAACAAGTTAACAGCAAGAAAAGTACTGCAGGCCTTGGGCTTCATGGCATCATGCATAATCTTGGTCCCACTTGCCAGACTACATATGAGAAAACTACAGTGGTACCTAAAGAATTTATGGTCCCAACACAGACACAGCCTAGAAACAGAAATCCCACTAATTCCATGCTTAAAACAGGAGTTCCTATGGTGGGCTCAGGCATGCCAGTCAAACCCAGGGCTACCCTTTCGCAGATGTCAAGCAAGCCAGACCATCACAACAGACGCTTCAGACCTAGGATGGGGGGCCCACATGCTGGACAAATGCGTGCAAGGATTGTGGACACAGGATCAACTTCACCTGCACATCAACCTAAAAGAAATGCTGGCAGTAAAACTGGCAATCCCAAAGTTCAGACCATTTCTCAAAGAGGGCCAGTTGATGATAAGGACAGACAACACCACAGTCATGTGGTACATCAAGAAACAGGGAGGCACTCATTCATACCCCCTATGCAGAATGACTTTGGAGCTGTGGACCCTGGCACTCAGCTACAACATCCAGTTACAGGCAATATTTGTACCGGAAAGAGAATACTCTAGCAGACATATTAAGCAGAACCACATCGGATGCCCACGAATGGAAGCTGCACCCGGACATCTTCAAGACCATCTCAAAGAAATGCGGAATGCCTCAGATAGACCTATTCGCATCACCTCTCAATCACCAGCTCAAAAAATTCTGCACAAGGACATTCCACCCACTAGCATGGAAAGTGGATTCGCTCTCCTTCAGCTGGAAAGGCCTAACAACATATGCATTCCCACCTCTTCCCTTGATACACAAGGTATTACTAAAAATCAAGGAAGAACGTCCAAGGATAATCCTGATAGCTCCAAACTGGCCAAGACAACACTGGTACCCACTGCTGAGGAGCATGTCTCGGAACAATATGTGGCCAATACCCCTGATGCCTTTGATGTTAACTCAGAACAACTACAACATCATGCATCCAAACCTAAAAACGTTGCAACTGACTGCATGGAACATCACATAGCAGCAACTAATCCAGAACTTTCCCAAAGAGTTAAAGACATTATTCTTGAAGCACGCAGACCTTCAACAAGAAGAAACTATGCTGGAAAATGGAAGAGGTTTGTCAGTTGGAGTACTGAGAGAGGAAAAGATGTGTCAAACGTAGATATGCCTAACATTCTGGAGTATCTGGCGAACTTCTTCATTCAGGCCTGTCCTACTCCTCCATCAAGATACATGCATCAGCTATTTCAGCAGAATACAGCTTTGATCCACCTGTTTTTTCGCACCCTTTGCTCAGGCAGTTCCTCAGAGGAATCAAGAATGTAAAACCTCCAAGGAAACCACCTTTACCAGCTTGGGACTTAAACTTTGTGCTAGAAAAGTTGACACTATCACCCTTTGAACCAGCAGCAACAGCAGACCTACAACACCTGTCATGGAAAACTGCTTTCCTACTGGCAATTACTTCAGCAAGGAGGGTTTCAGAACTACAGGCCTTAATGGCAGTGCAACCCTTCCTAATCTTCCACCAAGATAGAGTGTCCATGAGGACTAATCCTACATTTATGCCTAAGGTGGTATCCAGAGTGTCTTTAAACCAGGCAATCCACCTACCTACCTTCTTTCCCAACCCACAAAACAGAGGGAAAGAATACTGCATACTTTGGATGTACATAGACAGCTACGCTACTACTTGGACAGAACAAAAAGTAGCAGAAAGACTGACCAACTTTTTGTAGCCTATTCAACAGGAAGGGAAGGAAAAGCTATTTCCAAACAGACAATCTCCAAATGGATAGGAAATTGCATACGATTCTGTTACTCCTTCCATGGAAAACCAATTCCACAGAACATAAGACCTCATTCTACAAGGGCAACAGCCACTACCACAGCCTTCTTACGAGGAGTGGCAACCAAAGACATTATTGAGGCGGCTACTTGGACCTCCGTGCATACATTTGCCAAGCATTATAATTTGCCTCTATATTCCAGATCCCGAGCAGGGTTTGCCATTGCTGTACTGCAAGGGATCCTAAACACACCATAATCTAGTTTTATCCTCCTCCCCTAGTTGGCTATGGTGTTCTACCCAGTTGTTATGACTGCAGATGCATCCATGAAGGACATAGTACAGTTTTGTACCTACCATAAATGTAGATGTCCGAACTGGATAGCATCTGCAGTCAGGATTACCCTCCCTCCTTCCCCTCTGTGGTACTCCTAGGGTGTTTACCCTCCTAATAGCTAGCTGGTGGGGAGTCTTTTATGGTGTATTTGTTGGTATATATGTACATACATGCTTATTTTTGTGTTTACCTCTATCTTTTTGGAAACATTGGCATCTATCCAAATTTTAGCCTTCAAGAGGGCTACTGGCATCTGGGGCAAGAAACACTGAGGAAAATGGCCGGCTGATGCCTTTATACCGAGACCAACAGAGATGACGGGTGAAGTGCGACATCAGCGAAGCGGACCCGACTTTGGAATCCGGCCGACTGAAGGGCTGCCTGACGACAGGACAACCCTGTTGTTATGACTGCAGATGCTATCCAGTTCGGACATCTACATTTATGGTAGGTACAAAACTGTACTATTCTATTTTTATTGTAAGGGTGGTTGACTAATAAAACAGATAATACTTCATGGGCATAAATGGAAATCAGTTTTGATGCATACAACTCAACTGTCCAAAATTTCACACTGTCCCACATTTTTCATTCATATTTTTGGTCTGTTCTACATAAAATTTGTGTTTTTTTAGCAAATCATTCATGGTTGATGCTGCTAAAGAATGTCAGACATTTCAGTTTCGTCCTTCAGAAAATGCATGCTAATGCAAAACATGTTGTTCTAGCAACTTTCTGTGTTTGTAATAGAAATATTTAAAATCTGTCTGTTATTTTGCATCTTTGTTCCTCCACCCCAACATTATTTTTGGCTTTGTCCAAAATTCTTGCACTGAGTGGTAGAGGGTTATAGTGTTGGTGGCTCAAGAGGTCAGGAGTTCATTTTCATGGAATATACAGCTTCCTGGATTTTAATTTATCCTATGTCACAAGAACCCATCTTAGAGTTCATAGGTTCATAGGTTCATAGGTTTATACTAGGCTATCTGCCCTAAGGCATTTATAAGCCTAGCCCAAATTATTGTGGCTTACGCCACCCCTTATATGAAAAAATACTGTGCCCATTAGTTTGTTGTGCCTCTGTCCAGCAGTGACCCAGAGATGATTCCCGGGGTAAACCTACGATCTCCCATCCACAGGTCTAGATTTCTCTTGAACAGAGTCAGCGAGGTGCTCTGCCTCACATGGACCGGGATTTTATTCCACAGCATAGGGAATCTCTGAGTGATAAATCTATCCCTCCAGCACATCCTATTTATATCCGTGCTAAGGTTTAAGTCGCTTGCTCTAGTGGTTTTGGTGGATTTGGATTTTTGAGGTGGAGCATGTCCATTAATTCGGGTTGGACATGGCCTTGTATGTCAGGCACATGTCACCTCTGAGCAGACGGTATGCAACTGAATAGAGCTGGAGTTTCTTCAATCTGGCAGCATATGACAGATTTTGGAGTCCCTTTATCCTTTTGGTGAGGAACTTTTGGGGTCTCTCCAATTGCTGCAGATGTCGGGTGAGATACATCCCGAATGGGGCATTGTACTCGATCATTGGTCTGATAAGTGAAGAGTACAGGGAACAATGACCTCACTAGATCTGGATGTGAATCCCTTCATGATCAGGTGGGCAATGTAGAAGGTCTTTCTAACCACTTTAGCAATGTGAGTGTCAAAGAAAGGCCACTGTCAACCTGGGTCCCCAGGTCCCTGATAACCTCTTCTGTGCTTAGTGGATTGCCACCTATATGGTAGCTTGGGGTTACCTTGTTTTTCCCGAAGGGTATGACTATACATTTTTGGCGTTTAACTTCAGGCCATGGCTCTGGCACCAGCTATCTGTTTCCGTGAGTCCCTTCTGAAGGATATCAGTGTCCGATGCACTTTCCACTATGGCCCAGTTTGCAGTCATCTGCAAACTTTGTCAGCCAAAGTCCTCCCATGTTGGCCTGTACTTCTGAGAAGTAGATGCCAAACAATAGGGGCCAAGGACCGAGCCCTGTGGGACACCACTTGTGACCGGCTTGGAGTCTGACACAGCGCCAGCAACTCTAACCCTGTGGGTTCTGTCCTTAAGCCAGTTTGCAACCCATCTTGTGACATATGGGTTTACATTTAAGCTGGTAAGTTTTTCTACAATACCCGAGTGGGGTATTGTGTGAAAGCCTTTGCAAGGTCAAGGTAGGCTGTATGGACTGCCTTTCCTCATCAATGGCCTTGGTGACTATTTCAAGAAGTCGACCAAGTTCAAAAGGCATGATCTTCCCTTGACAAAGCCAAACTGGGTCGGGTCCAATGTCTGCAAGTCCCCTATATCTTTGTTTATGAGCTCCATTATGATCCTCTCCATAGCTTTGCAGACTAGACTTGTTAAGCTTATGGGGCGGTAATTACCAGGGTCCGTGGCGCCACCTTTGTGGAGTGGGACCACAGTTGCCGTCGCCACTCCTTGGGCACGTATCCTGTGGTAAGGCTGAGATTAAACAGCTGCCTTATGTGGGTTTAATTCCTCATTTAGCTCGTGTAGCACACAGCCGGGACACCATCCGTCCCATTGATGCTGTGTTTTTAGCTTTAGAGAGAGCAGCTTTCACCTGCGCATTTGAGATGTCCGGGAGGCTACACTCGGCTGGGATAGTTATCTCTCCTTTAGGGGAGAGGGGTGAAGTTTGCACTGAACCTGTCTGCCAGTATGTTGGCAATGTCTGTGGGTTCAGTGATTTTTGTATCATTTTGGACTAATTCTGAGCATATCTGTGAGTTTCCACCCAGGTTCCTAACATAGCTGAAAAAGGCCTTATGATTGTCCTTTGAATCCATGGCAATTTTTCTCTCAAAACTGGCCTTAGTTGATTTTATGAGTGCTCGTATTTTTACTAATAATGATCAGGGTGACTTCCCTTTTATGGATTTTGTTCTATCATGTAATAGCTTTCTCCTCTTATTGTAAAGTTTGTTAATGGCTGGGGTCCACCAGACTGGACGTTTGCCCTTTGTGGAAAGAGTCTTGGTTTTATTTGGGATTGCCTGATCCATGCAGTCCTGGAGGTGTTCATAGAAGGCATTTGTAAGGGCTTCCGCAGCTTGGGTTGTGGTTTCCTCTGACTCAGGGGCCTTGAAGGATACCACACCAGTCTTGAGTAGTGTGAAGTTTGCTTTAGAGAAGTTCTTCACTATGGTCTTTTTGTTTGGGGTGGGGCGGGATGTGGATTTCCAGTGAGATTAGTTTATGATCAGATCTCACCAATGAGGGATATACTTCCGGTGTGGAGCATTTTGTCCCCATGTTTGTGACAATGAGATCTAGTATATTTTCTCCTCTCGTGGGAACAGTGACTAGCTGTTCCATGGCATTTGAATTTATGAACTCCAGGAACCGTTGGGCTAGAAAGTTAGGGCTTGAGTAATGTTCCCAGTCTATATTCGGGTAGTTGAAGTCACCCAATATGATGGTGTTTGGAGATACATTTATACCCTCCAGTGTCTGCAGGAAGGCTGTGTGGGGTTCCTGAGTTTGAGAGGGTGGCCTGTAGCATGCTACAATTTGTAGAGCAGTTTTGCCTATTGTTAGTTGCACCTGGATGGTTTCCGAAGCTTCATGCGTTGCCACCAACCTGGAGGTGTGAGTATCCTTTATGAATATGGATACACCCCTCCTTTTGTGGAGTGGTCCGGTTTTGGGGCGGAACGCATGATATGAGGTAAAACCTAATAGTGCCGGGGTGCTCGCAGGAGCCTTGAACCAGGTTTCAGTTACAGCACAGACATCGATGTTCTCCATACTGAGAAGGGCCTCGAGTGCGTGCATTTTGAGATTTAGACTTCTGGCATTGAGCAGCATTACCCTCAATTTCTTCCCATTTTGTTTTCTAGGGTGGTAGGTTTAGAATTTGAGCCTTGCCTAAAAAAGGCACTATGGGGTGGCAAGAGCCTTAGCCAATATCCGAATCCCAGGGTGACAGGTGCAAGCCGTCCCTTGCAGCAGCGTGGCTTGTCAAGCATGTCATCCCAGGCAGACAGACACTGGATCCCCTTTGAATGACACCAGACATTAAGCCAATTGTTAAAGCTGATCATCTTGTCTCTATATTGTGGCATCATTCTTGGTGAAGGAAGGATACTGCTCAGGGTTAGGGTCATACCTGCCTGGGCTACATAATCAGAGAGCTCCTCTATGTCTCTTTTCATGCAGTCCAGGGAGGTGCGTCTCAGGTCGTTCACACCAGCATGGACAATGACTGTGTCATATTTGTACTTGCTGTGGAGTGACCAGTGCTTGTGTTATGGCGGATTCTAGCGCCCGATAGGCAGCTTACTGTGACCCTCTCCTTGTTCAGCCTGGTGAGTGGGACGTCAGTGTGTCTGACTATGGAGTCACCTATGACAAGTATGTTTGGTGTTGTATTTGGCCTTAAGGGCTGTGACTGCTTTGCACACTGCTTTTGTGGTTTATGTGTTGCTTGTGGGGTGTCTTGAGGTAGCAGTTGTTTGGGTGTCTGCTTTGGAGGCCTCTGCTGTTTAGGTAAATTTTTACTCAGAGCCTCCGAGTATGTCTTTGTGTGTTTATGTGTTTGATTCAGTGGAGTTGGTAGCATTATGTGAGGCTGGTTTTGTGGTGTGTGTAGTTGCCTTCTCCTCCTGTCTGGTCTTGCCAGTCCTGAGTTGAGAGAGCTCAGCCTCCAGTTTGGCTAAATAGCTGCATCTCTCGCAAGTATTTGTGTTATGTGGGAGGAGGAGAGGGTTGTCTGTGTACATGAGGCAGTTATAACATTGCCTCAAGATTCCCAGATTCACCAGCTGGACCGGAGAGGAGATTGACAACTGACCTTTGGACATGCTAGAATAATATTGGGAAATCCTTAATTGAAAACAAGGGCCAGTGGGGAGTGAGGGTGTAGTGCTTTTAATTTTTAGTGCTGACTTATATAATTGCTTTAGTGAGCAAGTGCCAGGTAACTTGAGTGCAATGTGATACAAGTAACTAAATGCAAAACGACAAACAGTAACTTTCTTTCAAGTGAAACAAGGAAATAAGTACAGTAAGCAATGCAGATATCACTAGTGATCCACAGAAGCTGAGAAGTTGCGTATTAGGTGAATTAGCTTCCAGGAAATAACAAGCAAACAAACAACAAGTATATAAACAAAGCTAGATTCAGTAGGCCTGGATCTAGTCTATGCTAGAGCAAACAAGGTGAACCAATTTCAGTAAGATACAGTTCAAATATTCAGGCACTATAAACCTTTAACCAGAAAATTCCCAGCTCAGAAGGGCAGAGTCCAGCCTCTTCTCCCACAAGAGTGCAGTCCACGAACCTTCTTAATGTAAAATAACTGGCCTGAAGCCCAAGTGCCTAAACCAGAACTAATACACTTGGACACTGGGCTCTCAATCAGCAGTTCCCAACTTAGAAGGATGAAAGCTACCTGTCCTGCCACCACAGTGCTTGCCACAAACCTTCCTAATGTAAAACAACTGGTCTGAAGCCCAAGTGCTTAATCCAAAAGACTTGAATGATAGCTACACTTTAATCAAGTTACAACCAAGCAGTAATAAATACCATTGAATACTTTAGAGAATGTCTGGATTAGTGCTCAAGTTACACAAACAAAGCTAGATCCAGCAGGCCCGAATCCAGTCTATGCCACAGCAAACAAGGCGCACCAACTTCAGTAAGAAACAGTTCAGATATGCATGCACTATAAGCCTTTAACCAGAAATTCCCAGCTCAGAAGGGCAGAGTCCAGCCTCTCCTCCCACAAGAGTGCAGACCACGAACCCTCTTAATGTAAAATAACTGGCTTGAAAGCCCAAGTGCTTAAACCAGAATTAATACACTTTTAGAATAACAGACACTGAGCCCTCAATCAGCAGTTCTCAACCTAGAAGGATGTAAGCTACCTGTTCTGCCACAACAGTGCAGACCACAAACCTCTCAGTGCAAAACAACTAACTGGTCCAAGCCCAAGTGTTTAAACCAAAAGGCTTAGAATGAGTTACACCAAGCAGTAATAAATACAATTGAGTATTTTAAGATGATGCAAAAGTAAAAAGAAGTAGGTAAAAACACAAGTACAGTAAAAGCAGATGAAATTTTTTTTTTTTTCTGAACAAGTGCTGAGATCAAAGAAACAGATTTGAGTGCTGAAACTAGAAAACTGGCTAGTTACAAGAAAAAAAAAACAAGCTAGAAGGCTTCCCTCAAACACAGAAGGGCTTGGGGGCTCAGAAGCCTACAAATAGTCTGTACCACTTAACAAGAAAGGCAGGAAATAAGCTTCATTTTTTTTTTTTTTTCTATTTCCCAGAAGAGTACTAGGAATATCAGACTTTTGTCAGGCTTTAAGGATCATATGTACATGCAACCGCAGTAATTGCAGTTTTGGATCCCTTGTGAAGTTGGAAGGTAGATTGCAAAGACTGTGTACAATCAGGCTGTAATGTTGATCTGTCTGTGGAGATAATTTTAAACTGTGCTCACAGTTATTGTTAGATTATTGCTGAGAGGAGATAAAGCTCTTGTGTTAATATACCATTACTTAAAATTGGCGTTGTTCTTCTGGGATATTATCCCATATGTGGTTGTTGGGCAGGAAGCACAAGGTTGAGTGGGACCAATTTGCCCTATGTTTGATGTTACCTCAGTACACCCTTGAGTGCATCATTGTTGCTGTTTGGCTGTGGTAGATATGAGACTTCTAATCTTAAAAAGTAGTGTTTTATTTGATAGGAACTGTGTGTTTTGTAAAACAGTTTTGAAGTTTATGAATAGGCCAAGTTGTACTTTGTGAAATGTAAGAAATGATGAGACTGTCCTAGGCATATACAGTTTGCAGTTTAAATACAATTACTGGTTTTGACAGCAGATCAGATTAAATTTGCGCTCTGTAACAACATCATGTATTCGGTAATGAATCTGTCTGTCATGCTGCTTACTGGTTAAAACGAGCATCATTTTTCTGACCTGATGATCAGAGCTTCTTTAACTGTAATACAAATCTGCATCTGTATCTCTGAAATTGATTTCATCATCATCCTTTCTGATTAAACTGGCTATTGATTTTCTGCAAAATAGTTTCTGTGCATCTACAGGCACCTGCACACATTGGCAGCTACAGGGAGGTTGTGTAGCTGCCTTATAATAAATAAAATGTTTTTAAACTTTTTTGTTTGAATACTGATTCTGAATGGAAACATTTATGTTGTATGTTAAAATATAGTAATTTTATCATAGTAGTCTTTTAACACCATCTACTAAAGTAAATGATTTAAAATGTATACTTAACCTGTTTTCTGAAACACTGGTAGCCAGTTAGAGCTGCAGGATGATGTGAACTGTAGGGGAAATAGCAAGGAGAGTCAATGACAAGGTAGTGCTGTTCTTCTGAATTAGAACACAAAGTAGAAACATTTGAGGATGACACCATTATATTGTGCTGGATTAAGTAATATGATTTTCCTTGTTTCTTAATATTTTCAGTTAGTACAAGATGAAAGCAGCAACTACTAATAAAAATCACTTGTTTATTTGGCAGTATTTACTACAGTGGCAATGCAAGAACACTCTCAAGTCAAGCTGTCTGTAGAATGGTTGAGTTAGCGGACAGGGTCACCAAGTCTCACAAGACTAAATAGTGTGGAGGGATATGAAACTTTCTCTTAAAGTTTGTGATGGAAAATTTACAGTGCTTTGCTGTTGCGTGGCATCACTATGGTTTTGGACAACTGAGGTATTTTAGTATTGTCCAGTGTTTAGCAACAGATTAATCCAAGTAGTTAATATTTGATGTGAAGTTGTTCAATCTCGCCATTCATTCTTACACATGGGTTCGGAGCCAATCCGGCCGCTTTACTAGCTGAAGATCTCAGAGTAGCTCGAGGCTAGGTCCCTGTCCCATGATGCTCTCTGTCCTACCTCAGATCTAGTTTGCCGCTGCAACTGATCGGAGGCCGTTGGAGAGCTCGGGCCATTTTGTGATAAATTTTTTCTAAATTTATGCTTTATAGGTAAGTCTTTTTTGGGATAATTACTCTTGTACTGTTATACTGTTTATTGGTCTAGTTAGCCTTTGTTTGCTTTAGTTTTTCAGAGTGTTGAGATTTCGTCCTCTTCAGAGCAGCTGCTTGTAGGACTTTGGCCGTGCATTAGTTTATTAGTTACCTATCCTGTTTAGCATGTGTTAACATAGTTAAGATTGTATTTAGCTTGTTATTAGATAGAAAAAAGTTTAGTGCTACATTAGTTTTTGATAGTTGTTCAGTGGTCTAACAACTTAGAGTTTTATACAGTAGTTAGAGTTTGCGGTGTGTTTGTGTGTGCTGCTGTTATACAGGATTTTATTTTTTCTTCAGATTACTGCTTACTGTTGGTGTTGCTCCTAGTATGGCTGATCAAAACGAGAGGCAAAAATCAGG
Source organism: Protopterus annectens (assembly GCF_019279795.1). Classification (NCBI taxonomy): domain Eukaryota; kingdom Metazoa; phylum Chordata; order Ceratodontiformes; family Protopteridae; genus Protopterus; species Protopterus annectens. The sequence goes on along the minus strand of NC_056747.1, from coordinate 413,281,035 downwards.
ATTTAAAAAGTGCCCAAAATGCGGGCAGAAAATGTCCATCACGGATGCTCATGTGAATTGTGTCTATTGCTTGGGGGGCCAGTTCACCTCCAGGAGGATTGCTCTATCTGCCATTCCTTCAGTAGCCGGGTTTTGCTTGAAAGAAGAAAGAAGTTGGTGGATACAGAGTTATTGAAGCCAGATTTTCAGGAGTCCTTGGACAAGGCTGACCAGACCTCCAGGTCATTGAAGGGGTCGAAGTCTTATAAAGCTTCCTCAGAGCCCAAGTCATCGGCTCCGAACCTTACTGTGAAGGTGCGGTTGCCGGCTCCGCAGTCTTCAGAGCCATGCACCAAGCCAGTGTTTCAGAGCCGGTCCCCAAAACCTTGAGATAGCCTATTCTTCAATCGGTGGCGTCTACAGTTCCTTTGACGTCAGAAGACTTCCTTCGGAACCCGGCACTGGCAAAATTATTATTGGCCTCGACCCAACTGGTTTCGGGGCCTAAGACCATCGCACCTGCTGTGACTACTACTCCGCCGAGCCTTTGGAGCCATGAGGGGAGGATCTGATGATTGTGGAGCCTTCAGAGCCGAGGCCTGTTCTAGTGCCATCGGCTCTGTCAACCTTGACTTCTTCGGTATCATTGGAAGAGTCTGGGAGCCGACACTCACTGGTCAACTCCGGGGGGGGTTCGAACCGATGTGATGGTTCTGACCCTTCCTCTGAGTGCCGGCGTGGATGAGCTCAGCTTCATCCTCTGGCTCGGAGCCCACTGTCTCGGCACCAGGGAGGTTGCCACCTTCTTCAGAACCGGCGGCTTCCTCGGGTCGGAGCAGTGGAGCCTTCAATGCTGTGAAGAGGGTTATGTCATCCAGGACATGCACGTCATCACGTCCCTCCTCCTCCTCCTCCCCTAAAGTGCCGCTTTCTGCCTCTACATCGCAGGTCCCTGTGAAGTGTCGATACCCAGAGCCTCAGGGAACCCCATCGGGTGACCCTTGTTCTACTGTGACCTCACCAGAAGCTCCCACTGATGAGGTTCCCAGGAAGAAACTTTGTAAGAGGAGGCATTTAGATTCCCTGCAGGAGTCTTGACATCAGACACCGACTTAGAGGAATCGGAAGGGTCCCCCTCAAAGGATATCTCCTTTGCTGATATCCTGGAAGTCCTTAAGCAGAGGTGTGACTGGCAGTCCGTTAGCCCTACTGAGGATGAGTCGGTGCTCCTGAAGGCCTTTGGGTCTTAACCTTCCACCTCCTGGGTGACTCCGCCCTTTGATGAACTAATAGAATTGGTTGCTTGAAGGGCATGGGAGTCTCCTAATACTATGGAACTGGTCCCCTCGGAGGCCCAGCAAGTTTATCACCTCCCCCAAGACAAGATGTTCCTCACTAAGGGAGTGCCGGTTGATGCCATGGTGGTGGCAGTGGCCACCAAGAAAGAGATGTCCGAAATTTCTTCTACTGTCCATCCTCCTAATAGGGATTCCAGGACTATGGACAGGTATGGGAAACGCATCTTTAGTTTTGCGACCTTTGCTATGCGACCTCTTAACTACTTGACTCATTTTACCCATCTTTAAAGAGATCTCCTAAAAGAGCTCGGAGATACTCTGCAGGGTAGTACAGATGGAGCTGTCTTTGAGAAGGTGACATCCCAGCTTAATACCCTTAATTCCATAGTTAACTCGTCCACGCGGCTCATTTCCTATGCAGCTGATGGTTCGAGTCGGGCAGCGGGTTCAGGAATAGCTCTTCGGAGACATTCCTGGATGCGCTTATGCTCCCTTGCGGAAGCCTTCAAGTCTTCCTTTGTCAACACCCCATTCGATGGCTCTTCTCTTTTCGGGCCCAAAGTTAAGGAGACTTTCACTAGGTGTGAGCAAGAGGGAAAGACGCCATCTGCCATAGGAGTCCATTTTTCCACCCCTACCAGACCATACCCCAAAGGGCAGAAAGGTGGAAAAATGTGGTTCCGAAAGTCCCAAGGAGCTTTCCAGAACACATGTAGTGAACCCCCCTCCAAGGGCAGAGGAGGGGGTAATAAGGGAAGGAGCCACCCTGGCGGCAGAGGGGATCCGCAGAACCAGGGTGACAGGGATCAGTTCCTTGGTAAGCCCTGTCAGCGCTCCTGAAAGGAGGCCCAACTGTCCTATTCTGGAGGCAGTTAGGGGTCGCTTGGCTTTGTATCCGGATGCCTGGCTAGGAATTACAAGAGATTCTTGGGTACAAAGCATCGTTACAAGAGGTAACATCATCCCATTCTTAGAAACCCCACCTGTTGGGAAGAAAATCCCAGACGTTCCACCCAGTCTCGGGGATCAGGCAGCCATAGAAATCCAGAGGCTGCAGGAAAAGTCATCCAGCCAGTCCCAGAAAACCAGATAGGATCCGGGACTTCCTCCAGATTCTTTTTAGTTCCAAAGAAGACAGGGGACTGGAGGCCCATCTTGGATCTCAGCAGACTCAATACATTTGTAAAGAAGGAGAAGTTCTATATGGTCACGCTTCAGTCTATTCTCCCATTTCTCGGAATGGGCGATTGGATGTGCTCTATAGATCTCAAGGATGCATACTACCATATCAAAATGGCCAGACCATCCAGAGATCATCTGCGTCTCCGTCTGGGAGCCAGTCGCTACCAATTCCGAGCACTGCCCTTTGGACTCTCAACAGCCCCCAGAGTGTTTACAAAGTGCATGGCAGTGATTACAGCTCATCTGAGACATCTAGGATTCTGAGTGTTTCCGTATCTGGATGACCGGCTCCTTACCACTGCCTCCAGGCATCAACTAATTCTGTCCAGGGATCACACACTCAATCTCTGCTCTCAGGCATCACTATCAATTTCGAAAAGTCTGCTTTGTCGCCATCACAGTGTATCTCCTTTATCGGAGCAGAACTAGACACCACCAGCACCACAGTAAAATTGCCCCTGGACAGAATAGCCACTCTCCAAAACCAGGTGTCAAACATTTTGCAGAGAAGAAAAGTACTGGCCTCTCAAGTACTGAATCTACTACGTACCATGGCAGCTATGCTCATAGCAGTTCCTCTGGGACGTATGCACATGAGGATTCTTCAGTGGTTACTCTTCACCCAGTGGTCTTACCAACAACTTTCAATGTCATTCTTATTCATGATTACGGACTTTTGCAAGAAGGATCTTCGCTGGTGGTTGACCAGCCACCAAGTTACAGTGGGTCGACCATTTGTTTCTCCCTCCTTGTCAGCCACGGTGACCACAGACGCTTCTCTGATAGGGTGGGTGGGGGGCTTTTTCAGGGAAGAACAGCCCAAGGCACCTGGTTGGAAACAGAGTCACAGTTGTACATCAATGTTCTGGATTTGAGAGCGTTGCTTTTGGCGTTGCAGCACTTCTACGACTCTTCCTCTAAGGACGATTGCGATACAGCCAGACAACATGTCTGTGGTCTGGTACATCAACAAGCAAGGCAGAATCAAGTCTTTACCCCCTGTGTCGAGAGGCCTTGATAATTTGGCAGTGGGCAATATCCACTGGACGCTTTCTGATAGCAACACATATCCCGGGGAAATCCAACGTGATAGTGGACAAACTGAGCAGAGCCATTCTGTTACCGCATGAGTGTTCTCTCAAAGACGAAGTTGTGGAGATGATTTTCTGCAGATGGGGCCAGCCTTGATGCGACCTGTTTGCATCCAATATGAATGCCAAATGCAAAAGCTACTTTGCCCTGAATCCCCCTCCGGGGGACAGCCCAAGGGACTCACTCGTACACAATTGTCCCCCGGGACTCCTGTATGGCTTCCCACCTATACCCATGATTCCGAAATTCTTGCAGAAAGCCAAAAGCCTGGGAAGGACTGTAATCTTAATAGCCCCTTTTTGGCTCCGACTCTATCAACTGGAGGATCATTGGATTCTGGACCCAGTTCCAGACCTGCTGACACATTCGTCCGGGGCCCTCCATCCCTCCCTTCGTTCCCTCAGACTGACAGCTTGGCTGCTCCGATTCCCAACCTAGCCAGGTTACATGAATTTTCTTCTGAGGTACAGCATATTCTTGTATCTTCGTATAAAGCTTCCACCAGAAAGTTATATGCTAGTAAATGGAAGTGATTTGCTTTTTGGGCCTCTCAGAATAACATTGATCCTTATGTTGCCCCGATTGATAGTATCCTGAAATTCCTATCTAAACTTTTTCATGAAGGTGCTGCAGCTGCCACTATTAGAGTTCAATTGGCTGCAATTTTGAATTTTCACCTCGGAGCTGAAGGTTCTAATTTGATGTCTTACAGGTTATGTAGGGCCTTCCTGAAGGGTACCATTCATCTCAGGCCACCTGTTAGACAACCTTTTACTCCCTGGAATCTAAATTTTGTGCTGTCACGTATTATTCTTCCCCCCTTTGAGCCTGCATCTTCCTGCCATTTGAAGTTTCTTTCTTGGAAAACTATTTTCTTGGTGGCCATTACCTCAGCACGTAGGGTGTCTGAGCTTCAAGCCCTTTCTATCAAACCCCCATATTTGGTGTTTCACCCAGACAGAGTATCACTGAGGACTAATCCTTCATTCCTGCCAAAGGTGTGTTCCGAGACTAACCTGAATCAAACTATCGAATTTCCAACCTTTTTCAGTAACCATTCTAATAAGTTGGAGTACATGTTGCATAAACTTGATGTCTACAGACAATTGAGATTCTATTTCGACATGACAAAGGAATTTAGAAGATCTGACCAACTCTTTATATCTCATGCTAACAGTAAGAAAGGATTACCAGTCACGAAAGTTAACCATTCCAAATTGCTAACTGACTGCATTAAATTTATATACTCTTCAGCAAACCAAACATTAGAGCATGGCGTGAAGGCGCATTCCACTAGGGCTGTTTCCACTTCTGCTTATGCAGCTCTATTGCCTTTGGACACTATATGTGCAGCTGCCACTTTGTCTAAGCCACATACCTTTATCACTCATTACAAAGTGGACAGGGCCTCCAGGGACAGGGCTTCCTTTGGTTCCGTTGTCCTCAGGAATATACTCCCCTGAGCCACCCAGGATTAGGGTGCTTGGGATGCTACCCATGTGTAAGAATGAACGGCGAGATTGAACAATTTCACATAAAGAAGTTATGTACTTAACGTAACGTTCAACGTGAGATGTTCATCTCGCCTTCATTCTTACATTCCAACCCGCCTTCCCCCTCCGGGGTCTTGAAGAACGAGTAGACTTGGGGTCTGGTGGTCTTGTTCTGGGACTTCTTACTCCGGTTAGAATATTTCTTGGGTTATATCTGTTCATGCTGGGTTCAGCAAACTAGATCTGAGGTAGGACAGAGAGCATCATGGGATAGGGACCTGGCCTCGCGCTACTCTGAGATCTTCAGCTAGTAAAGCGGGCGACTCAGAGCCGTCAGATCGGCTCCGAACCCATGTGTAAGAATGAAGGTGCGATGAACAACTCACATGGAACGTTATGGTAAGTACATAACTTCTTTTTTATTCTTCCTTCTTTAGATTGAACTGGTATATGGAATTTAACATACAGTGGTAGCACAACTGATCATTGTAGATGAATGTCCTTTTTTTGTTCCCATTGTTTGAATCTCTGATCTGTGAGGCATATTGCATATGAGGAGGTGATATCATCCTGTTGTGTAATCTGTATATATTTATTTTTATGTAGGATATTATTATGGCAGGTAATACAGCAGGGAGACAGTTGGCATTGCTGAATCCCAGCAGTTGGTTCTCTGGTTCCATTCTCATCTGGTACTCCTTTGTGGAGTCTGCACATCCTCGCTTTGTCTGTGTAGGTTTCTTTGGGTGATTCAGTTTACTCCCATATTCTAAGGATGTGCATGGGTGAACTGGCACTTCTCCAGATTGCCTCATGATGTGCATGCCGTGTGGGTGGTTGGGTGTGAGACTTCCTGTATTTGACTGGTGACCCATTCAGAGGTAGCTTCTCTGCCTTGTAGCCAATAAGTGCAGGATAGACTCCAAACCCTCTCCAACTCTAAAGTGGATTAAGCAGGTAACTAGAGAATTACAAGGATTAATTTAACAAAATGTTGATTTGTATGTCATGTTCAGGTCAGATTCAGATATTCTTCATCATAAACTTTGTATATTATTTAACTCTCTTCTGAATGTGTTAATTTCTTGGGAATTACTGTTTCATCCTCTTCCTGTAGTGGTATATTGTTTGAACTGTAAAACAGATAGTCTACAGGCAGGGTATTTTTTTCCCCAACAATAACAATGTGGAGTTTTTCATACGTTACTGTCCAGCAAATAGCTTTGTTTTTCTATCTTTCCAATTCCGTCCATATTTCGTCCTGTGCATTCACTTTATCTCCAGTTGATTTTGACCAGGTAGAGCAAAGAATTAGGGTCTACATTTTGTAGTGTGTAACACAGGAATGCTAGGACCTCCTTTATCAAGATTGGTAGGTTCAGCTGTCCTAGTGTATTACCATAAAGAAATAACTTTTAAACCTACTGACCTCTTTGATACAGAGCATAGATACTTCGGCCAGATTATGTTCTGTAGTCCTGCAGTGAACTAGTTCAGCAGTCCTTCCCTTTTTTAATTTCTCCAGCTGTTTTTTCTTTTTAAATACCATAATGGGAATGGACCTCATTTCTAAGCAGGGTATGATTAAAGTTGATAAGATTCATATTGCTTTAGTCTTTGTTTGCCATGAGTGTTTTTCTGAGCACCCACAATGTACCTACAATTGCCTCCTTCAGCAGTTCATGTGGGGATATAGTGCAGTGCAGTGGATCCTATTCATTCCAGGTAAAGATATCCCATGATTGCAGATATACCTTATTTTGAAGGACTATTTTCCCAGTCGGGTACTAGATTGGCCCTCATCTCCTCTTTCCCCATTAATGATAGTCATCACAGATTCATCTGCGCCAGAATGGGGTTGGGACATTCTCTGAGGCAAGCAGTCCAGTGGTTAGGTGCACAGGCATAGGCCTCTCTGCACACAGATGTTGTGGTGAAGAACGTGGTTGCCCTATCGTTGCAGGTCTTAACAGGATTCCTGCAGTAGCTATTCACTCTTGACAGTATTTCAGTAGGTTGATATATCAACAAGCAAGGAGAATGCATTTTGTTCCCGAAGCCATAAAGCTTTGGGGGTGAGCCATGTTATCTCATTGCTTCCTCATACCAACTCATGTTCTTGGATAAGCCAGTTAACTAGCAGACAAACTCTGCCATGCCTGCTGATGCCACATGAGAGCTGTCTAATTTGTACTGTGGTGAGAACACTCTTTCACTCCTGGGGAGAGATTGCTGCAACCTTTTTGATTCCATGCTGATGTTCTTCGTGTTTCACTATTGCAGTCATTGCATTTTGGTAATCCTGTTGGCAGGTTGCCCTCAGTCGGCCTGAATTCCAAAGTCTTGGGTCCTGCGTCGGCCGTCGTCACCCCTTCCCTGACGTCAGGTCGTCAGGGGTATAAAAGTAGCAGCCAACGCCATTTTCTTCAGTCTTTCTTGCCGCACGGTGCCCGAAGTAGAAGCAGTTTGCAAGTGCCGGTCGGCCAACTCCTGAGATTTTTGGGTTTAAATTTAAGATCCGAAGTCTTCTATAAAGCGAAGTACCCCGTTGGGGAAACTTTTTTCTTGCTCCAGTACGGATGTCAGAAAAAGTTGTTAATTGTATTTCTTGTAGGAAGCAAATACCTCATAAGGACTTTCACTCTTACTGTATTCCTTGCCTAGGCCCTGATCATAATTTTCTGGGTTGTCGGTTTTGTGCTAGATTCAACCAACGCACTATTAAGCGTTGGTATGATTTTGCTTTAAACTACTTTGGGCGCAGATTTAATTATCCAGAAATGTCGGAAAGCCATCCAACTACCGGAGTTCACAAAAAACGCAAAGAAAAAGAAAGACAGCCGAGGCCCAAAACTGACTAAGCTTCTCCTAAGCTAGTCGTCGGTTCGCTGGTTCTCAGTGAGGTGCTTTTGCAGCCCCTGACGACTGCTACTTTAGAGTTGCAGGCCACTACCGACTCCCACGTGGAGTCGGCCATGCCGCTGGAAACTCAAAGTATTGGAGCCTTGGACGCTAATCCTTCAGATGGGTCTGTAGCTGCTGAGCAGGCACCGGCTTTTGAGGGGGTATTCAGACCCAAACATCTATACATTAAACCGACTTCAAAGGCAAAGACTAAAGCACCTTCAAAGGCAAAGAAGCAACCTCAAGAGCCACTTGGACAGGTCTCCATGCCCAAAAAACAGATGCTCAAAATGGCCGAAGACTTGATTACCTTGGTCAGGGGTTCCCATTCCCCCTCCTGATAAGAGGCCTAGGCAAGAGACTGACTGAATCTTCAGATCAGGTTTCCATTTCTTCTGATTCCTCTTCTGATCAGAAATATCCCCCCCCCCCCCCATGAGGATTCTGATGCTGAAGAATCCATACCTTCAGCTTCTCCTCCTGAGGATTATTCTTTTGGGGAAACCTTACATATACCATGAGGGAGCATTTCCACTGGTAGAGCCAAGATTTTTCAGAGTCTAAAAAGAGGCTCAGGGATTTCCTGTTACTACCTCAGCACAAGCCACTAGCCATCCCTCCTTTGTTAAACATTGCAGATGATGCGTTTTCG